>NC_134402.1:187628143-188001893 GCF_038048845.1 Mixophyes fleayi | reverse complement strand
CCCATGATCATGACAACTGTAGAAAAAATTTAAAATAAGACTCCTGAAACCAATACATTTATTAAACTTGTTATTTAAAGTGCCATGACATAAGTGGAGTGTTGGTTTTGACAACTGTATATGCAAGTGAGTGATACATAAGCATAGCTGAAAGCTTTTAAACAGGTTTCTTCATAGATTTTAAATCACCATTTAATCAAATAATTACACAATCATGGAAAATTATAACCAAAATAGAAAATATTTATTCAATGGCACATAGGATAGCAATTGACCAAGGATTCACACACAAAATAAAACTTCTAATTTTGGTAGCTGTGGGAAAGCAGAAACAAAAATCAAACACTGTATATCTCAGTTACCAATAATAATTAGTTAAAAGTTAATAATTCTGTTAGACATTGAAATATCTGTAAAGTCACTGATTGAAGTAAACACCATCATAGACATGTGCATTATGACCTCCATATTGTTTCCTATAATAGCAATGACCATCATGTTTTACCCAATATACCAAGGAATAGTAAATGGTCTCAAATTCAGAAGCTACAAAACTATCAACAATGATCGACCACCATATTATATTCAGCAGTTATATCACTTGTATGTACTATTCATTTGCACTGGTTACTACTGTGAATATCAGTGTAGTCACTTGGCTGATACTGGCTATAAAATGATGGTCACTACTTGGGGATATTAAGTATTGTTGGGGGTTACCAGGCACCATAGGAGGCAACATTAAAGGCTGGATTGAATACCACTGAAAGGGTACTGCTGTCCATTATGGTGGGCATTGCTGGAAGTGTCTGGGCACCACTATAGATATCAGTCTACAGGGAACACCACTATAGGTAATGATGGGTGTAGATCAGCCCATAGGTATTTGGCGCTGGGCACTAGTGGATATATTTCCCTATTTGTTGTGATATGGTGGTAAAAGCGGCTGTTAAGCATCAAAAAGAGAGGTACACCACAGAGCTGAATTATACACAATAAGATTATACTCTTTCACTGGAGTGTCTAATGCAGGCTCTACCAGGTCAGGTGAGAGATGCTTCTTTAGTAGTTTATAGTGACCAAAGCTTAGCAGACTTGCTAGGAAACTGTGCATTCATGGATACACCAGGGGACAGGGCAAGTGATGTCACAGCAACTCAAAAGCTTTTTGGTCTGCAACAGAGCATTAAGACAGTCCTAAAGACTAGAAGTGCTTCAGATGTCTTAGTGGGAAGATAATACCTTACAATTCTATACAGTGCTTTTAGAAAGTAAGTGTGGTAAGGAAAAGACAAATTTATAACTATTAATTCGTTAATAATTGGGGTATAATATACCTTCATTTTGTGTTATTTTATATCATGACAAATACACAGTACAGATGTTCTAAGAGGCATCTTTCTTTGTGACCCTTCTTAAATGTTGTCTTCTACCAATACATACACAGCGAGTATCCACTGTTATTCATAACGAATCTTCGAAAAGGAAGCTGCATACGTAGTTATCGTAGACTTGACTGGCCCCAAACCACGCAGGTACCACACAATCCCCTATTACAGCGTTTGCTAACCTGTGACACTCCAGGTGTTTGTGAAACTACAAGTCCCAGTATGCTTTGCCAGTATATAGCAGCTTATTGCTGGAAGGTTATGCTGGGACTAGTAGTTTCACAACACCTGGAGTGTCACAGGTTAGCCAACACTGCCCTATTACATGTCAATTGCTAGATCAACAAAACTGTCACCATAACCTCAATGTACTAGAAGTAGAAATTATTCAATCATCCTCTCCCTCACTTGTCCAGAACAAATAACTACCAAATTAACTTGAGATCATATAAAATCTTTTCATAATGTACTTATAACAGTGCAATTCTAGAGGAGGAAAAAGAATATATTATCCACTCACAAGGGCAGTTTCCAATTTACCCAGAAATACAGCTCCTTTCTGCTTTGAATTAACAATTTATGTTAGACTTATGTATCACTGTATATTATTCACAGGCAGACCATGGCAGATATCAGAGTCATGGGATATATGGAAATATATACACACACATACATGGTATATATAAAACTTCCCTCTAGCCACTTACATATTCTGCTATACATTTATACAGTACAGAAATATACTACACTACACAAGGACAGTGATTCATGTATTTGGAAACATTCCATGCAAATGGGGAGAATAGAAAAGGTTATATTCTCATCTGCACATAGGGCCTTGCTTGTGCAATTTTTCATGTGCAGTTCAACACGCCTCTATCTAGAGAGAGAGAGATATCTCCCACTAACTACTCTACAGTAAGAGAGGCTGAATGGAGGAGGGAAGGGGTGTGCATGAGTAGTCCTAGTACAGTAAAACATTCACAGTGTACATTACATGTAGAGATGGAAGCAGTGTTCACCCCTCCACGCCCAAAAGAATGCAAGTCTACCATCACTAATGCTCACAGCCTAGTGTGGTAGTGGCAAAATTAAGTGGGGAAGGGGGGGGTGATGAACAGTGTGGGGGACCCCCCATAACATCCACTACCAGCAGTAGGCTATTCCAGGCTGGACTGGCAACACCATAGCTGTAATAAAACATTATAAATTAACAGAGAGACAAGTTAAGAATTTAAATGATTACACAACAATAACTCTACTAGGCACCATCCTAACCATTTTATTGCTCACCTATACCCTGGCAAAGGGGATCCTCTTGTTTCTAACAGCCTGGCAATCCATTGGTTAAAAATCCAAAACAAAAACCATTGAGTGACACACTCGCTGCACTAGAAGCAGTAATGAGAAAGGCGTGGTTATTGAAACCAATTTAATACAGGCTAATTTTCACACTCTCAGACAGTGGGAAAGTTGCACTTATTATATAGAAGCAAATTTTGTTGGGCCACGTGAGAATTTCAGGGATGGGAGAAGAGATATTTAATGCTACAGTGCTTCAGTACCATCACTAATCAAGAGTACCCCATTTTTTATTTTAAGGGTTTTACCTTTGATATTTTGATCATGTCCATGGCTAGAGTAAACAAAGTCTTAGGGCTAGATTTACTAAGCTGCGGGTTTGAAAAAGTGGAGGTGTTGCCTATAGCAACCAATCAGATTCTAGTTTTCATTTATTTTGTACATTCTACAAAATAACAGCTAGAATCTGATTGGTTGCTATAGGCAACATTCCCACTTTTTCAAACCCGCAGTTTAGTAAATCTAGCCCTTAGTGTTATTGCCCCATGTCAGACCATACAATGTCTTTATAAATATAAATCACAGGCCTTGAACATACCGCTTCATCTTCAGGGAAACAAAAATTAGCGTGCCATAGATGAGGTTTACGATTGAATAAAATTACTTGAGTTTGCCAAAGGAGATTTCATTACATCACAGTAACAATGCATTTATCATTTCTATTTTTAGGGGTTTTTCAGTTCAATTCTTAGAAACCATCATTTATAAAAGGTGTTAAAAGAAGGTAAATCAAAACGACTTGCAAAGTTATTTAGTTTTTATTAGACATCCATAAACTTATTTTCAATATAATAAAGGTAAATAGTTGTCCCTTGAATAAATAAAATTTCTGCTCAGGAACGTTTTACTTGTACACATTAGTAGTTTCTATCGTTAAAGACCATCATTTAAGTTTGTTTATTGGCTTAAAAATTATATGTACATGGCCCAAGCATTGTGAAAAACCACTGGAAACACAATTATCTGTTTTACCGTAATAGGTAAAATGATTGAATAGTCTTATATTTATATTGTGGCTTATATTCACGTGGACCCTAACAGAGCTAAACTTTAAATGTATGTAATGATCAGAACACCACAATAGTTGCAAGAGAGGATTCAAATGTAAAGCATGTAGAACTTTGTTTCAATGAATATAATCTGGACCACCACAAAGCAAAAAGATATAGGGACTAGATTGAAGTACAAATTAACAGGAACAAACACTACATGATCTTAATGTCTTAGTATAAGCTTCCCCCTGCCAATGCTGTTATGAAAGCCTCTACTTCCATCTGGTCCATGTGGAAGACGAAGTATCCCACTGGGAAGCCCAAGGGAGACTGGGGTCTTCTTCATTGCCAACGGGCTACAAGGTAGCAACTTGTTCTCTGTACGTAGATTTTGAGCAGCAGCTTTACGACGCTGTACCCAAGGGCTAGAAGAATAAATGCCACTGTCATTAGAATGTTCTGGAGTCCGACGGTAAATTTCCGGGCTTGTTCCAGGGCTAGCAAAAACTTTGCTCCCTAAATCTGTGGCCAAGGGAGAAAGGCTATGATATGGCTGAGTTAAGCACTTATTTACTAGCAATGGGCTAGAGCGAGGGCTGCTGTAAGAGTTTGGCCTGAATGCAATATCAGGGCTTGAAAAATTCACTGCAGAGAGACAACGAGGTGCCAAAACTGGGGAAGCTGGTGTACCGTCGGATTCCGATGAGCTGTAGAAAGAAGTATCCTCCATGGTGTACTGCAACTTTCCCAGAACTTTACTATGTTTCTTAGACAACTTCTTGTCTGGCAAGTCAACGTTTTCAATTTCATCAGACTCCATTCCACTTTTCTTGCGTGTTCCTCGACCACTCACTGGGATTACTTTAAAAGCATTATCATCAGTGGTACTACATTGCTTCATACTGAATGCCTCTAGTGCCTTTCTGGCCCCTTCTAGGTTCTCATACTCCACAAGTGCACAGATTTTTGTAGCTTGTGCAGGATATCTAGACATATATTTCTTAACATCACATGGTACTTCTTTGCCAGGTTTTAAAATGCGTACAGAAGTGATAACGCCGAATGAAGCAAACAGTGATGTAACCATCTCCAGGAAGTTCTTTTGAGGTTTCCCAGTGGAGCTTTTCTCTGTATTATCTAGATTCCAGGCCAAAAGTAGTTTAGTAGGAGGAAGCCCAAGAAGACCATCTGGCACTGGGTTTTTTCGCCTTACTTTGGTTTCCTCTGAGTTAACCTCCAAGATGTCTGAAAATTGGAGTGCATACAAAGTTTTCCTCCAATCTCGAGTCAGAGACTTAATCTGCAGAAGATAAAGACAAAAATTGGAATTAGGCCAAAATGTTTTGTTGCCAGTTACAATGCCGTTGAAATTTAACTGTTGACATTGCATATATCGAAGCCTGTCTTATGATCTAGGTATTTGAGTCCCTTTTCATGCTTCACCCCTATATACTATATACCCACCTCTTTATTGCCAACACTAATAAATAAATTTGCCTTTTGTGTTGTGCAAGCACTATGATAAGGAGGTAAGTTTACTCATCATTAGATCTAAATAAAAAAAAAAAAAAAAAAAAAAAAAGGAACACATTTTTTTAAATACAATCTCTACATTATATTGTCCGACATCCCGCTACCTGAAATTGCTGCCTCATTAAGACACCCTCTATTGGCAATTTGTCACATAAACGTTCTTCGATCACATGATGCAGTTACTTGCAAAAGTGTTCTAATTTGAAATGTCAAGACCTAACTGAAAGCACAACAGCAAATAGACAGTGGAATCACTGGAACTTAAATTACTCTGGAGGTTAGATCAAAGTAGTCAATTAAAAAAAAAAAAGCACAATTAACAAATGTTAATGAATTATTTCATTAACAAATGAACAAATGTTTTCTGCCATGATAAGGGTATACAGCACACCACTGCGGTTGAATAGCATTAATAAACAGATATACATACATATATCTATCTACATACACACACACACACACAAAAGGTGAATACAGCAAAAAATAACAAACCAAAAAGTTAGAATAAGACAAAAATTCAAATAGCAGTTTTGACGTTTCATATCATCATGTCCCAGAAACACTTGCAGGCCCTATTCTGTATTATACTTAAGAAAAATAAAGTCTTGAAAATCATGTGTAGTGGTCAGTCTTTTTTGAAAAAAATATCTTAAAGTTGTTTTTGTAATAACTTGTATAAATATACTACAAATGAGATTTATTTTTTTCAATTTGAAAGGAAAGAAAGAAAAAAAAAACATGCTCCATCTTCAAGAAGATCTGGCCATAGTCCGCACATACAAGGTATTCAAGAAGGTAAAAGTGATAATGTTGAAAAGAGCAATCAGCTAATGGAGAGGAAACTATGGATCTCGGGCTTGGACCAAGGATTTTAGAAGTGAAAAAGAACTATACAACAGAACAATGAGACAACACAATATTTACTGCATTTAAGCGACATATAGCAGAAAAATTTCAGCAGTGCAACAAGGGTACAACTGAGAGAAATAGCATGGACTTTACATTGCAGCAAAGATTCTTTACGACTAGGAAACTCTACAAATAAATGAAACGTACACCAGCATTGTGCAGTTACTAGAGGAGGTCAACATTCTTTAAATGTGTTAGTCAGACACAAAGCATATAGATATTGCAAGCTTTCAAAACAGTTATAGACTCACCTTTTTGAAGGAAGTGAGCAATTTGATGCTTACAAAACCCATCTTATTCTTTTGAACATGTTTGAGCAGAAAAGCATCACGGGACAAGTTTTCATCCGATAAGTAGAACTCCACTTGGCTTACTATCTTGCGGATTAGTTTCATATCAGGAACCTCACAACTCCCTTCACACGAGTCATCGTCCAAATTTTCAGTCATGTCACAGAAACTTCTGTAATAGTGTATATACAGAAAAGGAAAATAAATAGAAGCTATTTCATGGAAATGGGAAAATGCCAAGCAGTGTAGAAATTATTTAGTTGGAGATTTTAAAAAGGAAAAAAAAAAAAAGGAAGCATTATTTTACAAACACTGTGGTGAGATGGAGCAGATAGAAAATTGGGAAGAATTCCCCAGACGTGGGTAGTCTGCAGCTTCCATGGAAAAAGTAGACTACTCGCAGCAATGTACACAAACCAGGCCCAGCGAGTTTAATATTTAAAGCTATATACAAAAGGCCCATTAGAGGCAGGATTGTGTGCAGACTTGTATTGTGAAAGAGATGCCGTCTAATTCAGACAGGCCTGAATTGGAGGGGGTACATCATTGCATTATATATCATGCATAATTATTTACATATTATAATTGTTTATCCACGGCATAGTAATGTTCATGTATCTCTTATGCATATGAGGTGTAGGGGCAGTAGTGAACTTAGGGAGCTATTGGGATGAGGTTATGGCACTTCAAAAATTAAAGCCTGGGGGTTGGGTAAAAAACAAATTAATAAAATTTAAATACACAGGTTACTGTAGTCGCTGTGAAGTCAGTCAACCTGTACTTAACTTGGAACCCTTAAGTTTTGAAATATGCCAGTAAATTCTTACATGTGCGTTAAAGAACCCTAGGCATAATAAATCTTTCAACACCACCTATCAAGTTTAATTTTAGCCTTTGCAGAATAGCTTTTCTAATAGTTTGTATTCCATATACCATACGTCTGGTGTCATTTGTTTGGGTTTTATTTATTTATTTATTTTTAAGGCACAGAAGCATGCATTACAAACTGCTGTCATCTATGGGCTCTCGTGGCAATATTCATATATCTTACTGTACATGCCTTGCTGCAAGGGCCTGGATTTTTATGCATAGGCAGAGAGTTTATGTGGTGATTAATGAAGCAGTAGTAAAGCTCATGAACCCTAGGCAGAATCCTGGAAAAGGGCACATCAGTTTCAGTAGATGTTGGAGACTTCCTAGCATTGCATTCCTGCATATGCACTGTGCAGTGATGCCAAGAGTGCGTTAGAAATCATAAAGAGAAATAACTAGGATGACCCAAAACAATGTAGAACAGGGACCTCTGCGTTTTGCCATTACCCCTATAGCATGGCTACTTTACTCAAGTTCACAGGTCAGCAGAAACAGCTCTAACTTATCCAAATACATTGGAGGGGGAGGGGGGGGGGGTCTCACATAACACGGACATCAGGAAGTAGGATTGAAATCCCAGAAAGGTGCAGCCAGGAAAAAAGGGTACGACATAAGTTAATAAATGTAATATACAAAAAATATTAAATGAATATGTTTGGGTGGCGTTTCCTTTTAATGAAAATAGTATAATACTGCCCTTATCAGAGCCAAGGTCTAATACGTTTCCCAATTGATACATCCAGAAAGATGGAGAGAAAGGGGTGGTATTCAATTGTTAGCGTTAATGGGGAAAAACGAGCGCTCAAAAAATATTACCGTTTATACGGTAATATTGCGCGTGAAAAGCGTTAATACGGTAGTTGACTCGCGGAATTTCAGCTCGCCGCTCAGGGAGCAGCGAGCTGAAATTTTGCGAGCAATTACCGTATTAACGCTAAGATTTTTTGAGCGCTCGTTTTTCCCCATTAACGCTAATTGAATACCCCCCTAACAATTGAATACCCCCAAAGAGTGCTAATGTTGCTGAATATGCACCGGTCAAAGCTTTGCTTCATCATTGAAACATTCAGGCTGTGATTGTGTTACTAACTACAGTCTAAAATAAATTTGGCTCCCATTTTTTTATTTTTTATTCTGTGTCTTCTTTGCACAATAAGCCAAAGCCAAAATTTTCACTATTGCTGCCAGTCATTAGCCCTATAAATTACAGCCTGAGGTAAATAATCACAGGCTATATTACAAGAAGTAAATATAATGATTTTCCAGTGGATGATAGGGAATAGACATCCATTGCATACAAAAATATAAACTTATACACTATCTGATTTTGGTCTTACTTCAATGCAACCAAGCCTGGCTATTGGCAGGGCTGTGTGAAAGCAAATGTGCTCTTAATGCAGGGCTGGCCAACCTATGGCTCTCCAACTCAAAACTACGAGCCCCAGCATGCTTTGCCAGCAGGTAGCCAGCCGATAGCTGGCGGGGTATGATGGGAATTGCAGTTTCACCAACACCTAAGGAGCCACAGGTTGACCAGGCCTGTTTTAGTAGGTTCCGAAATTAAGTTAGGATACAATTAAGTGAAGGAGGGAAAAAAAAAAAAAAAGAGAAGAGTCTCAAAGTTGCTAAATATTATGTTGGTCTAACACAGTGTTAACATCATGCTTTGCCACTATATAGCAGCTTATTATTGAAAGAGTATGCTGGGACTTGTAGTTTCACAACACCTGGAGTGTCACAGATAGCCAACACTGGTCTAACAGAACCGCATTCCTTATGATCTGCATATTATATTATTATTATCATCATCATCATCTATTTGTTAGGCGCCACAAGGTTTCCACAGCGCCGCACATAGTACAAATAGTAGACTATACAGGGTATAACAGTACAGAACAATAAACAAAAGTACCAATACTTCAGAAACTCCAGGCAGGCAGATGCAATAGACACGGAGCAGAAGAACGGGTAAGGAGACAGGAGGGAAGAGGGCCCTGCTCAAGCGAGCTTACATCCTAAGGGAGGGTTAAACAGACCAGGCACAAGAGGAGCCAGTTGAGGGAATGGGAGAGAGGGGAGAATGAGTGGAGGAGATGGGGGTTAAGTGGATATTCTATTTTTGAATCAGCACCTTTATGAATGTGGTTTCACACACCTGTGAGCAGCTAACCATTACATACAAGCCTGTAAAACAGAGTTCTAGACAAGTGCTGTTGGTAGAGTAAAATCTTTGAACCTAGGTTTTGCACACGTTAAGTATATTAACAGGCACAGCAAGTCTCACATGCCAAGTATTCTACAATAAACACCAAGGTCATCTGTGCAAGTTCATTGGGATACAACACATCACACGGACTTGTCATCTCAATGTCATATTTGCATCACGGAATTTGATGGAGGTTTCCAAATTACCAGGAATGTTCTGTACAGATTTGGAAATTCACATAGTTAACAGACAGAACTGGCTGTTCCTCTAAAGAAAGTTGCAGTGGCAAGTTAGGTTAAGACTAAACAGATTAATTTAATTTCAAGTGCCATAGGAACATTTCTGTTTGGGGGTTAAGTGATCCAATTAGAAACACTCAAAAACTGGAAAAATAATGTCTTTGCGCTTTGCACATTCCCAATGTTTGATTATATTACCAAGTATAATCGTTCTATTTCTGTCCCTTGCACAAACAATATTGTACAGGTCTGAAAGGGTCAAAATCATGAGTGTGCTCAGGAGTGTGACTGGGGACTGGTGGCGGGGTGGGGTAGATTTAGAGCAAATATGTGATCCTAGAAAAAACTTGATAGGGGTACTGTGTAGACCTATACGATTTATACTCATGGAGAGAACATTCATTGGGAGCAGTCTTTGGGCTCCCATTATCAGTGTAATGATGAGTGTTTGATGCAATGCCTCCCCACAACTGGTGGTCCCACATCATCAGGTCTTCCCTTCATAGAGATCTATTTATCCATGTCATGTAGTGGCACACCAGTCTGTGCACAATATATAAAGGAGATAAGGATTTTCTAAACTTTAATGAAAAGTTGTTGGGGTTTCCTCGGGTCCTGGAAGACCCCCATCCAATCACCCATATAATCTGCCACTGTTCAAATAAGTGTCTGAAGAGATGGAATTTCCCAGAGAGGTAGTATCCAGGAAACAATTGACAAATTTATTAAATTAATTATAATAAACTGTACTGACAGCAAAACATACCATACAATATGGCTAATGTGAAATAAATTTGTAAATATAGCACATTAAGATTAATGCAGTGTTTTAGGATTATCGAGATCAATGTTTGGCAAGTTATCAAATTTCATCAGGATGTATAGAGTTTCAATAAAGGTAAAACTGAATGGCGTATCTGAGTAATAATAAAAATAATAATTAGAAATAAACAAAAAAAATAGCATTTACCTTAAACCCTGGTTTGCATAGAGTTCAGTCAGTGTTATCAGGTCAGTCTCCTTTGATCAACTACAAATCTTTTTTGTACATTTTCCCCATAAGTCAGACTCTTGATGCTCATGTATTAACAACATACATAGGGATACAGCCATCTTACCTTTTTTCCAGTGTTTGGGGTGGGACTTTTAAGAAATGTCCTTGATCTCTGAGACAGGCGTTATCCAAATCTATCTTTGAAGAGTTTATTTTAAAAGGAAGGTTTGTTTTATTTACCTGTCTGAGCAGTCTAGGTAATCATTTTGAGACACCTGGCTCCTGTCTCTAAATGAGTGTGGCCGCACATCTACCGGGAGACTACAGATGCTGTTTGGAGATCTTGGATATGTATAACCAGGAGAGGCCATGGCTCTTGCAAGAGGCTGAAAAAAAATGTAAGTTGGAAAAAAAAAAAAAAATATATCTAAGTTTTTCTGTTTGTGATATTTCTTTTCCACTGTAAAATATTGTGGACACATTTGTACAATTACCAACTAAATGACCCTGCTTCCAAAAGGTCAGCCCATATTGCATGTGGAGGACATCTTAAAGACACATTATAGTACATTTAAAGCTAACTTATACCCCATTCATACTGCACCAAAATCCCGGGTTTTTGCCGGGGCGAGCTCAAACGACCCGGGTCTTGGTGCAGTATGAATGGTACAAGTCAAAAATCCCGGGTCTAAAAACCCGGGTCTTCAACCCGGGATTTATCGAGGGGTAATTCCCGGGTCGGACCCGGCTTGCCTGCACTATAAATGGTGCAACCCGGGTTTTTCAACCCAGGTTGCACAGAAAGCTGATTGGCTGTCTGCCTGTCTCTGGAGGATGATGTCACAGTGTCAACACTGCAATGACCTGTAATGCTCACAATATTTACATTAACTGCATATATAAAACCAGGAAAAAAAACACTTGAGAGGAAAACAACAGTATGGAATGAAACAACTACTTCTATCATCCACACTATAAGAAACAAACGAAAGAGAAAGGTCGCACATACTTTACATAGGTGACTAAAGTAAAGTACGGAGCGGTGAGCAGTACAGAACGGAATTGGTGGAAACACTGAAGAAATGTCTGATTGTTTACAAATGATACAATGGAACAATAAAAATTAAAATATCTTATAAGATACACTCACACATCTTTATGGACAAAACAGCAGAAAAGCAGACTATTACAAAAAAAAATGTTTTCAGCCAATGAAAACTGCTCTGGTGATGACTCCCACAAATTGCCAGGGCACAGACTTGTGCAGTATGAATGGGGTCAACCCGGGAAATTCCCGGGTCGGAGGTGCAGTATGAATGGTGTTTCTGAGCTGGGACGCTCCGAGCCCCGGCAAAAACCCAGCTTGAAAAACATGGGATATTGCCGGGGCGGCAGTATGAAAGAGGTATTACTGTTATTGTAGGCAGCTCTCAAAGCAGAGGCCTATTTCCTGGTATTACCCTTCTTGGAATACCAATAAATACCAATTAGTGTGTGGGCAACAAATGGCCAACAATGACATACAGTTGCTAAACTAGTTTATGGAATTTCTGTTGGTCAATCTATGAAAACGAGTTGAAACAGTAGTTTAGCATGGGTTGTTTTTTAAACAGTCTACTCCTGTGCATGCTTGGGATCTTATAGGAAAGATGTTTCGTTCTTGTCTGCTAGAATGAAATGCATCTGTGCACGGGGTCGCAACTGTCCATTTCACATAAATAGCTCTGCATTCTGGCATTTTGTGGGTCAAACTCAGTGGTCGATTCTATGGGAAAAGCAGAGAAAAGGAATCGGATCTGTACGTGTCACTAGCTTAGCGCTGATCTTTAACTTGGCAGAGAATGCAGGAAGATGGCTATATAGAAATACTGTAAGAATAGCTTTTGCCCATATGATTTACTTGTTTATGAAATAAATCTAATGATAGTATTGTTCTTCCTCAATAAGGTGGTGAGAATGCAGGAGGATCAGCCATTCTCAAATCATACAACGTTGAAAATTTGTATTTTACCTAGAAGGGCAAATTGTAAAACAACCTTCCTGCAGGTGGAGCTGAAAAACAGTAATGAATTTAAACATATTTGGAAAAAGGTTTTCTTGAGAATAGACTATTTATTAGTTAAATGGGCAATTTATAGCGAACAAATCATCATTTAATGTTTCTATGCATGTAGACACAGACTTCTAAAACATCTCAAAGTTGCATTAACACTTCCAATCAAAGATGCTAATCACATGAGCCCAACCTTTTTCCTATTATTAACAATATGGATTGTTAGAACAAGAAATAGCCTTCACTTGCCATTGACTTAAAGGCCAGTATTGAAAAAGCTTCTTGTACATTGTTAGGCCTAGATAAGTCAGTTCATGATCTTGCTCATACAAGGACTCTATATTTGGTGCAGGCATCGTACTGCAATAAATACTAACTTGTCATAAATGAGCTACATATAACTTCATTTACATCATCACATGTTCCCTAAACAGGATGTGTCAGCAACTACAAATACCTAAAACAGGGGCAGAATGCGCCATCACAGGGCCCAATAGCAACATTCGGATGAGGGTCCGCACTGACGTTCCAGCCTCATCCGAGTATACACAGGTCTAGCACATGTGCACCAAAGCCCCACACTGAGGGCGAACGGCACCCACTCCCCTCTGAGCTCCATAGATCCACCACCATCCTAAAATATTCACATAAATATCATTTGGAAAGCAGTGCACAGTCCAAACTTTCCAAATATTGATTAAACCATCTCTAAAGGATGCAGTATAACAAATGCTGTAATTAGACACACACTATCGAAGAATAATTTAACATAAAATGGTGTCGAAGTCAGTAAATTGGATAAAGTAATTTCAATTAAAGTCTAGCAAACTTGGTTGTCTTTGTCTGAAAAGAGGCGTACGGTACGCAGCGACGTACAAGGGCACGCTACGGCGTGAAAGGGCGTACACATCCACTACACGTGGCAGCAACAGTAATTGGTCTTTTACCATACATTCGCACAAACACGCATACTTATAAAATAGTATACATTAATGGTAGTTGCAACACATAGTTATGTCGAAATATAGTAGTATTTATATGTTATATCAGAGTTACATACATATTAGTGAAATACACGGAACGGGTTAAAGGAATGATATCATGAGGGGTATCATAATGAACCTTGTTACATATCCTACTGTTTGGTTCACTCTGCGAGGGAATCGCAGAGTGCATACGCAAGTTATGAATGATAGGGAATTATGAACTATTTAAGACTAAGGAATCCGGGCGGGAAGAGCAGAGCATACCCCCTGCAGAGATGACCCCCTCCTTTGGATTCCTTAGGATGAACCAGCCAATGATTGACGACCCCTTGGACATTCCTGAGACCCGGACCAATAGATGCAAGCCATACCATCTTCATTGTATTGCTGTATTTGATTGTGTATATAAGCAGCAGCTTGTGATCCAGAGAGCAGACATCTTGTCCCCAGACTTCAGGATTGAATGACTGCACTGGATCCAGAGCGCCTGCGATAAGTAACGGCTGTATTTACTATTACTTCGCTTGAGCATTTTATTCCACTTATTGCGAATAAATCTTTGTGCTTTGGAAACACAAATCGAGGTTCGACAATCGTTATTGGTTAGCGACAATACGCACATTAACAATGGTTAATGCAAACTTGATACAATTCACCAATATATATGACACACTAATATACATAATATTCTTACAACTACAAACCAGTTGTGTGCTTAAGGCAGCTTTTACATAAGGTAATATGCAGTGAACAATCTCTTATTATCCCAAAACAATTAACTGAGAAAAAGAATAAAAAAAAAAATTTAAATTCATTAAATTGTAAAGGTTTTCAGAATATTTTAAGTTGATTAGCCTCCAAGCAGCTGCCTGCATGTCTGTGATAAGAGTTTCTAAAGAATACAGCAGAGATCGTTAATGATCATTCCACAGAATAAAAATAAAACGAAAAATCCATTGTCATGTAGAGAGGCAACACAAGTAACCTTGTTATGATTTGAAGGGCCTCAAAACTTAATTAAGATTGTGCAGTTCAATTATTTGCATAAAGGGAGTCACTTTACTGCATGTTTGTAGGTCAGGCAGTAGCAAAAAAAAATGATGTTCTATACTTGTCTATGAAGAGGACTCATTTCTCCCCATATACCAAGTCAGTGTATAGTAGTGACAGAATCGTTGTGCTCCTGCTTTTATTACATTTTGAACTGGAAGAATTTGACAATCCAAAAAATATTGTTCAATGTGCATGGTAAATACTGGCCTAATCAGTATTAGCGATAGCTTTCTATCACTGACTTTATCATTATCTACATTATTGTTTCTTTAAGTTCTTGCTATCAATTAAGGTATTTGCAGGTACTCTTGTAGTCAATTAGCAGCAGGGACTGTACTGTAGATCAGTGTTAGGAATCCTGATGACCAAGTTTAACTAACAGTGTATGTTTTCCATATCTCTCTGCTTTAGAACAGGTGTATTCATTACTGACCGACACATTGTAACAGATCCACAAGTGGTATAATTATTTCCATTGTCACCAGGAAAACATGCACTGTTAGCCTAGGACGGCCTTAATTAGACCCTGCCCCTAATACATTGGTAGTGCCCCCTCGCTTCCACACCAGGCTAATAAATGGTAGGCAAAAACAAATTAGTCCTTCATTTACACTCAGTCTTCCTTTACCTTTCCGAAACCCAGCTCTACTTGGCTTTTTAAACGTGTCACATCGATCCGGGTCACTCGCTTAATTTAGTTAAAAACAAAAGGAATGGCGGTTTGAGCAAGTGCTACTGAAGGTGAAGGTAGATGGGGGGGGAGATGCTATCACACCTGCTGCCACCGAGTAGGAACTCTGCTATCCTCAGGTGGGTGCTTGATGAGGACTCATTGTCTTCAGCCATTACCATGTGAATACATTAAGATTAAAACCTTACAAATGTTCTTTCATGTCTTGTTTTTACTTTAGAGAACAACTATTCTCTTATATTTTAAAATTAATTTCAGTTTATGCTTCGCTGTCACAATTTTGGTAACCCCAAAAATATTGCACCCTAGGCTGCAGCCTAATCAGCCTATTGGATAATTAGACCATGGTTAGAGGTCCTGAGGACTGGGGTTAAGAAACTGCTGTAGATCAGTTCAATTCTAAATCTGTGCAATCTGGTTTCTCTACAGATAAGGGTGCATGAAACAAAGAAATTTCCAGACTGCAAAGAAATTCCATCCATAATACCACCCATTTCAAAACAATAGATCGATAGTCTGCGTCCCAATACAGAGGCGATACAAGCAAGAGAAGGCCATTTATATATCAGAGTTTACACTACACTGTTAAATATATAGAGATTCTATCAACTATATATCTGTGCCTGATTGCCATTACAAGTACATGCATTTGAGGTACGAAGAGGTTCTATATGTCAAAACACAGTGGTCAAAACTGGAAATTTAGAGGTGGCTGTATTAAAAATGTAATGGAAATATAAGGAAATGGAATTTAATAGTTTTACAATGAAAGGTGTGGGAGAAGTTGCAGTATGGCAAACCACCCTATACACCCCCACTTGCACCACTGGCGATATCAGATACATAATCTGAGCCTTTTCCACATCTTGCAAAACATACAGGACTGAACAGTCAAGTTTGTCTAAGTAAACAGATTATATTCTTGTCAGTTGTCAGAAGAGTTGATTTGCTAGAGGAACGTTGCAAACAAGTCCACTTAGATGGTGGACAAAAAGTGGTCCAAAAGACCAGGCAAATCTGAAAGATCACAACAGCAAATATGATGATAAATGAATGGATTAAGACAGCCCAACGGGTTATAGAGGGGGGGGGGGGGAGAATATAAGCAGCGAGAATGAGGAAAAAGCAAGCAGGCCTCTCACCTGGAGGACGCCAGACAATATGTATGAAAATAAATTAAATGTTTTCCTAAATTAACCCGAGCATTTACTGTGATGACGGAGGCATATACTGTGATGAGGGAGGGGTGCGCATGTACTGTGATGGAGTATGGGGGTGTACTGTGATGAGGAAATGTGTGGGGGGGGCATGCATGGGTAGGGAGTCCTGCCACGTTAATCAGTACTGGGACCCAAAGATTCTGATGGCAGCCCTTACTGTAATGCACAATAATATGCCTGCTGTAGTAGTGGTACCCAGTACCATGCCAGCAGTAACTGTAGTTTCCAGCAAAGTGTCATACTGTGCCCCCTTCATCAATTACACTGTGCCCCCTGTTAACACTGAATTTGCTCCTTCATAAAAAAAAAATAATGGGGCTGGAATTTTTTTTGTATTACATAAAAACAAAAACAAAATTATAATATTATTATTAATAAAATATTATGAGGCAAGACAGACAAGAGACTCCCCAACCCATCACTGCACAGGATAGCACCACACTCACCAGCCTATCACTGATGATGGTGGACATGTTAAATGTAACTGTCACGCTGGATATAGACTGACAGATGATGGCAAGACATGTGGAGGTACAGTACATGTGCTCGCATAAATAAGGTTTAAATTTAAACATCTGGATTCATTTGACAAAACACCCTTAAAAAAGCAGAGTATGCAGCAAAACGCACGTTGGCGTTAGGCTGTTTGCACTAATTTCAATAAATAATTTATAATTGATGTAATATTATCCTTTTAGATTAATGTTGATGGGTTAGGTTGAAAAATAGCTCAATATGCTTAGGTAGAAATAGATCGCCACTCTCTAAATTTAGCCCAAAGATAGCACGGAGGCAGTGGAGCGAGGCAGGCAGTGAGCAAAACACTAATATGACTAACAGATCAAGATGGAGATTGAAACCACTGTTGCCTTTATGGCAACATATTGATGTTACAATATAGATGCAAGGAACTTGATTATTGTATCAAGTGAATTATCAGAGCCTTGCTCTTAAAGAGCAAAGAATTTTTGTCTTACCCATATACAATTAGATTACTAACAAAGAACCACTATTCTCTAACCTCACCCACATTGTAGTACGTCTCAAGATACGATTAACCGATTTGACATAATAAATTTGGCAGTGCAAGCAGCCAATTGTTTTTTACCTTTATTTCACAAATAATATGTTCACTTGCACACTATAGGACTTCTATTTAGCTGTTTTATTGTTTTACTTTTTATTTGAAACTGCATCAGACAAACCAAGCGTAGCACAATAGTCGCTTTACAAAAATATATCAAGAGTACACAGCAATAAACTGAATACAATCCAGCAACATAATAGGACCGGTACATTAGCCATAGAGACGGTCCAGCATACAATCAAATACAATCAAGTAACTATCGTACAGCATATGATGAGAACGGACCGCAAGAACATGATGCAGTTTACGGGTTTTACCAATTGTTCCAAGGGGGGAAATTAAATTGGGTAAAAAGGAGGGCAGAAAGAATGGGAAGGGAGAAAAAAAATAAAAATGAGCAGGGGTAAGGAGAAGCCAGTACCCTTAACCAAACAAAACCAATCAGAGCCAGGATCTCCTAACACAATCAAATGACTTATTTTGCCATTTTTAATAAACAAATTTAAAATTTTAAATACAGATAAAATAAAATTGATTACTATAAGAGGAATAATCCAAAATTAGAGAATTTATAGGAACCATGTGCACTACTAAATAGAAACTATTTTCTCCTTTCCTCTATACACATTTTAGCTATTGCCAAGAAAGAAACCACCAATTCAGACAATAGCTGCAATAAAACTTGCATTTTGACACACCCACTTAAAATCTGCTTCCTAAAACATCTCCTACAGATTTCTTTCACTATTTATATAAACGAACAGTATAATTTAAACAGAAAATATACCTCTTAAGCCTGGTACGAACTATCCCCAGGAATCTGCAATCTGTTTGTTCTGTTCTTATGACCTAGGTCACCTAGCAGGGGTGAATTGGGAACTTAAAGTGGCCCTGGAAAAAACTCTGGAAGTAGCCTCATGTGGACGGGACCAAATCAACTGTAGGCAGGGCCAACAAAAGGAGGCGGGATTAGTACAAAGTTGAGTAAGCTATTACAGGGCTGCCTAGCGCTGTAAAGTGCTAGACTGCCCATTACATATCACCCTTCCCCCAACAATCCAACCATGGGACAAACAAGTCCTGGGGTGGGGGAGAGCCCTAAATCAGTACTGGTCCGCTGAAATCTGAACAGTTCGGAGGTATGATTATTGGTTCACACACATAATGGCTGCCTCCTCTGTGTACGAGTGATGGGTACACTGACTAATACATAGAAAAGAGAACAAAATGAGCAACTAAATTTAGCAGTAGTAAACCAGTAACATAATTTAATAACATGGTGCAGAAGAACTGCCAAAATAGAAAAATAAAGTTGGTAGACTGTCCTGCACTCCCTACCTGTTCTTGTCGCTTTCCTTACCTGTGGCTGCTTGTGTCTTTTGCTCTCTTGTCACTTGTCTGGATTCTGGAATGTTGGGGGCCCTATTTGGAAAGGTACACGAAATTTAGAAAACTCCAATGCGCTCTGGCGTTAAATCAAAAGCACCCATGTTTAATAATTAGGCCTCCCTCCAGCCCAAACATTAAAATAATAGTATTCACATTTGAAAAATAAACCTATTTCCCTCCCGCCAAACAGCCCCAGCAAGAAATGAATAGCATTTATGTTTAAGAAAAATAGCCATTTCCCACAACCATCTCCAGCATTAAATAAACCATATTCACATTTATTAAATAGCCCTCCTTCCCAAACTCAGCCCCACATTCAATTATTAGCCCCAAACTTCGCAGCATTAAAGGTTCCGTCACCTCACCTTAAATTAATGGGCCCCACTATTAAATTAAATAGACCCACTATCACCCCACAAATAAAATAGCACCCACCATTAAATAATTAGCTCCAACATGCAGTACATCATTAAATTATTAGCCCCCCTCTCACCCAAATTACAGTAGGGACCACCCCCCACCACAGCAATAAATAGCATTTATGTTTATATGGTATATTTCCCACAGCCATCACTGCCATTAAATTATTAATATTCACATTTAATAAATAGGCCTCATTCTCCCCTCCTACATTCAATTAATAGCCCCAAAACAACCACAACTTAAATTAATAGGCCCCGGTCTTAAATTATATTGCCCCATCATCACCCAAATAAATTAGCACCCATTAGCCACCCCCTGCCCCCACACATTACATTACCATAAGCCCCCTGCCCACACGCATATGACATTGACATAAGGGTTAAGAGGAACTTGGCCCCAGCTGCAAATTTCACATTCAAACTCAAGGCTGCACACCTGTGAGCATCAGGGAACTGTATGCCCCAGCAGGGGTGAGTTTCCTGGGGCTGTAGAGTTCTTGGGCATTTAAACCCAGTAGGTCTACTCTTCAGAAGGAGGGTGGGTCACTACAAAATCAAAATTTTAAGTGTTTTTTTTTTTTATGCAAGGTCAGTGCTCTTACAGAAAGCTCTAGCATTGCTCTACTTTTGTGTAAGTAAAGCAGAGGGGTGTCTTGGCAGCAGTTATAGGGGAACCAGGACCCACAATAGGTCAATACTAGCTTGCGACTGGGATTCTTGGTTTTAACTACATTCTGTACAATGTAGAAAACTAAGAAATTATAGATGCAAGCAGCAGTAAAACAATCACTTTTTTGTTTGACTGGCAGTCATCTTAGTAAGATCATTTAAATATCTTGTAATGCAACAAAGTTTAGCCCACATTTAAAGGTCATTATGATCCAACTATATAAAAAAAAAAAAAAAAAAAATACTCCCACCATTTTTACATGCTAATCCATACACATTACCTTTACAATAGCGCAGATACACAAGACCTGAAAAGGGGAAAACTTCTTGGCATTTTATATTTACGGGCTGAAGTGATAATGGTTGTCCATGTGGAGGTTCTATCAATAACTAAAGCTTTCCATATTAACAGACAACAACAGAAGGTGCTTTTGTGGCAACGTAAAAGGTGAAAACAAGTTGTATCAATATTTAGTCAAACAAATCAGACTCTTCCATCCATTAATTTGGCAGATAGAGAGCACAGGCTCCTGTTCTGTAGCATTACATAATCAAATATTTTAAAATAAATAATAAAAAGAAGTTTCAACCAGAAGTGCTAGAATTTTGGGTGTGAGCAAAATCAAGGTTTATAGAATTGCTTAAGTTTAAGAAAATACATTATAGATAACCTCTGCTGGTTTACCTCAACATGTCCATTTGCATGAATACACAAAGAGTTAAAATAGGAACGAATGATAAAATGACATGAACTGTGGTTTGGCTACAGACACTTGTCATCTTACTTTTTAGATATGTTTATGGGTAAACAATGCAACAGTATAATAGATGGGAATCTGGAATTGCTACATTAGGTTGGTTACCTATTTAAATTATACTACACAATACTGCTAAAGGGTGATTCTATAACATACAGATAAAAAGTATCCACTATTAGAAAACCTCTAAAACTTTTAAGGAGGTTTTACATTACATTGGATAATTGCTGTAAATTCTCAACTTTTGCATACAAATTAAGAAATTAAAACACACACACACACACACACACACACACACACACACACACACACACACACACACACACACACACACACACACACACACACACACACACACACACACACACACACACACACACACACACACACACACACACACACACACACACACACACACACACACACACCCCATTTAGCTTACTAGGTCTAAGAAGTACCCCCTGTATCTCTATACATTAAATGTATTTGCTATTCTTTACTAACTGAGGAATCATATTATATGTAGTTGATAGAGACGTGTTGAGAAATCCTGACGTGCAATACAGACACTAAAGTCAACTACTCCCAGTTTGTGCCTCACTCTATTGCAACCTCAGACACTTATGGTGTATTGAAGATTTTTTTTTTCCCCTCATGTACTTAGTTGTAAATGAAAATGTATTTCAGATTTTCAAAACTCACCAAATAATGACAGCTGCTTTTTCATTTCTTCACCTCTCAAACAAGTAAATCATCGTCTCACTGAAAGAACACATCTTGAGGGATTTCATTTGCCTAGTTTATCAATTTAGGTCATTTGAATAACTAATTCCCAGCACATGAATCTCTGTCAATTACTTTAAAGACACACACAGGCTTCTTAGCTGCCTTAGTTTGGTCTGGCTGTATGCTATAGTCCTTAGATACTCAGCACAGCCACCAATACATTTATTTAGGGAAGCATTAAGCGCTAATATCATATGAGACATGTTTGCTATTGCAGTTATTTAAAAAAATAACTGATTAATGGTTGCATAAAATAAATGGTAAAAGAGCAACCTTACACCTTATATTTAGATCACACATCTTGGTAGATAGGAGATGTGATAATAACATTGCAGTTATTTGTTTTGTTTATTTAAAATATAACACAATCACTTACTGTGTTTCAGATGAAAGTACCATGGTATAATTTTATTTACAGTTTTTCTTGCATTGGTATAATTTTCCTTCCATATTTGGTTATATGTAATATAGAATATAGAGGAACATGTGTGTGACATACTTCAGCATATATACTGTACAGCAATAGACAACATTATTATATTTTAAACACTCCTAATTTTGTAAACAAACTAACGTTGGTGGCGGCCACAAGCCACAGCCTCTTACTAATTGGTGGCACTGCTTTAAACTGCAGCGTGGTATGACATCTTCATCATTAATATGAAAACTATACAGCCTTCCACCAACGTGACTAGGGTTACCATATGTAAATCTGGACAAATATTAAACACGCATGTTGCAAGGTTGCACAGAAATTAGCTACCATGCCTTTTGCGTGCCTGCAGTTTGCAATGTAGCATGTGTTGTTCATATGTACCTTGATTTATATGGCTGGTCTGGTAATGCTACATATGACAATAGGTTCCCATAGTAAATTTGTGATGTGACAAATGCTGTTATCTAAATCTGTTACATAAATATTCATGTGGTACAATTTATAGCAGGACCACATGCAGCTTATGATAGAAACTGCTCTTAGATGGGGATATATACTGTATGAATTCGAATGCAAAGGATAAAGCTGGTTTTGCCTATAGCAAAAAAAGGAATGTTTGCCATCATTTTCTAAACTACAGTAGTAAAATAACAATTAGAATCTCACTAATGTCCTCCTATAGAATATTAATGTGTGAGAGTGATAATGGTTGGAACAACTGACAGTTGGTAGAACATGTATCAGTCATAGTAACAATTTAACTGAGAGACAACCTACCTTGGAACGTACTGAGGAACAGTTATAAAAAAAAAAAAAGACAGCACTTGCTGAAATTTTGGTTAGTAATAACCATAATCTAAGTGTTTTGTTTAACTCAGGGTTTCCCAAACCCAGTCCTCAGGGCCCCCCAACAGTGCAGGTTTTCTGGATCACATGTGACATAATTAGGACCACCTGTGGATCTGTTACAATGTGTCAGTCAGTAATGAATACACCTGTGCTCCAGCAAGGAGATATGGAAAACCTGCACTGTTGGGGAGCCCTGAGGACTGGGTTTGGGAAACCCTGGTTTAACTGATCTATGTTTATAGTAGGATTTTTCCTATTATGCAATCCTTGTGCCAGATTATATGTTGTCAAAAATGGGTGTGGCTAAAATACAATTTTATTTATCATACTATAGTATGGACTGCACATAAAATTAGAGGTCAAAATTATCACCACATCCTATCTACCAAAACAGATGTGCAATATTCATGATGTATATTGAAAGCAAAGCTTCTATCTAGCAGTGCGTGTGTTTTAGTGTGTTTCCATAATAAGATGAATAAATCACATTGTCAACTAAGACAAAAATATGCAAATAAACACTGCTATAAATAAAGCACAGTTTAAAAAAAACCCTGCCCAACTTTTAACAGGATCTTTTTTGGTTTTTTAATAAATGCACTTCAATGACTTTGAATCCTTTTCTTATTGTCTGAACACTTTTACCTTTCCTCCAAATATTTATATTCTACGTATACCGATCAGCCACAACATTAAAACCACCAGCCTAATATTGTGTAGGTCCCCCTCGTGCCTCCAAAACAACTCTGACCCATCGAGACATGGATTCCACAAGACCTCTAAAGGTGTCCTCTGGTATCTGGCACCAAGGGGTATATTTACTAAACTGCGGGTTTGAAAAAGTGGAGATGTTGCCTATAGCAACCAATCAGATTCTAGCTGTCATTTTGTACTAAATAATGAATGTAATTTTTTACTAAATATTGAATGTATTAAATAAATGATAACTAGAATCTGTTTGGTTGCTGTAGGCAACATCTCCACTTTTTAAAACCCGCAGCTTGGTAAATTTATCCCCAAGAATTTTGCAGCATATCGTTTAACTCCTGTAAGTTGCCTCCATGGTTCAGAATTGTTTTTCCAGCATATCCCACAGATGCTCGATCGGATTTTGATCTGGGGAATTTGGAGGCCAATTCAACACCTTGAACTCTTTGTCATGTTCCTCAACCATTCCTGAACATTTTTTGCTGTGTGGCAGGATGCATTATCCTGCTGAAAGAGTCCACTACAATCAGGGAATACTGTTGCCATGAAAGGGTATAATTGGTCTGCAACAATGTTAAGGTAGGTGATACGTGTCAAAGTAACATCAACATGAATGCCAGGACCCAAGGTTTCCCTGCCTCAGCCAGCTTGCCTTTTTCCCATAGTGCATCCTATAAAATTAATAATAACACTCTTGTAGACATGAATATTGCCCAAACATGTTAATGTTTAAACTTTTTCATATGCCATTAGGTTGTCTTCAAGAGCTACATACTCTTCTTTAGAAGCTAGATGAGTGCTATAGCTACCATATTGATAAAAAAATAAATAAATATTAAATGGGTTATACATTAGAAGGCATCATGAAAACAAATCTCAAAATAGATTTCTTTTTTCCTAGAGAGTTCTTATCGTAGTAGACTTACATAAACTCATGTAACTCCGAGAAGCAGGATACGTCCTCAAAGAACCTTTGATGGGCTTCTCCCTAAAATAACTGCTCAACATGTACTATAGTTTCCAAACAGAAAATGGACAAATGTCTAGTTTGGTTCAAGGAAAAAAATATTCATAAGAGAAATATCTTACAATATTTGGGTTTTCTCTTAAGGCTAATGGTGGAAGGGGAAATTTAGAAGTGGCAGTATTAAAAATATAATGGTGATGTAAGTGAATAGAATTTAATTGACTTACAATGAAGGCAGTAGGAGAAGTGGCATATGGCATACCACCGTATTCACCTGCACTTCAACCACTGCTTAAGACTAAGCATATTCTTCCAAGGCCATAGCCTGGGTAAGTTTAAGCATAAATGTCTTTAGACAAACAAATCAGGCTGTTTGGTCATCTCAGTATGGTTGTAAAAAATGTTATGTTGATGTTTTATTAGTTTTGTACAAATCTCCAATAGTATTTATGAAAATACTTAATATAATTATGTTTTAATTATGTTGTAGCCAGAGATTGCAAAAAGCCCTTTAGTTTTCAAAATGCTGTGATTTGATCTGTGGGCAATTTGTGGAGCAGCCAGGGGCTGGTGATGTGGAGCGCTGCCATTTTATTTAGTTTAATTTTCTCTTGTTAGACTGTTTTGCTTCTACAGGGGCATCCAGACTGCTTTTTAGTAGCTACCATTGCCCACTCCATGCTTTGTTAGTACTGTGGAAGCAGATGTCACAGCAGTACCCATGCGAGAATGGAGAGTGTAAAGCGCCCTATCCCTGTTTACAAAGTGTGTGCGTGCAGATGAGATACAGGGTGGGGAGTATGGTCACATAAACAACGGAAGCGAAGACTGGAAAAATACATGGGTAGTAGAAAGCAAGGGGAATACTGACTGCAGAAAAGACTTGGGGCTCTGGGTGCAACATGGAGTATTATCCATCTATATATGGATAGATAATACTCCATAATTTTTTCAAGGCACCCCTCCAAACTAATTACACTGTGCCCCTTCATTCACACACTCTGTGCCCCTTTTCATCCTCCCACTGTCTGTCCCTCTTCATCCACACATTGTCATCCTCACACTGTCTGCCCCTCTTCATCCTCACACTGTCTGCCCCTCTTCATCCTCCCATTGTCTGTCCCTCTTCATCCACACATTGTCTGTCCCTCTTCATCCACACATTGTCTGTCCCTCTTCATTCACACATTGTCTGCCCCTCTTGATCCACACACTGTCTGCCCCTCTTCATCCTCACTGTCTGCCCCTCTTCATCCTCACTGTCTGCCCCTCTTCCTCCTCACTGTCTGCCCCTCTTCCTCCTCACTGTCTGCCCCTCTTCATCCTCACATTGTCTGCCCCTCTTCATCCTCACATTGTCTGCCCCTCTTCAACCACACACTATCTGCCCCTCTTCATCCACACACTGTCTGCCCCTCTTCATCCACACACTGTCTGCCTCTCTTTATCCACACACTGTCTGCCCCTGTTCATCCACACACTGTCTGCCCCTGTTCATCCTCACTGTCTGCCCCTCTTCATCCTCACTGTCTGCCCCTCTTCATCCTCACTGTCTGCCTCTCTTCATCCTCACTGTCTGCCCCTCTTCTTCCTCACTGTCTGCCCCTCTTCCTCCTCACTGTCTGCCCCTCTTCCTCCTCACTGTCTGCCCCTCTTCATCCTCACATTGTCTGCCCCTCTTCGTCCTCACATTGTCTGCCCCTCTTCATTCTCACATTGTCTGCCCCTCTTCAACCACACATTGTCTGCCCCTCTTGATCCACACACTGTCTGCCCCTCTTCATCCTCACTGTCTGCCCCTCTTCATCCTCACTGTCTGCCCCTCTTCCTCCTCACTGTCTGCCCCTCTTCCTCCTCACTGTCTGCCCCTCTTCATCCTCACATTGTCTGCCCCTCTTCATCCTCACATTGTCTGCCCCTCTTCAACCACACACTATCTGCCCCTCTTCATCCACACACTGTCTGCCCCTCTTCATCCACACACTGTCTGCCTCTCTTTATCCACACACTGTCTGCCCCTGTTCATCCACACACTGTCTGCCCCTGTTCATCCTCACTGTCTGCCCCTCTTCATCCTCACTGTCTGCCCCTCTTCATCCTCACTGTCTGCCTCTCTTCATCCTCACTGTCTGCCCCTCTTCTTCCTCACTGTCTGCCCCTCTTCCTCCTCACTGTCTGCCCCTCTTCCTCCTCACTGTCTGCCCCTCTTCATCCTCACATTGTCTGCCCCTCTTCGTCCTCACATTGTCTGCCCCTCTTCATTCTCACATTGTCTGCCCCTCTTCAACCACACACTATCATCCACACACTGTCTGCCCCTCTTCATCCACACACTGTCTGCCCCTCTTCATCCACACACTGTCTGCCTCTCTTCATCCACACACTGTCTGCCTCTCTTCATCCACACACTGTCTGCCCCTGTTCATCCACACACTGTCTGCCCCTGTTCATCCACACACTGTCTGCCCCTGTTCATCCACACACTGTCTGCCCCTGTTCATCCACACACTGTCTGCCCCTCTTCATCCTCACTGTCTGCCCCTCTTCATCCACACACTGTCTGTCCTTTTTCATCCACACACTGTCTGCCCCTCTTCATCCACACACTGTCTGCCCCTCTTCATCCACACACTGTCTGTCCCTCTTCATCCACACACTGTCTGTCCCTCTTCATCCACACACTGTCTGCCCCTGTTCATCCTCACACTGTCTGCCCCTCTTCATCCTCACTGTCTGTCCCTCTTCATCCACACACTGTCTGTCCCTCTTCATCCACACACTGTCTGCCCCTCTTCATCCACACACTGTCTGTCCCTCTTCATCCACACACTGTCTGCCCCTCTTGATCCACACACTGTCTGCCCCTCTTCATCCTCACTCTGTCCCTCTTCATTCTCACTCTGCCCCCTCATTCATTCTTTTGCCCCTCCATTGCTCTTTCCTTTCACCTTCCCCTCCGTTTCTTTACTTACCATACTTGGCCTTTCTTCTATTTCTTTTGTCTTCTCTCTTATCTTCTTACCAATCCGGCTGCGCCCGGGACCCAGCATCCTCCTCTCTCCTGTCACTTCTCACTGAATATGTCACGCGTGATGACGTCTCGATTGGTAAGTTGTTTTTTGGTTTTTTTGTCCCCTGGCCGTGGCACCTCTGTGACAGCACCACGGCACCCCTGGGAGCCGCGGCGCACACTTTGGGAACCGCTGCTCTAGCCCATAGGGATTTTTTTAACTATTTATACCTGGGGGTAAATGTATGAAGCTCCGGGTTCTTCAACACCCGCGAGTTCGGCGTCTTCAGTGCTTAAATTTAAAGCGGCGCTGCCTTGTAAAGGGAAGTTTCCCTTTACAAGGCAGCGCCGCTTTAAATTTAAGCGCTGAAGACGCTGAACTCGCGAGTGTTGAAGAACCTGGAGCTTCAAACATTTACCCCCTGGAATATGCTTATGTCCAAAGTCTACTTTGTCTACGATTTGTCCTACCATGTTCATTATTTTGGACTTTTGTTCACAACTATTTAATATTATTTTTTCTAGTATTATGTTTTAAGATTAGGGCAGCACAATAGCCTAGTGGTTAGCACTTCTGCCTCACAGCACTGGGGTCATGAGTTTGATTCCCAACTATGGCCTTATCTGTGTGGAGTTTGTATGTTCTCCCTGTGTTTGCGTGGGTTCCCCTGGGTGCTCCGGTTTCCTCCCACACTCCAAAAACATACTGGTAGGTTAATTGACTGCTATCAAAATTGATCCTAGTTTCTCCCTCTCTGTCTGTCTGTCTCCCTGTCTGTCTGTCTATGCCTGTGTATGAGTGTGTGTCTATATTAGGGAATTTAGACTGTAAGCTCCAATGGGACAGGGACTGATGTGAATGAGTTCTCTGTACAGCGCTGCAGAATTAGTGGCGCTATATAAATAAATGTTGATGATGATTATATGTTTTATTCTGTAGTATATTACATTTCACAATGTAATTTTAGAATGGTTTCATATATTAAGATTGCATGTAAGCAGGCTATTATTATCCAAACAAAAAGTACGCATATGCAGTAAGTACATATTTTATACTTTTGTTTTATCAGAACAAAGAAACATAGAATTCATCAAATGATTTTACAATGCATAGGCATAGCAGCACACAGTGGGGCTCAATTAGAGTTGGACATACATCTCTTTTTCTGAGTAAGATATGCATTTCTGTACTGTTCATGTGAACAAAAAATGCGTATCCATATGTCTATATATAGTTTTTTACGCATAGATAACTTGCATTTTCTTAAGTCAGGAGAAGGGGAATGCAGGCCGGCAGGGGCTGGCATGCGATGGCTTTAAGGGCATGTTCAAATAACTGTAGCATAATTAGACATGGATGCATCTGCAGATACCTTTTTGAAGGCGTATCCTTTGCTGGTGGAGGAAGGCTTGTGCAATCATATGCAATGATGATGATGATGACGACTATTAGCAGCACTCTAGCCTCTCTGATTGACTGATTGTGTATTGACCCACTCCAGCTGAACTTAATTCATTAGCGTTGCAGCTATATTATATCAAGTCGCAGACATCTATTTTCATTACTTATTGATGTTTACATTTGGACTACTGCAGGGAAAATTTCCTTGTGATTTTTAAAGAGGAAAACAACATGCATTTTATCTATATACTAAGGGCTAGATTTACTAAGCTGCGGGTTTGAAAAAGTAGGGATGTTGCCTATAGCAACCAATCAGATTCTAGCTGTCATTTTGTAGAAAGCACCAATATAAATGAAAGCTAGAATCTGATTGGTTGCTATAGGCAACATCCCCACTTTTTCAAACCCGCAGCTTAGTAAATCTAGCCCTAAGAGTTTGAATTCCCTCTTCCATGAAAGACTCCGGACAACAGGTGATACATTTTTTAAATGGATTTATGACGGATCAAGAAATAATTTTGGACATCATTTTATACTGTGAGGCAGAGCAGGGATGGACAATATAGTGATACCACTGCCATGATTAGAGCTTAATTAGAATAATTATGAAAGCAATATATTAATGTGGACTCAATCCAATCTAAAATCAAGGTTGAGGTGTGGATGTGGGTCATGGGTGGAATGGAATATTTATAAATACGTTAAGCGTATATTGACAAAAAAGAAAAATGCAGATATTCAGTCTTTGTTTATTATTCTCTTATCAGTTACACTCATGTCTCTGTTGTATTGTATGGAGGGAGGGAATTTGCAGGATAATGGTTATTGGGGGCATATGGGGTTGTGGGGATTGGTGTTGAGAAGGGTCATTCTTTCTGTTTAGCTAATTATTTGAATGTTAGCTTCAAATGGTTTGAAGAGGAGGTTCGGCCTCAAAGCGTGTGGTCCATGAAGACGAAGGGAGTGATGTTAAGTTTGACGCATCTTGGTCTTAATTTAAGCATAAAAAAGTTGCACATAAAATAGCATATCCACACCGATAAGCTGAGGCCAACGTATCTTAAGATCCATGCAAATCAGCATATAAATGTAAATGCATGTATGTGTAAAGCATGATAATATGCTATCAAGCATCATCAACATCATTAACATTTATTTATATAGTGCCAGCAAATTCCATAATGCTTTCCAATTGAATATCATCTTGCTGTTGATACATCAGTCATCATCTTCTTGATGGGAGTCTGGCTGAGTTTGCTTGTCAGGATGATAAAACATCCTTGAGGATCTGTAATAGTATTTTCTACTGTAAGGGGAGGATGCTGTAATATAATATAGCAATGCCTTTACATTTTGCATCTGAGGTAGTGTAGTATGCATGGGGATAGTTCCTACTGACTAGGTTTGGGTGGGGGTCTTTAAAATGGGTTTCTTGAAGTATAATTATATCTGTGATACTCCATTTAAACATATTTAAGGCCATGGTTCTTTTTGTGGGAGGGTTGAGAAGATTTATGTTAAGTGTTGAGAATTGAAGATATTTTCATTAACTGTTGTCCTCATGGAAGACTATGGATTTGGTGCTGCAATTATTAAGAGTAAGGCAGAGTTGCTCCTCTGTGCAAGAACATAGAGAGCAATAGGCTTAATAACAATGTAAATATCGAGTGAACAAAGCAGTTAATATTGAAGTATCGACATTAAAAGGGTAAAAGCTTGGCTTTACATGGTTTGCTCTGTATTGGCCTTTATAATTATATATAGACAAAAGGAGAAACCAACTAATAAATGCATAATCAGGTTTTTATTTAGACCTTCTGTAGAGGAGCAGGAGTAGGCAAATATGTTAAGATCATTGCCCTCTTTTAAATGTAATCACTAAAATATAGTAACATGTACCAATAACTTTTAGGTACAAAGTAAATGCTACTTCAGCACTAGGCCTTGAAGGCCAATAACAATACTGTATATGGCGTGACCTTGTAACAGTTGTTGAGGTTATTTAATGAGGAAGAACATCAACCATTAGTATTTTTATTTGAATCTTTTGTAAACAAATAATAGTAACCTAATAACAGAAAGCTAGATACCCTTATAGGGGCTGCAATAACTGGTGTATCTCTACCTCTTCTCCTATTAAAGATAGTTTATTGAATTATATGCATAAACACATAAAAATTGTAAAAAAGAAGGAACAATCTAAGGGAGAAGGGGTATAGAAAAGGGAATGGGATGAAGAGGACAGGATACTAAGAGTCAAACTACAGCATAGTACATAATGGGGAGCAAACGTTGTGACAAGAAACAAATGCACAGATGCAAGTGAACAAAATTAAAGGTATCCAGAAGCGTGAAATATATTACTGACACAAGATAGTTAATGAGCATTTTTTGAGAATGGCAGGGGGAAGTCAGGGGGCAGCTTTAGTAAGGGGAGAGAGCGTCCGGATAGGTTCTACTAACTCCGTTGGCCAGGGGACCACCACGCTAGGTGTAAAAGTAGAAATGTACACACTGATGTGGGGGGAAAAGGTCAAACATTGGCCTTGTAGTGGGATAGCCCGGAGTTGCAGAGTGCCTGAAATGTTATTTTGGTCATGTAACATACTCATGATAAATTCACATTGATAAGTTTGCCATAAGTTCTATTAATTACCACTGTGACATGGGGGAGTTCAGTTTGTTTCCATTTAGCGGCTACTGCGCATTTTGTGGTATTTAGAATGTGTCTAATCAGAGCCGTCGTATGTATATGGAATGGAACAGTATAAGAGGGTATAAGACAGGCAATATAACATATTAGGTCATGAATGCTCATGTCGAAGTCGTATAATTGGATGAACGACAGTATATTGGTTAATATTGTTTTATTGGTCGATTGCAGTCAGTATGCCACGCTACACCCGGCATACTGCGATCGCAAGGTAAAATACGCACGTACACACTCGCATTACATCATTTAGTTATTTATACAATTTATATTCATATTAGTTCCGTTACACTGTAATTTATGAGCAGATAGTATTTAGTTTATTATTAGTTTATATAATATGATTAAATGTACACTTCAGTGTTATTTAAGATTTAGGTTAAAGGAAATGTGTCATGTCTGATATCAAATTAATCCCCTTTACATCACCAGCTGTCCGGTGCATTCGGCGAAGAGATCACACATTGCATACTCTAGTTATTGATGTTAGGGAATAAAAATTTAATATGATACTGACCATAAAATGCTAATAGACTAATTGTAACTGGAGATTCAGGCGGGAAGAACAGAGCTCATCCCCTGGAGAGATGACCCCCACCTTTGGATTCCTTAGATTGAACCAGCCTATGACCTGTTTACCCTGGACCCATCTGAAGTCTGGACCTATAGAAGCAAGCCACGGCATCTCTATTGTTCACTCTGTAACACTGACTGTATATATAATCATAGCTGCACCCCCACTAGCCTCAGTCTACTCTGGCCACAGTATTCTAAACAGATATACTGTTCACTGGGGCCCATGGTAGCGCAGCGAAGCGCAGCGGTATGTATGTAACTTTTGGTATTGACTGTACTGTACTGTATCATAATATAATCATGTATTGAACTGTTAAACTTTGCATCTGCTAAAATAAATCACTTTGTACGTTAGAAACACAATACAATTGCTTGGGCAATGCTTATTTGAAAACGATAGAATTACTTTAATACTCACAATCTTGGGACAGGTCGACCAAATATGAATAAAAGAGCCATCCTGACCACACTTTCTCCAACAGGATTTGGAAGAATCAGGATCCATCGCATGCAGGTGGGCAGGGACCAAGGGACCATCTATAGAGCAATTTGTATGCGTTTTGTATGCATATAAATGCAAGTAAACTCCTAGCAATTCGTTCTCTAACTTTGGATCGTTTCTCCAGCTCCAGAGTGTCCCATATGTCATTTTCCCATTTAAGATCATAGATATCTCTATCTGGTTGGCCGTGAGCTATAAGAAGGGGTGTGATTTACATTTACGGAAGGGTACCTCTTATTGTTCAGTAACAAAAAATTCAGTGTATTTAGTATTATTATTATCATTATCTTTAATTTATAAGGCGCCACAAAGGTTCCACAGCGCCGTACATAACATACAAAAAAAAGTATCAAAAGTACCAAAAAGTATATTGATAAGAGCATATAAGTTTTTTGCTTGTACATAGCATTATTTCTTCTTCTGTGGTAATACTGGTCAGGATTTGATGCCAAATTTCCTCAGAAGTTTGTATCTATGTTCAGGGGATTTGATGGAGTGGTTTCAACTATCTGGGGCCACAAATTGCTGAAAACCCATTTATATCTGATAGCATGGTTTCAGAGAGCTTTCATTAGGTTTATTAAGTCTCTTTTGTTTTTAAGGTGGTTACCGCTAGATCTTGTTAGATTTGCAGGTTGGAAGCCATTATATTTTTCTTGGACCTGAAATAGTGAAATTGTATCACTGCTTCTCATGGGGGTTGGTCTGTGAGGGGTTTCAGTCACAGGGTTCTATGTGCTCGGTCCAGCTGTAATGATTCTGTAGTGAGTTCTAGGACCATCTGTTGAAAGAGTCCATCTAGGTTTTTCATATGTACGTCATGGTTGCCAACTCTCCCGGAACGTCCGGGAGACTCCCGGAATACTGGGAAATCTCCCGGACTCCCGCGAGAGTACTCTAAAATCCCGAATTTTTCTGCAGAGCGCGGCGGAGTCCTGAATCCAAACTGCGCATGCGCAGATGACGACATCAGCGTGATGACGTCATCGGCGTGATGATGCGCGCGCGGCCTCTCTCCCAGAACACCATCGCGGAGCACGGAGCTCCCACGTCCATGCCCTCTGGATAGGATATATGCTGGAGGAGAGGAGACCAAGTGAGGACTCGGAGGCATAAAAAAAAGGCAAGTACCACCTAATTCTTCTATATGGGGTTGGCATCCAACAAGAGAGTTAGCAGAGAATATTTATTAATGTTTTATAGTGCTTCAAACTTACAGCTGAGTTACCTCTCACCTCCGTATATGGTGGCAGGTAACTCAGCTGTAAATTTGAAGCACTATAAAACATTAATAAATATTCTCTGCTAACTCTCTTGTTGGATGATTTATTTTAAATGAATTAATAAAAGGTACTTTTTAATGGGGTAGGAATGCTTATTGTAGATAGGGGGCCTTTATTACAGAGAGGGATGAGAGAGAGGGGCCTTTATTACAGTGAGGGGGGAGAGAGGGATAGACCTTTGTTACAGAGAGGGGGGGGAGAGAGAGGGGCCTTTATTATAGATAGAGGAGAGTGAGAGGGCCTTTATTAAAGAGAGGGGGGGGGGTTATTACAGAGGGGAGAGAAAGGGGGGCTTTTATTACAGAAAGTGGAGAGAGGGGCCTTTATTATAGATAGGGAAGAGAGGAGGGGGCCTTTATTTTACAGAGGAGAGAGAGAGGTGGGCCTTAATTACAGAGGGGGAGAGAGAAGGGGGGGGTCTTTATTGCAGAGAGAGGGGGAGAGACATAAAGGGGTGGCAATTTTATTATAGACATGGGAGTATGATAAAGTGGGGAGAAAGTGAGAGACCTTGACTACAGAGAAGAGAAACCGAGAGATTGGCTTTTTTTACAGTGAAGGGAGAGCGAGCAGTGCCTTTATCATATAGGGAGGGGGGCCTTTATTGCAGAAATCAGAGAGAGAAATAGAGAATGGCCTTTATTACAGAGAGGGAGTGCATCTTTACTTGAGAGGGAGAAAGAAATCTCCAGTGCTTGAGTCCAGATTCGTTAATTAACGTGACTTTAACAGTTTTCAGTTTTTGTCTTCACTAGATTTCTTGAACATTGAAAGAAAAAAATGTTGCAGTAAATACACTTCAAGTTTAAAGTAGTTCACTTTGTCAGCTGTATTCAGCAGCTCACAAGTAGATAGTTTAGAATCATTAATGTAGGCTTATCTTGTGCCACAAGGTGGTAGAAAGGTATTCATAATTTGCTGCTTATCTTACCATCAATTTGAAGTTCTTAATTTAAGAATTGGATGATTTATTTTAACTAAGTATGATATATGTAGGTTAAATTAACCTGGTTAATTGGCTTCTGATTGAAATTTAAACAGAAGCCAATTAACCTACATTCCCTATTATATGGATACACACACTAGGGTGGTTAATTTAAACTTTAACTTTAACTACAGGTTGAGCTGGCCCCGCCCAGTGGTAGGAGATGGTCCCACCCAGTGGGAGGAGATGGTCCCGCCCAGTGGGAGGAGATGGTCCCGCCCACAATGGTTTTTACAATCTCCCTGAAATGAATTTTCAAAAGTTGGCAAGTATGATGTACGTTGTTTCTTTTAATATGGTTCTCTATGTCCTCAAGATGTTCTTTGAATGATTAAAGTTGAAATTTCTTTCTCCCTAATGCTTTGATATTGAAACACTTAGGGCTAGATTTACTAACGGGCCTGTTTGGTGGCGTGTTTGATCCGCCATGCATGGCCGCGTTTTCCCGGCGGTTTTTCAGGTCAAACAGCCGGATTTACTAATGGGTGATTTTAAGTTTCAAGATGAATCCGCCGTCGATGTAACGGCGATATGTAAACCTCCAAGCCGCTGGCGTTTTGAAAGAAACATGGCGCTTTTGCTTTAAAACACGGCGGTTTCGTGTTATGGCGGGTTTTTTGACAAAAGCACCTGTATCATGGCGTTTTACTATTGGCTACTTTCTCTGTCATGAGATTTGACATCACAAGCCCTATATAAATCACTGGCCTGCCACTTTCTCTTTGATAGGGTTTTGAGGAGAAAAGAGATAGGAGCTTGGAGGATTTAGGATTGTGAGAGTTGGTTTTGAGGGTTGTTGTGCTGAGATATCTGATTGGAGTGTGAGTAGTCCTATGTTATTTTACAGTCTTGTGCCTTTATTTTCTGATTTAATTTCTGTCTTGTATTTTTGGTAATTGTCTAGTCCTTTGTCTCTGTTACTTGTGTGTGAGTATGTTGTGAGTGTTTCAGTAGTTAGTCTAGTTTGTCCTTTGTGTTTGTCAGTACTTCAGTGTTACTTGTTTTTTGTGTCTTACTGGACATTATGGCCAGAGATAGGAGGGGGGCAGAGGGAGAGGAGAGGAAGATGGAGCTGGAGGGGACAGAGGAAGGTGAGGAAGGGTTAGAGGAGACAGGACAGGGCAGGAAGACAAAGTCAGGGAGGAATGTGAGATTTTCTCACGATAAGAATTGTGTGTTAGTGCACAATATTGTTCCCTGTTATGAGATCATTTTCGGGAACCTTGCAGCCCGTACTCCGCTCAGGCGGCGACATCAATTGTGGTCCAAAATATGTGAGGCCGTGAACGCGGTGGGACCATTAAAGCGGTCAGTGGCTCACTGCCACAAATGCTTTTCAGACATAAAGCAGAGACTGAAAGAAAAAATGGCTGAGGAAAGGAAGGCAGCAAGAGGAACAGGTGGTGGACCAGCACTTCGTGTGTAATATACCACATATGAGGAGGAGCTGCGCAGATGCTGCCCCGGGAAATTGTAGAGGGGGTCAATGTCCAGGACACGGATGCACCTTCTTTTGGTCAACCAGCTGGTGAGTTGTTTGCAATTTTTACTATACCTGTTTTGCAAGTACACGTGATTTATTTATTTTTATTTGTATTTTAAAAGCACATTATCAAAGTATACTGTATACATGTTTAAATGATTGTCACTACTAATACAGTATCTGCTTTTTCTAACACATCCAGAATCGCCTGTAAGAGACTCCACTCCGAGTCCAAGGTCTACTCCTCCACCTTCTGTGAGGGATTCTGCCCCTGAAGAACAAGCAGGTGCGTGTAGTCTGTTTGTGGGAGAAACAATGGTGTTCTTAGAAAAATGTTGCTGTAAATGTTATATTGCTTGCTTGATATATGGTTTGCCAAATAAACTTCATGTACTAGACAGAGGGAGAGCTAAAATAGTAATAGCTTACCCAAAATCACTGTCTTTCAACATTTTGATGCCAGCACCATCATATTTTTGAATACAAATAATTTGCTTTTCTATTCCCCTCACCCAAGCATAGTCCAACTGAGATTGTATTTTATCCAAAAAAACATAGCTTCCTTAAGCAGGTCGCATAGGACAACTAATCAGGAATGCAGACATTGGTAAACATTCTGTAGTTGTAAAAGGTTTGTGTTTTTTCTCCAGTGTCCAGAATTCAATTTTCAAACATGTTATATCCTATATACTTACCTTGGTTATTTCACCACAGGGACATCATCATCTCAGGCAGGACAGCGGGAGTCCTTGGAAATGTCACCGCACACAGAGGGTGACAGAGTAATCACCCTACAAGTTCTTGATGCCCCAGGATCAAACAACTGGGCCTGCAGAACACACAGAAGAGCAGCAAACTGCAGCTCCTCCACTGGATACAGGGCGAGAAATGGTCCAATCAATAGCAAAATTCCAGGTAGTGCAATCCCAGTTCATGGACACCCAAACCAGACATATGTCACATATTGTGGGTCATTTGAGGCGTGCACACCGCACTAATAGTCAGATACCTGCTGCTTTAAATGGGATAGCTGCAGCTATTGAACAATCAAATGTCACCATGATCCAAATGACTGGTCCTGTGGAGGCCTTACACACAACTGTAAGGGAGGTGAATGCAAATGTAAATAGGATGGCAGGCCAAATACACCATGAAATAATGTTGCGCTTTCCTTTGCCAATGTCATCAGCCACAACCAGTTCGGCTAGCACGCCTAATCACTCCATACAAAGTACACCTCCAAGGAGAGGTCCTTGCACCAGGGGTGGCTGAGGGAGAGGAGAGAGGGTCTCCAGAGGCGTAGATGTACCTGCCAAAAGGCGTAGGTAGCCTAATGTTTGTTGGTTAATTAAAAATTTCTTAAAAACCATTGTTTGTAATACAACACATGTACCTTTTTGTGCGTTCAAAATGTTGCACTATTTGTTGCCTGTTACTCCACAGTTACGGGTATCACAAATACAGTTTGTACATTTTGGTGCATGTTTATGCAATGGTCATTTATATTTTATGCTTACTACTGCAATAAATGCGGTTACATTTCAATGCAAACAGTCTTTCTTTTCTGCCAATTAAACAATAGTATACTGCTTACAAAAAACAATGCACAAATGCCACTTACACATTGACATCTGACTGTAACTTACCAGTGACTTGCAAAATGACCACATGAGGAGTACACACTATCCTCTGTTTCAAGCTTTCAAACTCTAAAAAAGAAATAAAATTAAACCATTGCTCTCACATCAAACACATTTTGTACCAAGAAATGTTTTTACTAGTATGCACTGACATGTAAAGTAGTTTGCAATGAGACGGTCTCTAATCTGCCTCCCCCTCTGTGCTCTGCACATCACCAGATGGGACACGGACCCCGACTTGTTCACTGTCTACTGCAATAATCGGTGGGGTAAGTTGTTGTAAAGCAAGATTATGTAGCAGACAGCAAGCCAGCACAATATCAGACACCTTTTCAGGTGTATACATAAGCACCCCACCAGATTTATCAAGGCACATGAACCTGGTTTTCAATAGTCAAAAGGTACACTCTATCACACCTCTAGTGGCTATGTGGGCCTCATTATATTTGTGCTGTCCAGGAGTCTGAGGATCAGCCAGGAGCGACACCCATATCCTGGATCTCCTATAATAAAATAAAAATGTTAGCTACGATCTAATGGAGCATGTTGTACAGCAGTTAGCACATGTGAGGCAAATCTAACAAGGATAAGAGAATTTAAAAACATGGTAAGTACATACCCAAAAGCCATCCCTCCGGCATTTTACCACTTTCATATTTGGCATAAAGTGTAGACTGTCTCAGGATAAAGGCGTCATGACATGACCCAGGATAGCCTGCAACAACACTCAATATACGCTGGTTAGCATCGCACACAACCTGCACATTCAGGGAGTGGTAATGATGGCGATTAATGAAAACCTCTGCCCTGTGGTGAGGTGGTCTCAGGCCAATATGAAGGCAATCTATTGCTTCCATTACATTTGGGATGTCCGAGAGCCTATAGAAAGCTACCTTCAGCTCATGCCACTGTGACTCCTTGCTGGGGAAGCAGATATATCTAGGGCACACTCTTTTAAGGGCACCTAGGACCTGTCCAAAATGTCTTGAAAATGTAGGCTGCATTATGCCAATCACTCTGTAGGACCAGGGCCATCTTTTCCATTGGGCATGATGGGCAGCTGCTCGGGGGCCCCACAGGCAAGGGGGCCCCATAGGCACGGCTCTTAATGAGAATAAATAATCCTGCAAAAGAAAAAAACCTGCAAAAAAAACCTTCAAGGGTCACTGAGCAAGTACATCTATCTATCTGTATCTTTATATATCTATATCTGTATCTGTATATATATCTATATCTATATCTAGGGGCCCTGGTGCACTGCTTTGCCCGGGGGCCCATAATGTTGTTAAGATGGCCCTTTGTAGGACACTGATTGAAAGGAACCTGTGGCCAAAAAGTGAACTGCACACAGTAGTTTGTGTAGTCCTGACACTGCATTAGAGCTGCTGGTTGTAGGCTCCAAATCATCCTTCACTTGCTCATAAAGTCTCATCAGGTTAGTGCGATTGAGCCAAAACATTTGTACTACGTCCACATCAGCCAAAGAATCCAGATTCATATGCACTGTAAATGCACGTGGAGTGCGTGCTCTGCGCAGGCTCCACGGAACAGATGCCAACTGCCTCCATCACATGAAAAGCTGCAAACATACACTGGCAAGAATGCACCACATTCCCTGCAAAAGCTATTCTCCAACAAACCCACATCTGAAAAAAAATTATGGACCCTTTTTATAAGCATCATTAACTGCTGGCCAATAGACTGTGATTGACTGTGATTTCTTCAGTCAGAAACACCTTTTTGTTTTTGTCACATTTGGATTGCATTAACATTAAATGATGGGTTCACTATGTAATGGCATCTTGATTATTTATAGGCACCATTATTATTGTTGCCTTTTTGAACAAAAAGCAATTTCTCTAAAATTATGTTTGTTTCAGAAATTAAGTTGCAATCAAAAAGGGGGAAAAAATAAATAAATAAAAGTACCCTGAAATTACATTACACTTTGGCCATTTTGTATATACAATCCTAATGGAGCAATCATTGGACATGAAATGGGCCTTTCTCTTATGTTCTGAATGGCAAAATAGCTCAAACAGCATGTTGTTGGAGCAATCTCACCGCTCACAAGCAGCTCTTTTATTTTGGCCGTTTGAATGGGGCTGCTCTATCTCTGCAGTCTCCCTCCAACAGTCACTACATTGGCTCCCCATGGCCTACAGAAATAAATTTAAACTCCTCACTCCTTTAAAGCTCTTAATCAATCCTCCCCTCCCTACATCTCCAATCTCATCTCTACCTACACTCCTAGCCGCCCCCTCTGCTCTGCCTGTGACCGCCGCCTCACTGCTTCACTGATCACCTCTTCTCACTCCCATCTCCAGGACTTTGCCCGGGCTGCTCCCCAGCTGTGGAACGATCTTCCACGTTCCATCAGGTTAGTATCTACTCTCAAAGGCTTCAAGCGTGCCCTTAAGACTCATTTCTTTATTCAAGTCTATCAGTCCTCCTCCTAACTCTCTCCCCCAGTTAGTACCACCCTATTTGTGTCTCCCCCTTTCCTTTAGGATGTAAGCTCTCAGGAGCAGGGCCCTTTTTCCTTGAGTGCTCCTTCTACATTTCCATTACCCTCTGTACCTCTTGGCCTGCTTCCCTAGCCCTACTTTCTTAAGCTTCAACCTACTTCTCTCTGATTTCTACCATCACTTTCTTTCAGTATCCCAGTAATAATTTGATTTGCATTACCATGTTACCTGTGTCTGTGTATATATTTTTGTTCATTTTTTGTTCTTTCTGTATCATGTTGTGTCATGACTCACTGTTTTTTGTATGTCGTACGGCGCTGCGGACTCCTTGTGGCGCCTTATAAATTAAAGATAATAATAGATAGATATATATATATATATGTTTAACTTCTTCTCTCGCTCATCCGATTTATCTTGAGGATAGCATGTACGCCTGTCTTAGTTCTCTGTTGTTATGCTTGTATTTCACTTTCTCATTGAGGGTAAGTACTTGTTACTCATATAAATCTGTACTACTTTTCTGATTTGTAAATTGAGCCATTGTCACGGGCACTAGGAGTCTTTACCCAGGGATCACCAGGTGGTAGGCTTACCAGAGCAATGTAGATGGTAACAGGGTACTCTGGTAGCGGGGTGATCACGGAACAGGAAACAGCAGATGATGAGATGCTCAGGAAAGTCTATGACTAGCAGCACTGGTAATATGGAGGTAATAGTACACGAGGAACTGTAGGACAAGGACACGTGTAGGTAGTCAGTGGTCTGCGATAGCAAGTTGTACCACTGCTATAGTGAGGAGGAATGTCCAACAGAAACGAGGAGGTGATGAGAGTCAGCGGTCTGCGGATAGCAAGTTGTACCGCTGTCTGAGTGAAGGAATGGAATCCAAGTGGAGGTATCCGGGGAGTCAGTGGTCTGCGATAGCAAGTTGTACCACTGCTATGTGAGAGGATACTGGAACAGGTGATACCGGAAACAGGGATCAGTGGTCTGCTACTAGCAAGTTGTACCACTGAATATATATGTGAGGAAGTGCACGGGGAGAGACTGCAACACAGGATATACACAGGCACCTTATATACGATCCACAGTAACATGCACAATATATATATAAATGACTGAACAGGTCTGCAAATATAGGAAGTCTCTTGAAGCAGTCCAGCACAAGTTAACACAGTCAATGATGGCAATAGACTCAGCGTATAGCAGACTCCAGAGGAGAACCAACACAGTCCAGCAAGATATGCAATACACCAGCACAGTCAATGAGAAGTATGCATACCGTGGTTCAGAAGCAGGTAGTCAAATAGGAGTGCAGGGATACCTGAGCGGCAGGAGGCCGGCTGGATGAGAAGTCCCAGGATACCTGAGGCAGCGGTCAGTAGGTGCAGCGCACAGATAAGTAGACCAACAGGGACACGAATCCACAGGAATCAATAACACGTGGAACTGAACTCACGCAGAACCCAGGAGAGTGGAGATGATCCAGCAGAGGAGTAGTAGATGAAATATAAATCCAATGCAGACAGGAGGGTAGACCTGCGGGACACGTGAAGGCGTGGAGAGCGGATCAGCAGTAGATGGATGATAGCGCGGTCAGCAGCAGCAGGACTCTGCGGTACACGGAGGTGACCAGTAGCAACCAATAGTTGTCAGTAGCGATGGCACACGGGATAGCAGAGCAGACCAGGAGCTGTTGATCACGGAGAGTAGCAAATGGCAATGAGAGCAGCAGTCTCGAGGAAACACAGAAGAGCTGAGAAGAGACTGCAGTGCACAGGAGCAGCGGATAGGAATCAGCTAACTTGTCACGATGATGAACACAGGCGAGTTGTAGGCTGGAGGCTGTAGTGCACAGAAGCAGCGGGTAGACATCAGCTAACAATCCCGATGATGAACACAGGCGAGTTGTAGGCTGGAGGCCGTAGTGCACGGACGCAGCGGATAGACAACAGCTAACAGTCACCATAATGAACACAGGCGAGTTGCAGGCTGAAGGCTTGTAGTGCACGGAGGCAGCGGATAGGAATCAGCTCACTGACTTGATGAGGAACAGGTGAGTGGAAGTAAAGTAACGGTTGGAGTGCACAGAGGCAGCGGGTAGGAACCAGCAAACAGTCACAGAGAAATATAATAGCGATGAAGTGGGTTAGAGGACTGAAGTGCACGGAGGCAGCGGATAGGAATCAGCAAACAGTCACAATAATAAGTAGTAGCGTTGAAGTGGTTTGGAAGACTGTAGTGCACGGAGGCAGCTGATAGGAATCAGCTAACAGTCACGATGATATAGTTGATGGTAGAAGTGGTATGGGGACCACAGTAGTAAAAGTGGTTTGGAAACCACAGAGGTAGAAGTGGTTTGGAAACCACAGGAATCAGCAGCGCTGAAAACACGAGGAATACAGGAACACCTTCAGAGACTCATAGGGAATGAGACTCCAAGATCAGGCAACGTGGTGTTGACCACAGGTGCTTAATATAGGGAGTGTTGCCTGATCTGCCAATTGAGTTAAAGGGACATACACAGAAGTATAGGAAAGGGCTGCGCATGCGCAGACTCTCAGGATGGAGGACGGCCACGGTTCCTAAATGTCCGGGAAGAGGCACTCACGGTACGGTGAGTGACAGTACCCCCCCTTTTAAAGGTGGGCACAGAACGCCTGGAACCGGGCTTGTCCGGATTTTTGGAGTAGAACTTCTTCAAAAGGGCAGGAGCATTAAGATCTTCAGCTTTGATCCAAGAGCGCTCCTCAGGACCAAAGCCCTTCCAATGAACGAGGAAACGGAGGACTCCTCGCGAAATTTTTGCATCCAATACCTCAGTAATCTCGAAATCCTCCTCCTGATGAACTTGAACTGGCTGCGGAGCTGAGGGAGGAGTTGAGAAACGGTTGATGATAAGAGGTTTGAGTAAAGACACATGGAAAGCATTGGAAATCCGAAGATTCTTAGGAAGAAGAAGTTTCACACATACTGGATTGATTACTTGAATGATCCTATATGGACCAATAAAACGAGGGGCGAATTTCATAGATGGAACCTTCAAACGAATGTTTTTAGTAGATAACCAGACACGATCTCCAATTTTTAGTGGTGGAATAGCCCGCCTCTTCTTATCTGCGAAAGATTTATATTTGATAGATGTCTTCTTTAAACAGGTTTTGACCTGAGACCAGATATTTTTAAAGGTCTGACAAGCAATCTCCACCGCAGGAACTTGGGTGGGCGGGAGGGCAGGAAATTCCGGAAAAGACGGATGGTGACCGTAGACCACAAAAAATGGAGTTTTGGATGGTGACTCATGATACATGTTGTTATGGGCGAATTCAGCCCAAGGGAGCAACTCTACCCAGTTGTCTTGATTGGCTGATGAGAACATCCTTATAAAAGTCTCAAGATCTTGATTGACACGTTCAGTTTGTCCGTTAGATTGCGGATGGTAAGAAGATGAGAGTGCTAATCGTATGCCCAAGGTTTTACAAAGGGCTCGCCAGAATCTGGAAACGAATTGTACTCCTCTATCCGACACAATCTCAGACGGACATCCATGAATACGGAAGATCTCTTTAATGAAATGTTCAGCCAGAATGGATGAGGAAGGCAAACCAGCCAGAGGAATGAAATGAGCCATCTTCGAAAATCTGTCCACCACCACCCAAATAGTGTTATGATTCTTACTAGGTGGTAAGTCAGTAACGAAATCCATACTAATATGGGTCCACGGTTTGGACGGAATGGGTAGTGGTCGCAGCAACCCTGCTGGAGTTCTGCGGGAGGATTTAAACTGGGAACATAGCTCACAGGAAGCAATGAACTCTTTGACGTCTCTCCTCATTGAAGGCCACCAGTAACTTCGAGAGAGAATCTCAAAGGTCTTGTGTTCACCGGCGTGCCCAGAAAAACGAGAGGCATGGAACCACAAAAGGATTTTCCTCCTTAGAGTAGGAGGCACGAGGGTCTTCCCAAATGGTAGCGTTTTGGTGGATGAAGCAGCCAGTGAGATACATTTGGGGTCTAGAATGGTATGGTTGGAAACCTCTTCTATATCAGAGGACGTCATAAAAGCTCTAGATAAAGCGTCAGCTTTTTTGTTCTTGGCAGCTGGTTTGAAGGTTATTATTAATTCAAAACGGGAAAAGAAAAGAGACCATCTTGCTTGACGAGGGTTCAAGCACTGGGCAGACTGGAGATATGACAAGTTCTTATGATCTGTGAAGATCGTCACCGGATGGCGAGCTCCTTCCAGTAAGTATCTCCATTCCTCTAATGCAGCTTTGATAGCCAGTAACTCCTTGTCTCCGATAGTATAATTCTTCTCTGCGGGCAGGAGACCCCGAGAATAAAAGGCACAAGGATGAAATTTTTGCTGTTCCGAGCGTTGGGAGAGAATAGCTCCTAAGCCCACATTAGAGGCATCTACTTCCAGGAAGAAGGGGAGTGTCACATCAGGCTGTCGAAGGATTGGAGCCGAAGAGAAGGACTCTTTTAGTATTTGGAAGGCTTGAAGAGCCTCAGGTGACCATTGCTTAGGATTAGCCCCCTTCCTAGTCAAGGCCACAATAGGAGATGCAATGGAAGAAAAGTCTTGAATGAAGCGTCTATAGTAATTGGCAAAACCTAAAAAACGCTGGATGGCACGAAGAGTAGTTGGCTGGGGCCAATGTAGTACAGCATTCACCTTGTCGGGATCCATTTTCAGGCCAACTCCGGAAACTATATACCCCAAGAATGGAATCTGGGGTAATTCGAATGAACATTTTTCTAATTTACAGAACAATGAATTTTTCCGTAGCCTGGAAAGGACTTCTGCCACATGTTGGTGGTGAGAAGGCAGGTCCTGTGAAAAGATCAATATGTCGTCCAGGTAGACGACGACACATACATATAATAAGTCCCGGAAGATCTCATTAATGAACCCTTGAAAAACAGCGGGGGCATTACACAGCCCGAAAGGCATTACCAGATATTCGTAATGCCCGTCTCTGGTGTTAAACGCTGTCTTCCATTCGTCACCGGAACGAATTCTGATTAAATTGTAGGCACCACGAAGATCCAACTTAGTAAAGATACGGGCTCCCTTGATGCGATCGAATAGCTCAGTGATCAGCGGAATGGGGTACCGATTCTTGATAGTAATGGCATTGAGTCCACGAAAATCTATGCAAGGGCGTAAAGATCCATCCTTCTTTTTAACGAAGAAGAACCCAGCTCCAGCGGGAGAGGTGGAAGGTCGAATAAACCCACGCTGGAGGTTCTCCTGTATATACTCAGATGTAGCTTGAGTTTCAGGTAACGAGAGTGGATAGACCCGGCCCCTGGGTGGAGTCTTGCCAGGTAGAAGATCGATCGGACAATCCCAAGAACGATGAGGAGGAAGACGTTCAGACTGAGCTTTATCAAAAACATCGGTAAATGAAGCATATTGAGGAGGGAGTCCCGGTGAGGTAGATGAGATGGAAGATTGCTGTACTTTGAGAGGAATGACTTGGGAAAGGCAACGATGGTGACATTCAGACCCCCAAGACGTGACTTGAGGGGTGCGCCAGTCAATCTGGGGAGAGTGACACTGAAGCCATGGAAGGCCTAAGACAATTGGACTTGTCGTAACAGGAAGGATTAAAAACGATATTTCTTCATGATGCAGGGCACCAATCTGAAGGGTTACTGGAGACGTACTCTGAGTGATGAGACCGTTGATGAGACGTGATCCATCTATAGCCGTCACAGTAATGGGTGTTTTTAAGGTAATCACAGGTAGAGACCATTGATTTACTAATGATTTGGAAATGAAATTTCCTGCTGCTCCGGAATCAATCAATGCCTGTGACTCAAAGGTTTTGGTAGCACAGGAAATCGTAACGTCAAAGGCACAGACTTTAGATTTCATGGACGATGGAGAGGACTCCAGGGACCCTAACTTCACCTCTCCAGAACTAGTTAGGGCCTGGCATTTCCCGATCTCTTAGGGCAAGAGCTGAGCATATGAGTGGAATCGGCACAATAGATACAGAGTCTATTCTTTACTCTTCGTTTCCTCTCCTCTGAAGATAATTTGGAACGTCCTATCTCCATGGGAATCACAGAGGGTGAAACTGGACGAAATTGAGGGTTTGTAACAGATTCTGGATACTATATTACTAATCTTGATTAGCGCTGGCTTACCTGAGGTGCGGAGTCTAACGATCTCCCCGGTGTTCACCAAGAACCGCCGCAAGGCGGGGTGGGCTTCGCTGCCAGGAGTCGCAGGTCGCGGTCCCCAGGTTCGCCTCAAGATGTAGTACAGCGGAGTGAAGCGGTGGTAGCGGAGTCAACGAGCCGGTTCGGTACACAGGAATGGAGTCAGGCAGAATCAGAAGGCAACTCGGAGTCAACAAGCCAGGTTCGGTACACGGGTCACAAGAATAGGAGAATGGTCAGCAAGCCGGGTCGGTACACAGGGAATAGAGAGCCAGGGAAGTCAAACAGGCAGAGATCAGCACACAGGAGACACAGGAACAGGAAGACACTGCAATCCACGAAGAGCAGGAGCCAGGAACAGGTAAGTGTTGCTCTGACACTCAGCGAGTGTCAGAGTGAGGTTTTTATACAGAAGGGGATTCAAAATCCCCGCCTCTAGGTTGTGGTCATGTGACCGCCTCCGGGTGCGGTCACATGGTCCTGAATGCGGAAGTGCGGCTGGACGGAGCGGCGGGGATAAGGTAAGTCCGTAACAGTACCCCCTGCCATAAAGGTGGACTCCGAACACCTAATAGGGTTTCAAAGGAAATTTTTTATGGAAGGATTTAAGTAGACGGGGAGCATGTAGGTCAATGGCTCTTACCCATGAGCGCTCCTCAGGGCCGTAACCCTTCCAATCCACCAAGAACTGTATGGCACCTTGAACTTTACGAGAATCTAGGATAGTTTTAATCTCGTATTCCACTTGATCCCGATCCACAGCAGGAGGAGGAGTTCTGGATGAGGTGGAGAATCTGTTGGTTACCATCGGTTTTAACAAGGAGACATGGAAGACATTGGGTATGCGTAAGGAGGGAGGCAGACTCAATCTAAAGGCTACGGGATTAATAATCTCAGATATAGCAAATGGGCCAATAAACTTGGGAGCAAATTTTTTACTGGGAACCTTTAAACGAATGTTCTGGGTGGATAGCCATACCCTGTCACCAACTGCAAAACTTGGAGTCATTCTTCTCCTTTTATCGTAGAATTTTTTGGAACGAGTAGTTGCTTGTTTTAAGTTTGTCTTGGTTTGTTCCCAAATATCAGAGAAGTTACGAACCAGAGAGTCCACTGCTGGAACTTCAGAAGATGAGACTTGAGAGAAGGTGGGTAGTCTAGGATGGCAGCCATACAGAACAAAAAAGGGGGAGTTAGAGATGGCCTCATGAAAATGGTTGTTATGGGCGAACTCGGCCCAAGGGAGAAGGTCCACCCAGTTGTCTTGGTTACTAGAGATAAATATTCTGAGAAACTTCTCTAATTCTTGGTTGGTTCTCTCAGTAGCCCCATTGGACTGGGGATGATATGCGGAAGAGAAGTCAAGCTTGATCCCGGATTTATTGCAAAAAGACCGCCAAAATTTTGATATGAATTGTGATCCCCTATCGGAGACAATATGTTGAGGACAGCCATGGAGGCGAAATATTTCTTCAATAAAAATATCGGCTAAGGAGGAGGAAGAAGGAAGGCCTTTGAGAGCAATAAAGTGGGCTGTTTTAGAGAAGCGATCCGTGACCACAAGCACTACAGTACAGGATTTGGAAGGGGGAAGGTCCGTGATAAAATCCATGGAGATCTGTGACCAAGGGTAATCAGGAATGGGTAATGGGAGCAAGCATCCATAAGGCTTCTTCCTAGAGGTCTTGTGTTGAGCACATTTGGAACAAGCAGCAACAAATCTCTTCACATCCTCCAGCAAGGAAGGCCACCAGTAGCTTCGGGACAATAAGTCCCAGGTCTTGCGAATGCCAGCATGCCCAGAGAAGAGTGAGTGATGAGCCCAGTGAAGGAGCCGGGTGCGTAGATGTGGCAAGATGAATGTTTTGCCTGGAGGACAACCCTTTTTCAGATGTGTAGCTGCCAATACTTGACATGGATTTACAATGAATTTCTTATCTTCCGAGGATTCCATGTCAGCTGGATCAAAAGAGCGAGATAAGGCGTCTGCCTTCGTGTTCTTAGATCCTGAGTGAAAAGTGATGTTGAAATCAAAGCGTGAGAAGAATAAGGACCACCTTGCTTGACGAGGATTTAGACATCGGGCAGTGCGTAAGTAAAGCAAATTCTTATGGTCGGTATATATGGTGATAGGGAATTGCGCTCCTTCTAGTAAATGTCTCCATTCGGAGAGAGCCAATTTGATGGCCAGGAGCTCTTTGTCGCCAATCCCATAATTCCTCTCAGCAGGTAAAAAGCGACGGGAAAAGAATCCGCAGGGATGAAGTTTTCCAGAAGGATCTCGCTGTGATAGTACGGCTCCTGTGCCAACAGAAGAGGCGTCTACCTCCAGGACAAAGGGACGAGAACAATCTGGCTGTTGAAGAATGGGTGCGGATGAAAAGAGAGACTTTAATAATATAAAGGCTTGGATAGCCTCAGAGGACCAAATACCAGCATCAGCAGATTTGCGGGTCAATGCTGTGATGGGAGCCACGAGAGAGGAGTACCCCTTGATAAATTGACGATAATAGTTGGAGAATCCTAGGAAGCGTTGAGTGGCTTTAAGGCCTGAAGGTTGGGGCCAGTCAAGTATGGCTTTCAATTTTGTGGGATCCATCTGTAGACCGGTGCCCGAAATAATATATCCCAGGAAGGGAATTTGTCTCTGCTCGAAGGTGCATTTCTCCAATTTGCAAAATAACTGATTTCTTCGGATACGAGAGAGGACCTCCAATACATGAGTACGATGAGATGCTAGATCTTGAGAAAAGATGAGAATGTCGTCCAAGTAGATGACTACAGATTGGTACAAGAGGTCTTGAAACAGCTCATTCATAAAGCTCTGAAATATGGCTGGGGCATTGCATAGCCCGAAAGGCATGACCAGATATTCAAAGTGGCCGTCTCGGGTGTTAAACGCCGTCTTCCATTCATCCCCCTCCTTAATGCGTATAAGGTTATACGCTCCTCTGAGGTCAAGTTTAGAAAAGATGGTGGCACCCTTGATCCGGTCGAATAGTTCAGAAATCAGTGGCAGTGGATACCGATTTTTAACGGTAATGGCATTCAGGCCTCTGTAATCAATGCAAGGGCGGAGGCCCCCATCTTTCTTTTTTACGAAGAAGAAGCCAGCCCCAGCTGGGGAGGCAGACTTGCGGATGAAGCCCCTGTTTAGATTTTCTTGGATGTACTCCTCCATAGCCTTAGATTCCGGGAGGGAAAGGGGGTAAACACGGCCCCTGGGAATGGGTTTACCAGGTATCAGATCAATGCCACAGTCCCAGATTCTGTGAGGGGGAAGTCTAGTGGCCTCTTGTTGACAGAAAACATCAGAGAAGGTTTGGTATGGCTCAGGCAGGAGAGTCACAGGAAATTCTTGGGTACGTCTGGGACTATTCGGGGGAACCACTCTCTGTAGGCAGCGAGAGAAGCAGGACTGTCCCCAGGACAATATGTGACCAGATTTCCAGTCCAAGGTGGGAGAGTGGGCACGAAACCAAGGAAGTCCTAGGATGACTGGGTTGGTAGATCTTTGTATTACTAAAAAAGAAATCTTCTCCCGATGAAGTGCTCCTATCTGAAGTAGAAGAGGAATAGTGCGTACCAGGATGGACCCCTCAGGGATTCTTCCCCCATCAATGGCCATCAGAGAGATGGGTTGTTCCAAGGCTTGTGTGGGAATAGCGAATTGTTTAACTACTGTGGCGGAAATGAAATTTCCTGCGGCTCCGGAATCTAGAAGAGCCGACTGCGGGAAGGTCTTTTGTCCTAACTGAAGGGAAATGGGAATAGACAGGCAATCATTACTATTGGGAACTGACTGACACTGAGAAAAGAGGCCCAACGACACAGCTCCAGAACTCGTTAGGCCCTGTCGTTTCCCGAGCGTTTGGGACAAGAACTCAGAAGATGGCCACTCTCTCCACAATATAAACACAGCTTGTTCCGAAATCTCCTCTCCCTCTCTTCGGCTGATAAGCGGGTCCTCCCAAGTTGCATGGGCTCTTCAGGGGGAAGAACAGGGGTTTGGAAGTTGGGTGCCAAGCGAATCATGCTACGCCGCGACTGTTCCTTCTCAGAATTACGTTCCTTGAAACGCAAATCAACTTTGACACAGAGGGAGATAATGTCGTCCAAAGACGTAGGGAGTTCCTGGGATACCAACTCGTCTTTGATTCGGTCTGAAAGGCCCTGCCAGAATGTAGCTACTAGAGCCTCATCGTTCCAGCGAAGTTCAGAGGCCATGGTTCTGAAGAGGACCGCATACTGCCCCACAGACTGGTTTCCCTGGCGGAGACGTAGTAAGCCGGAAGCGGCATTGGACACCCTTCCTGGCTCATCAAATATTTTCTTGAAGGTGGACAAGAAGAGGTTGAAGTTATGTAGAATGGGGTCGTCCCTCTCCCACAAGGGGGAAGCCCATGCTAAAGCTTGACCGGACAATAACGAAATCACATAGGCCACTTTCGTTTTTCCGGAGGGGAAGTTCCCAGGTAGAAGCTCGAATTGTATGGAGCATTGATTTAAAAAACCTCTGCAATTTTTAGGGTCTCCATCGAACTTAGGTGGGTTAGGCAACCGTAGCTGCGAGGAAGAAGCTGCTGCTGCGGCCTGAGGTACAGGGGCCACTGCCGGCCCAGGTGATCCACCAGCCACTAGGGTGTTCTGGACAACATCCAAGCGAGTGGATAGACTATTGAGGAATTTTAAAAGTTGCTCTTGGTTAGCTTCTTGTTTATCCATCCTTCCTACTAAATGCTCCAACAGATCTTTAGCTGTGGTATCCATGGTCAGAGCAAACTGTAACAGATTCTGGATACTATATTACTAATCTTGATTAGCGCTGGCTTACCTGAGGTGCGGAGTCTAACGATCTCCCCGGTGTTCACCAAGAACCGCCGCAAGGCGGGGTGGGCTTCGCTGCCAGGAGTCGCAGGTCGCGGTCCCCAGGTTCGCCTCAAGATGTAGTACAGCGGAGTGAAGCGGTGGTAGCGGAGTCAACGAGCCGGTTCGGTACACAGGAATGGAGTCAGGCAGAATCAGAAGGCAACTCGGAGTCAACAAGCCAGGTTCGGTACACGGGTCACAAGAATAGGAGAATGGTCAGCAAGCCGGGTCGGTACACAGGGAATAGAGAGCCAGGGAAGTCAAACAGGCAGAGATCAGCACACAGGAGACACAGGAACAGGAAGACACTGCAATCCACGAAGAGCAGGAGCCAGGAACAGGTAAGTGTTGCTCTGACACTCAGCGAGTGTCAGAGTGAGGTTTTTATACAGAAGGGGATTCAAAATCCCCGCCTCTAGGTTGTGGTCATGTGACCGCCTCCGGGTGCGGTCACATGGCCCTGAATGCGGAAGTGCGGCTGGACGGAGCGGCGGGGATAAGGTAAGTCCGTAACAGGGTTAGAACGAAGAGGTGTTTTAGCCGAAGTTGTTTTCTCAGCCTCTCTTTCACGAAATCTCATATCAACACGATGGCAAAGAGAGATCAGATCTTCAAGTGACGAAGGAAGCTCCTGGGTAGTCAGTGCATCTTTAATTTTATCGGAGAGCCCCTGCCAGAAGGCGGCAACTAGAGCTTCAGTGTTCCACTGAAGTTCAGAGGCTAAGATCCTAAATTGAATGACGTACTGTCCTACTGTATGAGATCCTTGTCGCAGACGGAGGATGCTGGAAGCAGCGGAGGTCACACGACCTGGTTCATCGAACACACTTCGAAATGTAGCAATGAATTTGGCACTATCTTGCAATATTGGGTCGTTTCTTTCCCACAGAGGGGAGGCCCAGGCCAGGGCTTGTCCAGAAAACAAAGAGATAAGATAGGCCACTCTGGAACGATGGGTAGAAAAATTTTGAGGTTGGAGCTCAAAATGGACTGAACATTGGTTAAGGAAACCCCTACAAGTTTTGGGGTCCCCATCGTACTTTGACGGAGTAGGCAGGTGAAGCGTAGAAGCTGTAGACACCTGGGATGGCACTGGGGAAACGGAGGAAAGCACAGGAGCCTCAGTAGTAGCTGTCACTGTCTGTCCAGATGTTCCTTGGGAGGTTAACGATTGATAACACTGAAGTAACAGCTGTTGGCGGGCATCCTGTTGCTCTACACGGCTGACCAGATGCTGCAGCATCTCTTTGGCTGTAGGTTCCGTATCTGGGTCTGTCATGGCCTGATCTTACTGTCACGGGCACTAGGAGTCTTTACCCAGGGATCACCAGGTGGTAGGCTTACCAGAGCAATGTAGATGGTAACAGGGTACTCTGGTAGCGGGGTGATCACGGAACAGGAAACAGCAGATGATGAGATGCTCAGGAAAGTCTATGACTAGCAGCACTGGTAATATGGAGGTAATAGTACACGAGGAACTGTAGGACAAGGACACGTGTAGGTAGTCAGTGGTCTGCGATAGCAAGTTGTACCACTGCTATAGTGAGGAGGAATGTCCAACAGAAACGAGGAGGTGATGAGAGTCAGCGGTCTGCGGATAGCAAGTTGTACCGCTGTCTGAGTGAAGGAATGGAATCCAAGTGGAGGTATCCGGGGAGTCAGTGGTCTGCGATAGCAAGTTGTACCACTGCTATGTGAGAGGATACTGGAACAGGTGATACCGGAAACAGGGATCAGTGGTCTGCTACTAGCAAGTTGTACCACTGAATATATATGTGAGGAGGTGCACGGGGAGAGACTGCAACACAGGATATACACAGGCACCTTATATACGATCCACAGTAACATGCACAATATATATATAAATGACTGAACAGGTCTGCAAATATAGGAAGTCTCTTGAAGCAGTCCAGCACAAGTTAACACAGTCAATGATGGCAATAGACTCAGCGTATAGCAGACTCCAGAGGAGAACCAACACAGTCCAGCAAGATATGCAATACACCAGCACAGTCAATGAGAAGTATGCATACCGTGGTTCAGAAGCAGGTAGTCAAATAGGAGTGCAGGGATACCTGAGCGGCAGGAGGCCGGCTGGATGAGAAGTCCCAGGATACCTGAGGCAGCGGTCAGTAGGTGCAGCGCACAGATAAGTAGACCAACAGGGACACGAATCCACAGGAATCAATAACACGTTGAACTGAACTCACGCAGAACCCAGGAGAGTGGAGATGATCCAGCAGAGGAGTAGTAGATGAAATATAAATCCAATGCAGACAGGAGGGTAGACCTGCGGGACACGTGAAGGCGTGGAGAGCGGATCAGCAGTAGATGGATGATAGCGCGGTCAGCAGCAGCAGGACTCTGCGGTACACGGAGGTGACCAGTAGCAACCAATAGTTGTCAGTAGCGATGGCACACGGGATAGCAGAGCAGACCAGGAGCTGTTGATCACGGAGAGTAGCAAATGGCAATGAGAGCAGCAGTCTCGAGGAAACACAGAAGAGCTGAGAAGAGACTGCAGTGCACAGGAGCAGCGGATAGGAATCAGCTAACTTGTCACGATGATGAACACAGGCGAGTTGTAGGCTGGAGGCTGTAGTGCACAGAAGCAGCGGGTAGACGTCAGCTAACAATCCCGATGATGAACACAGGCGAGTTGTAGGCTGGAGGCCGTAGTGCACGGACGCAGCGGATAGACAACAGCTAACAGTCACGATAATGAACACAGGCGAGTTGCAGGCTGAAGGCTTGTAGTGCACGGAGGCAGCGGATAGGAATCAGCTCACTGACTTGATGAGGAACAGGTGAGTGGAAGTAAAGTAACGGTTGGAGTGCACAGAGGCAGCGGGTAGGAACCAGCAAACAGTCACAGAGAAATATAATAGCGATGAAGTGGGTTAGAGGACTGAAGTGCACGGAGGCAGCGGATAGGAATCAGCAAACAGTCACAATAATAAGTAGTAGCGTTGAAGTGGTTTGGAAGACTGTAGTGCACGGAGGCAGCGGATAGGAATCAGCTAACAGTCACGATGATATAGTTGATGGTAGAAGTGGTATGGGGACCACAGTAGTAGAAGTGGTTTGGAAACCACAGAGGTAGAAGTGGTTTGGAAACCACAGGAATCAGCAGCGCTGAAAACACGAGGAATACAGGAACACCTTCAGAGACTCATAGGGAATGAGACTCCAAGATCAGGCAACGTGGTGTTGACCACAGGTGCTTAATATAGGGAGTGTTGCCTGATCTGCCAATTGAGTTAAAGGGACATACACAGAAGTATAGGAAAGGGCTGCGCATGCGCAGACCCTCAGGATGGAGGACGGCCACGGTTCCTAAATGTCCGGGAAGAGGCACTCACGGTACGGTGAGTGACAGCCATGGTGAGTGTGACGATTATGTGTTATTGTTGTTTTCCTTTAATAATCAGATATGACAATGTATAGTGTATGTAACCTTGTAATGTAATCTCAACGTGTGTTTTGCTAAATGACATGAGTCTGAACCAATGCAAGTGTCAATAATCTTTTGAAATTAGCCAGAAAGAGACAGATAAGCATCTCTGATGAGTTTTTTGGTAAGCACAGGATGTGGACCTGACCAGCCAAGCAGAACAAGCAGAGGTGAGATCTCAGGACATCCCTAGCTCACTTCAAAAGTCCTGTGACATTTAGGAGATCAATCTATCCTTATTGACAGCTAAACTCCAAAGGTGGGGGGTGAGAGCTATGTGGAAAAAGGTTTAAAATCTTCTGCCTTAGACAACAATGTATACATTTTCATGAGGGGGTCTATCAAGACTGAATTGTCCCACATTTCTCAATTGTGTTCCCTCACACACACACACACCAAGTCTTAGCTAGTAAGTAGTGAGTTATTTCCTATTTTATTTTCTGAAACTTACTTGTGCAACTTAATGTATGTCTTGTTATAAACTTTTTTGTAACTAAGCCTTGGAAATATTTTTCAGATTAAACATATTTAATCTAGCGTATTTCTCTGTGATTCTTTATGAATTTACGAAGCCCAGGGAGGCTCATGCTACATGTGTATGTGATTTAAGTATGAAACATTAATAAGTGGTTTTGGTGAACATAAGGACACCGTACCAAATCCTTTGTGGTGGCAGAAAAGGTGTATTCATTGCTAAGTGACTAAGGTGACGCCAGTCACGGCCCAGCTGTTCAGATTGCTGTATCTGGGACAGGCTGGGCATTCATGACAGTGAGCTTTATTATATATGTAAGATTATTGCCGTTTATAGCCTCTCTCCTGTTACTTGAGTTGGGGGATGAGGGGCCCCTGGGGCATTCTATTCCTGAGTCTTTCTATTTGTAAGCACTGTCAGGCCTCTACCCATTATTGTCAGGGTGGCGCCTGATATGTTCTGAGTTCAAAAATGAGCCTGTGTGATTGTATTCCTAGGCTCACCTTCTTTAAAATGGGCATATCGCTGAGGCCTACTTTCACTTGCATTCACAACATGGCATGCTCTTGTAGAGCTGGGGTTGTCTGGCTTTTGTTAGTCATGCAGTCTTTTCAAGTTGCAGTCTGGCGAGGAGGTGCAGGAGGCTGTCATCCCACAAGGAGGTAAGTCAGCATGTTATGGTGTAGTCAGAGGGCTTCTAGGATGTTTTTTCCCTGTGGCACTCTTCTGTTTGGGGGCCTCTTTGTATGGAAGCACTATGATCAGCAGCTGGGGTTAGAATATCTGAAATGGTTTTTTTCTGCTGTTTGCTGTGTATTTTTCTGGGTTTCTGGGTAGTATGTGGCAGTGTTAGATGATGTAGAGGGAGAGAGAGAGACGTTAAATTTACTCTTTAATGCTGTGAGTGTGGGAGCATATCTTATCTGTCTAGCTACAAAGCCATGGTTGGGGTTAATGTGTTTTCCTGTATGCTTCAGAAGCCTTGGGGCTTTGGTTATTCACATGTTTTATGTCACAGATAGCCAGTCAACCATGTTTTTTATTAAAAAATGTATACTTTATTTGCATTAAAATATACAAAAAGCAGACATAAAGACATTATGTTCAAGTGTACTTTGTAGCACAGCTGAGACACCATACACTGTGAAACATAAATCATGCTTTATGTCAGACGCTGGTTAAGGACGGGCTCCTCTTTCTTTTGACTGGGTGCATGACTTTGAGAATCGCGATCTGCATGTCCCAAAGCTTTATTGATAGTCAGACACATATAAGGCAGAGAAGCATAAATAGGACATTCAACAAAGTTCAAGCGGTGTGATGGGGAAAGGAAGGAGGGTGAGGGAGTCACGGGCCCAAGGCTTTATTGAAGTACAGACACACAGATGTTCACACAAGAAAATTCATGGACAAGGTTCTGTAGGCTGGCCGCTCTTCCTTGAGTCTTGAAAGGAAATTTCCCTGCTATAACAGAATCTGCCTTCCTGCCAAGCAGAACCGGAATCCCTATTATATCATTTAAGAAATATAATCATTCCGCTTTTGAAATGAGGCAACCTTTTGTCTATAATGTACCTAGTGTCATGAGCCGTGGCGGTAACTCAAGCCGCCGGGACTCTCTGTGCCCATAGGATGCTTCCCGGCCATCTCCATGATGACCGGGATGTCACTTCCTGTTTTCGGCCGACCGTTGCATATGCAACAATCGGGATGCTTTGGTCTCTAGCACCGCGTCCCGAAATTGAGAGCAGCCGGGTGTGTGCACAACTAGTTAGGGGCTTAATTATTATTTAGTCAGCCCCTGAGGCTGATTGCCCCAAGCTGGATTTCTCCATACCCCATGGGTCAGTCTCTGTATTTAAGGCAGGGAGGGCTTAGCCTCCCTGCCGGTTATTGCATTATGTTTCCAGTTAGCTGACCTGCTCCTGTGCTGTATTTGGTGAAAGACTTTTGGATTGACTTCTGTGTATGACTTCTGCCTGTCTCCTGGATCCTGATAGCTGCTTGTTGCCCTGACCCTCTGCCTGTTATCTGGACCTGAATCATCGCTTGTGGCGCTGACCCTGCTTGTATCTGACTTTCTCCACCTGTTCTTTGTTTAGGCCAGGCAGACATTATTAACTCAGTTCTAGACCGCAGACCTCTGGTCTGTCTCTAACTCCGTGTCATTACCTTCCACTCCTGAGTGCTGCTGTGCAACCATAAATTTGTACTACACTGAGTGTAAGACCTGGGGGCATCCGAGTACCTGTCAGCGTAACCAGTCTCTATGGGATAGGTGGATGCTATAGGTGAAGACCTCTTCCACTAGTTCTACAGGTTTATGACGCACTGGTGGCCATAACATCTGGTAACAAATATTATTTTCTCAACTATATTGATCCTTGCACCTATCCACCCCGTTCCCCCTGCTTTCTTCTACTCTTTTTTATCTTACCCCTTGCTTTTCCTCCTCCTTTTTCCAATGTTCTTTTTCTCTTTTTATTGTTAACATCATTTAAAAATGCTTAAAGGATCGGTTATGGTTTATATTGTAAAAAAATTAATTTATCTATCACGTTTGTACCATTTCCTGTATTAAATTTAATTTAAAAAAAAAGAAATGAAGCACATATAGTCCTCTTCTTTCTGAGGACGGTCTATGAAGGAATACTCTATTAGCAGTTTGCGAATCATCACATCTTCTCGCCTTTTTAATAGGCAATTCTGGGAAAGACATAAAGTGTTCCTGACACAATTCATAAGGCTCAAGGTCTCCTGGGTTGCCACATAAGTATGAGTGTCAGGAAGTAGTCAATAAAGTACTGACTCGTACAAAAGGCAGTTCCTGGGCACAATGAGTTCATGTTCCAGGGCATCCAACAGTGCCTGTACAGAGCCACAATCCCAAAACAGGTGCTTAGATATTTCCTCGCTGATAAGGCACCAAGCATAGTCTCTATATCTGCACAGGTTCAGCGACTGCATGAAGGTCCTGAGAGGCAGACTCCCCTGGCTGGACATCCATAGCAAATTTTATGTCTGTTAGGGAGCCCATTGGAGACAAAATTTGCAGTACCAAATAAAATAGACGCCATTATGTCCTTAGTTCTAATTAGAGATGCTCACTGAACCCCGTGTTTTGGTTTTGGATCTGGATTACCGTCGTGTTTTGGTTTTGGTTTTGCCAAACCGTCATTGCGTGTTTTGGTTTTGGTTTTGGTTTTGTTTGGTTTTGTTTTGCTATTTTGTTTAAAAATCAATGTTTTTGGGCCTAAAATAACCAAATTTAGTGCTCCACCTGTTTCTTGGATAAGAAATGTAATTGTAGAGCTAATAAATTATCCAAAAAACAGTTCAATTCCTGGTAGGCCTTCATTAATTCTACACACAAACCAGATTGTCTTCCTCTCCATCTATGAATATTGGCAATGCAGCCATCGTCTTTGGATGTATATTACACCCTACACTTATACTTAAATATATAAAGAAATGGACAAAGGCAGTTTGGTTTCTGTCTCTCTAGGCCCCCCTCCAGTTGTATAAAATACCAAAAAATTCAGCCGTTATAGACTGTACAATAATAATTGAAATGGAGAAAGCCAGTGTGGTTTCTGTCTCTCTAGGCCCCCCTCCACTTGTATAAAATACCCAAAAATTCAGCCGTTATAGACTGTACAATATTAAGAGAAATGGACAAAGACAGTTTGGGGTCAGTCTGTGTATCACCCTACCCTTAAGGAGAAATTGCCCAAACAGCAGCCTTTCAAGACGGTACGTGATATGGAAATGCCCCAAGTCTCTTTCCTCTTTGGGGGAAGATTGCACCCTACACTTACATAGAAAGTTTTAAAAAGATGTTATCGTCATCATATTCAACTTCATCTTCACCCTCATCGGTGTGTACGTCATCGTCACAGACTATCAATTCTTCGCCGCTTGAATCCGCCATTAGAGAACAGTCAGTGCTTGGATGTCTTGGATGGTGAAGGCCTTCCTCGTGGTAGATGTAGTTCATTTTTATAAACATCATTTTCTCCACATTTTTGGAAAGTAACCTCCTACGGAAATCACTGACTAAGTTTCCTGCTGTGCTGAACACTCGTCCAGAGTACACACTGGAGGGTGGAAAGCTTAAGTATTGCAAAGCAAGTTTGTACATAGGTTTCCAAATGGCCTGCTTTTCTTCCCAGTAAGGAAAGTGACTGTCTGACATTTCCATATCAATTACCTCTTGAAAGTAATCCTCCACCATCCTTTGCATGTTAATACTCATATTGGATGGAGTTATGGGCAAGGTCAAACATTTTTTTGAAAAATCCTTCAAACCAGCCCAGATGTTAAACTGTTCTGGTCTGCCCTCTGCGTCCTCCCTGCTTTTTTTTGGAAAATTCAATTTTTTACGAGCAGCAGCTGCATAAGAAACTGAAGGAGGACAAATCGTCAAGCCAAGGCCCAGTTCAGCGGACAATTTGCTGAGCAATAGCTCCTTGCAAAAGTTCACATCTCGTTCATTTTGAAGCAAAGACTCAATGTAGGTCTTAAACCTTGGATCAAGCTCAGTGGCCAAAACGTACTGATACGAGCTCAAGATCTTAATAACTCGAGGATCATTGTGAAGCAAATTAAGTACTTGATCGACAAGGCCAACATACTTTGCGGAATTGCTTGCTTTCATTTCCTCCCTCAGTTTCTCAAACTGCTTTTCCAATAGTCTAATTAAAGGAATGACTTGGCTCAAACTAGCAGAATCTGCACTTACTTCACTCGTCACAACTTCAAATGGTTTCAGCACCTTGCACTGCACTGAAAGGATTCCCCACTGGGAAAGAGTGAAATACATGCCCCCTCCTTTCCCAATGTCATGGCTTGTGCAATACGCTTGGATGGCTTTGCGCTGTTCCTCCATCCTCTGCAGCATGTACAGGGTGGAATTCCACCTAGTTACCACCTCCTGCTTAAGTTGGTGGCAGGGCAAGTTAAACTGCTCTTAGAGCTGCTGCAATCTCCTACATGCTGTGGCCGAATGCCTGAAATGGCCTGAAATCTTACGGGCCACCGAAAGCATCGCCTGCACCTCACGGTTATTTCGTAGGCAGCTCTGCACTACCAAGTTGATGGTGTGAGCAAAACAGGGAATGTGCTGGAAATCACCCACCTGTAATGCTTGCACTATATTGTTGGCGTTATCAGAAATGACATAACCTGGGGAGAGTCCAAGTGGTATAAGCCATGTATCAATCACATCTCTTAGTTTGCGTAACAAATTGTCAGCTGTATGCCTGTTAGTGAAGCCGGTGATACAAAGAGTGGCCTGCCTGTGAGAAATGTTACGTAGTGGTGTACATGCTGCTGCTGTTCCTGCTGGTGAAGGTGAATGACCAACCCAGTGGGCTGTCACAGTCGTATAGTCTTTGGTTTGGCCACTTCCACTTGTCCACATATCTGTGGTTAAGTGGACAGTGGGCAGAATGGCATTTTTCAGTGCAATCTCTACATTTGTACACACTTTTTGGTATAGTTGTGGAATAGCTTTACGGGAAAAATGATGTCGCGATGGAATTCTGTAACGCAGACACAAAACCTCAATTAACTGTGAAAAACTAGCTGCGTTTATTGTGGATATTGGACGCAGATCTAACACTAACATGGTAGCCATGGCGTCTGTGATTCGCTTGGCGACTGGGTGACTGCTGTCATATTTGCTTCCCCTAGCAAACGATTGTTTCACAGTTAATTGTTGAAATGTAGGACTGCACTTTTTCTTGGCCTTCCTCTGGGCTGATGATTCTCCCCCAGCAGCAGCAACAGCAGCAGCAGTGGGACTAATGCTTTCTTCAGAGGAATCAATAATAGTGCAGGAGTCATCCAGCCTTAATAAGTGGGATGCAGGGCTAACTCCGAGCACTGCTGAGGATATTGATGAGGATGATGTGGTGGGTGTATTTTGCAGTCGTCGGGATGTCGGTGAGCGGAGGGTCCTAGCTGATGATGGAGTGCTTGTAATTTTTTTGGAAGAACTTTCAGCTTTTCCCAACACTTTGCCATGAACTCTCATCAAATGGCGTAACATAAACAAGGTTCCAAGATGGTTAAGGTCCCTCCCTCGACTGACTGTGGCTTGACACACACTACAAATGGCTATACAGTTGTTGTCTGGATTGGGGTAGAAATAATTCCACACATAAGAAGTGTATTTTTTTGTTTTATGGCCAGACATGACAATGGCCTTTTTCTTGTCACGTGCCAGAACTGCTGCCATTGGTGCAGGACTTACACAAACAACGTCATCCTCATCAACATCCTCATTAGTGCCCTCATCGCCTACACAAATCTCCCCCTCATCCTCTTCTATTTCCAAAGTGGCATCCTCAATTTGTGTATCACCGGCTACATCCGGCTGTTCAGGCACACATCAGCAGAACTGCTGAAAGGGCCCCTCTTTATGGGTACACTAACAGAATGCTCACGATTAGAAATCCCACTGTAGGATGGACTCTCCACAGGGATTGGTGTCATTTCTGATTCAGAGCAAACATTATACGCTTTGACGCGTAACAGTAGTTGTGCACCACTTGTAGCCTCGGTAACATTTTTGGATCTGCCACTAATAGAGAAAGGTGAAGGCCTCATTCTCTCTTTGCCACTGCATGTGTAGAATGGCATGTTGGCAATTTTTTTTTTATCGGCAGTTAACTTTTTCTCAGTTACACTTTTTTTTTCCCTTCAACACAGTAAATTTTTTGGGGTCTGTGTTTTTTTGCCTGATTTCAAAAGACTGTGTAGTTTGACATTGCCTTTCCCAGATGACGTACTGGGAACACTACCATCAGGACTGGTGACAGAACCTGATTGCTCATTCTGCTCATATGTGGACTGCTTTGAATCCATTATGAGCCCAACACACTTGTAGTGCTACAAATTGTTTTAGATACTGCTGACAAATATGACTTTTGACAGCCAGAAATATTAATGCAAAAGAATGGGGGGGACATCAAAAGCACTTGGGAGTGCTAAAAATTATTTTTCAGACTGCTGACAAACAGGACTTTTGACAGCCAGAAATATTAATGCAAAAGAATGGGGGACACCCCAAAAGCACTTGGAGTGCTAAATATTATTTTTTTAGACTGCTGACAAACAGGACTTTTGACAGCCAGAAATATTAATGCAAAAGAATGGGGGACACCCCAAAAACAAATGGGAGTGCTAAATATATTTTTTGGGCATTGCTGCAAAATAGGACTTTTTTTACAGCCAGATAAATTTCTGTAAAAGAATGGGGGACACCCCAACAGCACTTGGAGTGCCAGAAACTGAACAAAAACCCTCCTCTCTTCTCCTCTTACTGCTGTAACAACTGATTACAATGGTATTGAATACAATAAATCACTGTCCCTGCGCTGATCTAGCCAGTGTGACCTAACCCTGCTTTCTCCCTCTGTCAAATGGCGATGGATTGCTGTGGAGGCTGGTATTTATGCTTTTCAAATCTCGCGAGAACTGAGCTCAGAAAAACGAATACGTCACGATGATGTTTTGCCTCGATTTCGAATCCGAATGGGCGGGAGAGTACCGTGCGTGCTCGGCTCGGACACCCTAAATTCAGTAGAATTCGGATCTCAGGGAACCGAGCCCGCCCATCTCTAGTTCTAATGAGCTTGTGGATAGTCCACAAGTGCAGATGGTGCTACCTCATAGTGGCAGAGCTACCATTGCTGCAGGGCCCATGGAGATAATGGGGCCCACTACATGGCAGATGCAGAGGGTCGGGGACTTGGTTTCCTTTCTTCCCCCCTACATGCAGCGGTGCCCACAGCTAGTTCCGCCTCTGCTACCTCACACATTTGGCCACATCCACGTAAAACCAGGGATGGCCCAGATGCATGGGAAGCAGCTGTCCCAAATGTCTCAGCCAAGGCTCCTCCAAAGAGGCAGAAGGAAAAAGCAAGACATGGAGTTGCCCGCAGAGTGCCTTTTTAGACACCTCTTTTCTCTTGTTGCCTTGTTTGATATCATTTAGATGATAAGGTGCACCTTTCAGGGAATTTTCAATTTATATACCCTGAAATATAGGTATTCATACATATGGAACTATATGGGATGTACTGATACTCCAATAAATGGTGCAGTTGTGATTTCTTTTCTAGTTTGGTTTGATAGTGAAGGGGTATGCAGCAGAGGATGACAAATACCACTGCCTAAAGAGCATAGCCTTTGACTTTCCGCAGTTGACCATTGCTTCTGAAGCTTGGCTGCAGTTCTTGCAGGTCTGGACGATTGCTGTCACTGAACGCTGATCTGTGCAGAAGACAGTGAGCAAGCACTTGGACTCTCATTGGTTAGGTCAATGATCCCTCTAGCCTCTGAATTCTGCCTGATGTACACAGCGAAGATCTCTATACAACAAATAAAAATAAGAAGCTAAAGAGGGCAACCTTGTCTGACCCCAGACAGAACTGTTTTCCTCTGATGAAACTGCCATACACAGCAAAGGGGGAGGTGAAACGCTGACACGCTGAAGAAAGAGTTAGTGTCTGTTTGTTTTCAGGAAAACAGTTTACAAGCATCAGCATGCCCAGACTGTTAATAGCAGCCCGGGCTGGGACTTGTAGTTCCAAAAATTAAAATAGTGTTGCTTTTTTATTTAACCATTTATCCATCGTCCAAGGGTGTGAGAAGAGCCCTAGTGCTGTCAGCATTTTATTTTGCGGACCCCAACTCCCTAGGGAATCTAACCCTGTGCTGACCAGTCTGGGGCTGGTTGGCATCATGGCAAGGGGAGCTCCTGCTGCAGGTTCACCTGCTATGGTGCCACCAGCCCCGGTTGGCTATACCTCAGGGGCTGGCTGGCAGACTTTAGCCCGGGGGGCAAGCACACAGCACTGGCCCATAAGCAGCGGCCCATCCTTAAAGGGTGATTTTTGGAACAATATATATTTATCAATATAAAAAGAGGCTATTTTAGTGGTGCTTAAACCAGCAATACTTTATTATTTTAAATTATAAATCCTAAATAATGAAAACAAATAATGCAATGAAAAACAAACCTTACTTTATATTATGTTTTATTTTATATTTGAATTCTTCCTACCAAACTTTTTGTTTTCCATACCTGGCTGATTATTATTATTATTATTATTAATTTTTATTTATAGGGCGCCACAAAGTATCCGTAGCGCCGTACAGGGACAAACAATGGCACAGTACAAGGTGAAACAGCACAGTACAAGTAACAGTAAGCACTATAACTCTGGGGGCTCAGGCACAGCATGAAAGAGAGGGAGGGAGGGGAAAAGTGAGTATAGGCAGGTAACTATGGCCCAAGAGGGTGGGCACAGATGACAGGTTGAGAGTCACTGAGGGGAGCGGAGAGAAGCGAGAGGAGACAGAGGGCAGAGGGACCGAGAGGCGGTGAGCAGAGTAGCTGGAGAGCGCAGTAAAAGTGATGGAAACATGAGGTAGGAGAGCCCTGCTCAAAGGAGCGAACAATCTAAAGGGAGGGGAAGACAGACAGACACATGGATGAGTTGGAGAGACGGGAGAAACGGAGTCGGAGTCGAGGAAGGGGGAGAAGGGAAGAAGGGATGAGAAAGAGAGGTAGCCGACCGGTGGGAGTTTAGGCATGAGACTGGAAGGCTTTAAGGAAAAGGTGGGTTTTTAATGTTCGTTTGAAAGAGGACAGATTAGGGGAAGTTCTGATGGAGCGGGGGAGCTTGTTCCAATGAAGGGGAGCGGCGCGGGAGAAGTCTTGGATATGTGCGTGAGAGGAGGTAATCAGAGGGGAAGAGAGGCGACGATCATTGGAGAAGGTTGCAGTAGTCCAAGCGGGAGATGATCAGAGAGTGGACGAGAGATTTGGTGGCATCCTGGGAGAGGAAGGGCCGAATGCGGGCAATGTTGCGAAGCTGGAAATGGCAGGATTTGGCGAGATAGTGAATGTGAGGGGCAAGGAGAGAGAGGACTCGAGGATGACACCTAGGCAGCGGAGTTGGGGAACAGGGGAGATAGATGAGTTGTCAACATTGATAGAGAGGCCAGAGGGGAAGGAGGTACGAGAGGGAGGAAAGACAATGAGTTCAGTTTTAGCAAGATTGAGTTTAAGAAATCTAGAGGACATCCAGGAGGAGATGGCAGAGAGGCATGCGGATACCCTGGAGAGAAGGGAGGGAGGGAGATCAGGAGAGGAAAGGTAGAGTTGAGTGTCATCAGCATAAAGGTGGTACTTGAGGCCGAAGGAGCTAATGAGTGCACCCAGAGAAGAAGTGTATAGTGAGAATAGTAAGGGTCCAAGTGCCCTGAGGGACCCCGACTGGAAGGGAGGAAGATGGGGAGAGAGAATCAGAGGTGGAAACAGAGAAGGAACGGTCGGCAAGGTAAGAGGTGAACCAGGAGAGGACCGTACTGGAGAGGCCAATGGACTGAAGGGTGTGAAGCAGGAGGGGGTGGTCAACGGTGTCAAAGGCCGCTGAGGGGTCGAGGAGAATCAGGAGGGAGTAGTGGCCCAGGGCTTTAGCCGAGAGAAGATCGTTCGTAACTTGAGCCAGGGCAGTTTCAGTGGAATGGAGGGGGCGGAAGCCTGATTGGAGAGGGTCAAGGAGGGAGTGTTCAGAGAGGTAGGTGGAGAGACGGTTGCAGACAAGTCTCTCGAGTATTTTGGAGGCAAATGGGAGAAGGGAAATGGGGCGGTAATTAGAGAGTGAGGTGGGGTCAAGGTTGGGTTTCTTGAGAATGGGTGAGACGAGAGCATGTTTAAAGGCGGAGGGGAAGATGCCGGTGGAGAAGGACAGATTACAGAGGTGAGCGAGGTGGGAGCAGGTGGAGGCGGAAAGGGAGCAAAGAAGGTGAGAAGGGATGGGGTCCTGGGGGCAGGTAGAAGGGGGGAAGAAGAAATGAGAGAGTGGACTTCCTCACCCGAGATGGGGCGGAAGGAGAGAAGGAGTTGGTGGCTGGGGGGAGAGGGGGGGAGAGTGGAGGGGGGAGGAAGGGCGAGAGGGGGGGTGGCGGAAGAGTGGGTGGAGGAGATTTCAAGTCTGATGGCCGCAATTTTAGAGGAGAAAAAGGTCAGTGGCAGATAAGGAGGAAGGGAGGGGGGAGGGGGGGAGACAGGAGAGTGTTAAAGGTAGCGAAGAGGCGGTGGGGGTTGGAGGCCTTGGAGGAGATGAGGGATTTAAAGAAGGATTGCTTAGCGAGCGAGAGGGCAGAGCTGTAGGAGGAGAGGATAAACTTGAAGTGGAGGAAATCAGCCAGGGAGCGAGATTTTCTCCAGTGGCGTTCGGCAGTACGAGAGCATTTTTGGAGGAAGCGGGTAAGTTTGGAGTGCCAGGGTTGGGGATTGGAGCAGCGAAGGCGTATAGGCTGGGCAGGGGCGACCGCATCAAAGGCGGAGGAGAGGGTTTGGTTATAGAGGGAGGCCGTCTGATTAGGGCAGGACAGGGTGGAAAGGGGAGAGAGGAGAGTTTCGAGAGAAGAGGATAGAATAGCAGGATCAAGGGTGTCGAGATCGCGCCTGGACCGGGTAGATTTGGGTGGGGGGAGGGGTTCAGGAGTAGAGGAGAGAATGAGAGGAGATGGTGGTCCGAGAGTGGAAAGGGGGAGATAGAGAAGTCGGACAGACTGCAACGGTGGGAGAAGACAAGGTCAAGGGAGTGACCAAGGCAGTGGGAAGAAGAGGAGGTCCATTGGGAGAGGCCAAGGGAGAAAGAAAGGGCGAGGAGTTTGACGGAAGCAGGGTCGGTGGGGTTGTCAATAGGGATATTGAAGTCGCCGAGGATAATGGAGGGGATGTCAGAGGAGAGGTGGTGTGGGAGCCAGGCAGCAAAGTTGTGACAGAGACGCGGAGATGGATGGGGTAGAAGAGACGGATAGAGTGGACTTCAAAAGAGGAGAAGGAGAGGGAGGGTTCAGGAGGAATGAAAGTACAGGTGGAGGATAAGAGAATGCCCACTCCACCGCCTGGGCGGTCTCCAGGTCTGGCGGAGTGGGTGAAGGAGAGGCCGCCATAGGAGAGAGCGGCAGGGGAGGCAGTGTCGGAATCAGTGAGCCAGGTTTCGGTAATGGCAAGAAGGTTAAGGGAGTTAGATAAGAAGAGGTCATGGATAGAGGGGAGTTTGTTGCGGACGGATCTAGCATTCCAGAGGGCACAGGAGAAAGGGAGGGAGGGGAGAGGGGAGATGGGGATAAGGTTGGCAAGGTTAGCGGTGCGCGGGGGAGTGCGGGGACAGGAGCGTGAAGTTGGGCGAGGTGAGAGTATGGGTATGGCAAGTGAACAGGGAGGCATAGTGAGGTGAGGGAGGGGCGTGGGAGGAGTGGAAGAAGTAGAGGGTACAGAAGAATTGTCTGAAGCAGAGGGGCGGGAGAGGAGGATGGGGGGAGTCAGAAGGTAGACACGAGGAATTGAGATAATTGAGTTAAATAAAGTAATAGCCAACAATGACAATGGACAGGGGGAGTCAGAGGGACAGGGGGAGTCAGAAGGTAGACAAGAGGAAATGAGTTAAATAAAGTAATAGCCAACAATGACAATGACGGTGGGGAGAGGTGTGGCAAAGAGGCAAGGCAAGGCAAGCCATGTTAAATGAGACAGAGAGGTGTGAACGGGGAACAAAGAGACAAAAAAAAGGCCAATAGACGGAGAGCAGAGGAATACAAAGGGAGAAATAAAATGCGGTTGGAATAGATTAAGAAATGCAAATAAAAATAATTAAATAATTAATTAAATACAGTAAATGAGAGAAGCAAATAGAAATAATTAAATACAGTAAATAAGTAAATAAGAAATGCAAATAGAGATAAATAAATTCAGTAAATGCAATAAAAATAGAGAGCGAAAGATAAAAATAAATACAGTAAATGCAATAAAAATAGAGAGCGAAAAATAAAAATAAAGAATGGAGAAAATAAATATAAAAATATAATAAATAAAGAAATAAATAAAGAAATACAAGTGGAATAAAAATAAGGCCTACAAAGGAAGCCGAGAACAATAAATACAGTACAATATGGACTAGGGTGAAAACAGGAGAATGAGAATGAGAACAAACTCGGGAGATAAGACAAAGTCACTGGGAGAAATTCTGTGAAGGCTGAGGTGAGACAAAGTCGCTGGAAGAAAGTCTGCGACGTCTGTGGTTGCCAGGAGACTTAGAAGCAGAAGCTTCAGGCAGCGGGTGTCCAGAGGAGTGCAGGGCCGACTACCACAGGTCGCTGTAGTCCTCAGGAGGACCAGAGATCAGGAACGGCAGTGTGCAGCAGGCAGCGTGGCAGGCAGGCCAACAGGGACGGGAAGACCAGGCTGCGGGTGTCCAGGGGAACTTGTCAGGAAGACCAGGCGGCGGTGACCAGGCGGTGACCAGGCGGTGACCAGGGGAACTGGCCGGGATACACAGGCAGCTTAGGCGGCAGGAGACAGCGGACGGATCCGGGTGAGCAGGAAGCGGTACCAGAGATGGCGGCGGCGGTCTGAGAGGAGCCACGTGTAGAGGATGGATGGGGAAGACGGCAGGAGACAGCAGGCGGGTCCAGGCAGTGGGAGACACGAGGCGACCCAGGCGGATCCGAGTCAGCAGATGGCAGGCGGGCTCACAGAAGAAAGCGGAGCGGGGCCTGCAGTAAAGAGATGGCAGTATGGTCGGAGCCGGAGGGACCGAGGAGGGGAGCCAGAACAGGAACGGACTCAAGCGGAACACATCTGGAGCCAGGGATGGTTGGAGGCATCAGACTGGAGACCGGAGACAATAGACTGGAGGCCAGAGGACCGGAGGTAAGAAGCCAGGGGGGAAAGTAGGCCCAAGCCGCGGCCTGTAGAAGTGGAAGCGGCGGCGGTCAGAGGTGGGCATGTGGATGGATGGGCTGATTATAAAGGGGTATATAATATTATAGCAATAGATTACATAGTAATGTTCTATTACTGTATTGAACAAAGGGGCTGATTTATCAAAATGCAAAAAGCCCTTTTACTTTAAAAAACAGAAGTTTTTGCCAGTAAAAGGCTTGTTTTTGCTTCGCCCTATATACTAATAGGGTTATTATTTGTTTTAGGGTTAACCTAAAACAAATAATATGAGGTGTGCTACTGGTAGGAGGAGCAGAGCACTAGGTTTCAATCCAACACCCTGGCCCAGTGCTGGATTAAGGCTTTTGGGGGCCCAGGGGATTATAGACAGGGGAGCCCCTATGATGTAACATGGTTTTCATTTTAGACAACTACACAGGCAATACTGTGTGCACTACTGTTAGATGCATGCAGCTCTGCCTTCACAAGCAGTACAGTGTGAGGCAAGACATATCTCCCAAATCCTGACTAAGCGAGAAAGTCACCCAAATTCGGCTCTGTCCCACCAGATTCAGGACAGTTGGCAGAATGTCCTGCTCTCGCCTACCTGTTCTTGTCACTTTCACCACCTGTGGCTGCTGGTGTCTTTAGCTCAGTTGCTGCTTGTCTGGATCCTTGGAGGCCCTATTTGGTAAACAAAAAAATGGGTACATGAAATTTAGAAAACTTCAACAATCCCCGGCATTAAATCAATATATCACCCACGTTTTATAATTAGGCCCCCCCTTATGCCCACATGCTTTAGTCACACATGCCTCCCCCTTCTGCCCACATGCTTTAGTCACAAATGCCCCCCTTCTTCCCAACACCTTTAGCCACACATGCCCCCGCTCTGCCCCCAACACCTTTAGCCACACATGTCCCCCCTCTGCACCCAGCACCTTTAGCCACACATGCCGCCCCTCTGTCCCCAGCACCTTTAGAAACACATGCCATCCCTCTGCCCCAGTGTTAGTAGTCGCGGCGGCCGCGGGCACCGCCGCGACTCTCTGAGGTCTCTTCCGGGCGTCCCTGTCACAGAACTGCTGCTGCTATTTGTTCCTGTATTTGGTGTTTAACCTAAGATTGCTTACCCGTGTATGACCTTTGCCTGTTTCTGGACCTTGAACCTCTGCTTCTGACCCCGACCTATTGCTTGAACCTGGATTTTGAACCTCTGCTTGTGACCCCGATCTTACGCCTGTTCCTGGACTCAGAACCTGTGCCTGTGACCCCTGACCTTGGTTTGTTCCTTGGATACGTTGTCTGCTGCCGGCTGACCCTTGCCTGGACCCAACGCTGCTGTCACGACCCTCTGTTTGTCTGCAGCCAAGTCTGTCCCCACCACTACACAACAGTGAACACCAGACTTCAGAGCAGGCTCCGGGTTTTGCTGTACTGGCTGGAGGGGTTCCTAACACCCAGTACCTTTAGCCACACCTGTCCCCCCTCTGCACCCAGCACCTTTAGTCACACATGCCCCCCTCTTCCCCCAGCACCTTTAGCCACACATGTCCCCTTATACTCTGCAGCTTCAATCGCATGTCCCCCTTAACACACGCTAGCTCCCCCATCACAGTAGCCCTGCCTCTTACCTTTTTCTACACGAGTGACTTCAGGAACAGAAAGAAATGCTGCAGCTCCTGCACTGACTACCACAGAATTCCATCAGCCCACCTACACTGTGTACCATGTGACCGCTGCGGTCACATGACCCAGTGATGTGCAGCTGAAGGGGATTTAGCCACTACCGAGATGCGATGGAGACAGCCTTTGCGGTCTGTACAGGGGCTGTCACATCGTGTAGTACTCACTGTGGGGGCATCATCCATTCACAGAATATTGTACTACAGCTTGAGGTACAATATTCTGTCAATGAATGATGCGGCTGCAGTGAGTACTACGTGATGTGACAGCCCCTGCACAGTCCGCAAAGGCTGTCTCCATCACATTACCACTGGTCCACCAGGCGGCCCAAAATATAATTTTACTGTCTGGCCCCCTTTTACTGTTATGCCCCCCTGCCCCCTGGCCCAGCCCGCCCCAGCTAAACCTAGGGCTGGTTGGAGGAAAATAGACTAGGGTTAATATGGCTTGGGAAGGGGTGGGCATGCTATTATTTTTTTCAACATTCATTTATTTATTTTTATCACTGTATACTGCTGGCGGGTCCTCCAGCAGCTGTATAGCCCATGGACCCGCTGGCATGGCCATTTTAATGCTGACATTAAGGGGAGCAAAGCAAAAAAAAGGAGTACGGCTAGGTACACATTGCAGAATTTTCCAACCAACGTGTTATCTCAAACGATTGTACCTACGACTGAAAGTATGATCAGTCTGACAATTCATACATACAAACTGACACAATTTACTTTCAGATCTGTGCTCTTCATGTGGTCCTTCATCTAGTCCTCTAGTCTTCCGAGAATCACAGCACAATATTCATTCATTCATTATTGTCACACTGATTATAACCACATTGTAATTGCTATCCATATGTCCTAACGAATTTCGCTTCTGTGACTCTGAAACTAAACATTCTGTCTCAGAACAAACAAATTAATTATTCCTTCTACAGCACTCTCCACATTTATTCACCGGGACATTCATCGCTAGCATTGTCTGAAAAGAACACGACTCTGTAAACTCTATGGAGATTGTGAGCATGAGTGCATACACACTATATGATCGGTCAGTGATTGGTCGCAAAATATTAAACAGTACGACCAACCAAATGAAACTATAATCGGCACTTTGGGACAACTTTAGATCATCGTTTAACTATACACACTCACACGATATCTGACCAAACGGTCGGATGTCGGCTAATTGGAGGTTGCAATGATCACAACAGTGTGTACCTAGCCTAAGTTTGCTCCTGGACAACCATGTTACAATGCAAGGGGTGCCAATTAGTTTATTATTTTGCATATATGTTAAATACTGGATGTTTTTTCATGTGCCGCACAAATACCTTTCTATGCTTTGCTCTACTTAATGACCCAGGCTCAATGTCAGTATTTTATACGTGTAGGGGAAATTTAAATACCGGCATTTAGCCTGTTGGGAATTTCGTGCCGGTCATATTTGTACTGTCGGTATTTCATACCCAACCCTCCTGTATATTTATCAATCTATAAATGTATATGTTTATATGTCTCTGTCTGTATGCATTGTTGTCTATGGAAGTATTTGTCTGTCTTTCTGTATGTTCAATTGTTCCAGATTACGTTGTGGGCCTTCTTCCAGATCTGTCAGCGGCACTGGAAACAACGCTTCTCTCAGATGGTCCAGCAAATATCTAGATGAGAGGTAAGTAATAAAAACAAAAGCAAAAATGTTATATTCAACAACCAAATAAATAGATACAATGCGGCTCAATTTCACCTGCATCAGATGGTTTTTACGGTGTGCGTTATATGGTGTGTATTACATTGTGGCACGCTAACACATGGGATTTTCTGTCATGCAATGCTCTGCTATTATTTTTAGGGATGTGCACCGGCGACTTTTGAGGTCTCGTGTTTTGTGTTTTGGATCCGGATTTTTTAGATGTTTTGGGTTCGGATTTGTTTTGGAAAACACCTGCCGAAAGGTTTTGGTTCGGATTTAAGGTTTTGGATTCTGATTTTTTTTGAAAAAAAACTAAAAAGTGTAAAAATCAAGTTTTTGGGCTTTTTTTTTCACTCCTACGTTATTATTAACCTCAATAACATTCAATAACAATAATTTCCACTAATTTAAAGGCTATTCTGAACACCTAACACCTCACAATAATTATTTTTTTTTAGTACAAAACGTTGCAACGAGGTATCTTTCTGAACTGCGTAGAGGAGTGTTCCCCACAATACAATTAAAAACCCATCAACTGGTCTGAATTACACCCAAAAATAGTATCTGGACTGCGTAGAGGACTGGCCACTGGCCACCACAATATAATATATAGAAAACCTTCAACAGGTCTGAATTACACCCAAAAATAGTATCTGGACTGCGTAGAGGACTGGCCACTGGCCACCACAATATAATATATAGAAAACCTTCAACAGGTCTGCATTACACCCAAAAATAGTATCTGGACTGCGTAGAGGACTGGCCACTGGCCACCACAATATAATATATAGAAAACCTTCAACAGGTCTGAATTACACCCAAAAATAGTATCTGGACTGCGTAGAGTAGTGGGCACTGGGCACCACAATAAAAAATATATAGAAAACCTTCAACAGGTCTGAATTACACCCAAAAATAGTATCTGGACTGCGTAGAGGACTGGCCACTGGCCACCACAATATAATATATAGAAAACCTTCAACAGGTCTGCATTACACCCAAAAATAGTATCTGGACTGCGTAGAGTAGCGGGCACTGGGCACCACAATAAAATATATAGAAAACCTTCAACAGGTCTGAATTACACCCAAAAATAGTATCTGGACTGCGTAGAGTAGTGGGCACTGGGCACCACAATAAAAAAATATATAGAAAATTTTCAACAGGTCTGAATTACACCCAAAAGTAGTATCTGGACTGTGTAGAGTAGTGGGCACTGGGCACCACAATAAAATATATAAAAAACCTTCAACAGGTCTGCATTACACTGCATATACGGCTGCTCCTCCATCCTCTCCATCATATACATGTTGGAGTTTCAGCGTGTGAAAACCTCTTGTTTTTGATAATGTCAGTGCATTTTGAATATTTTTCAATTTGCCCCACAACACTGAATGTACTTTATCTATGATACGCATCTATCTATCTTGACTGCGTAGTGTGGTGGCCCCGGTACACAATTTGGTACTGAGGCCACAATATAATTAAAAAACCCTCCACGGGTCAGAATTCCACCAAAAAAGGGTATGGACTGCGTAGTGTGGTGTGCCCGGAACACAATTTTTTACAGCGCCAACAATATAATTCAAAAATTGGGCATCAACTGTCACCGTTGTTTAATATCTGATACACCTAAATATGGACTGCACAGTGGAGTGGCCCCAGTAGTAAATTTGGTGCCGGGGCCACAATACCTCCTCCAACTTCCAAGTATAGTGTTTATAAACACAGACAGCGTCGAAGTGTTATTAGTTGACTTTCTTAACCCTAAAATTGTCCCTGTTGCAAATATTCGTGCAATGGAGAGTTACTTTTTCTTTGAAAGACTCAAGCTTTCAAGTGTAGTGTTTATAAAATATAAACAACAATACAGTAGTTCTAGAGCACGTCAATCCCTCTTGTTTTAAATTATGACAGGGCATTTTACTTTTGGTTTAATTTCCTGAATTTGTTTAAATTTGGTTTTACTTTTTGAACATGGCAAACGACTGTTGATTGGTCATATTATGCAAAAAAAAAGTTCCAAGATGGAATTGTCCTTGGGCCCTCCCACCCACCCTTATGTTGTTGAAATAGGACATGCACACTTTAACAAACCAATCATTTCAGCGACAGGGCCTACCAAACAACTTTGGCTGAAATGATTGGTTTGTTTGGGCCCCCACACCAATAAAACAATTCATCTCTCCCTGTACAAACTAAACAGGCTCTACTGAGGAAAGATGTTGTCCTCATCCTCAACCTCTGATTCCTCTCCCCCTACAGTGTGTACTTCCTCCTCCTCATACATTATCAATTCGTCCCCGCTGGACTCCACAACCACAGGTCCCTCTGTACTGTCTGGAGGGCAGTGCTGTACTTCATTGAGGAATTGATTATTCATTTTTATAAACATCATTTTTTCAACGTTGTGAGGAAGCAACCTCCTTCGCCACTCACTGACCAGGTTCCCAGCTGCACTAAAAACTCTTTCCGAGTACACACTGGAGGGGGGACAACGCAGTTAAAAAATAGAGCCAGTTTGTACAGGGGCTTCCAAACTGCCTTTTGGAGTTCTACCATGTCACTACCTCTAGTTAATTTAGATTGCAAGGCTTGTAAATATAAATACTTTGAAGATAAAAAAAAAGCAGGCTGCACAGACTGTGGAGCTAGAAAGTGTAATTAAATGGACCACGTTACTTTGGTGGCTATCTATGCCCCCCCCCCCCCCCCCCGCCCTACACTTGTAGTTGAATATAAATAAAGCAGCCTGCATAGACTGTAGAACTAGAAATTCAAATATACAAAGAAATGGACAATGGCAGTTTGGTATCTGTCCGCATCAGATCCCCTCTCCACTAGGAGTAAAACAGAAAACTATTCAGCCATTATAATCTAGAATATAAATAGAAATTGAGAAAGGCAATTTGGTATCTGTCTGCATCATAATCATCAACATCCTCCTCAGCGCCAGCTACATCAATATCCTCCTCCCGGTGTACAACATTCACACCTTCATTAGCCAAATCTGTAACTGGACTGTGGGTGATCCTTCCAGCATATGCAGAGGGCGTGCTGCAAATGCTGGATGGAGTCACCTCTTCCCGTACAGTGATGGGAAGGTCAGGGTTCACAACCAACAACACCCTTGGACTCGCCTTGGGGATTTGTGGTGTCATTTGTTTAGAAGGCAGAGTTCTTTGCTGTTTTGTTGTTGTTGCTGACAGCATAACTCTCTTAATTTTTTGTAGGGGGGGGAGGAGGAGGGCTTAGATCCTTGGGGAAGCTGGACCACTAGTCATGAACACGGGCCAGGGCCTAAGCCGTTCCTTGCCACTACGTGTCGTAAATGGCATATTGCCAACTTTACGTTTCTCCTCAGCTGATTTTAAGTTTCTCTTTTTGCTATTTTTTGAGATTTTGGGCTTTTTGGATTTTACATGCCCTGTACTAGGAGATTGGGCATCGGGCTTGCCAGACAACGTTGATGGCATTTCATCGTCTATGTCATGACTAGTGGCAGCAGCTTCAGCATTAGGAGGAAGTGGGTCTTGATCTTTCCCTACTTTATCCTCCAAATTTTTGGTCTCCATTATATGTAGCACAAGATACTGCAGAATGTGTGAACTTGGTAATATTGCAGTACCAATGGACTTATACTGCTGGATTGGTTTTGCAAATTTGGTTATAATTCCTTTTTGGGGTTTTTTTTATAACTTTTTTTTTTTTTTCAAAACTTGGGAATAATGGGGAAATAACTATGCCCTTAGAAGCACAGAGCACAGGACACAGCACCACTGCACTGAACAGGACACAGCACAGGACCCAGCAGCACTACTGAACTCAGCAGGACAGAGCACAGGACACAGCACCACTGGACTGATACTGCAGAATGTGTGAACTTTGTAATATTGCAGTACCACTGGACTTTTACTGCTGAATGTGTGAACTTGGTAATATTGCAGTACCAATGGGCTTATACTGCTGGATTGGTTTTGCAAATTTGGTTATAATTATTTATTTTTTTAATTTTTTTATTTTAATTTTTTTTATAACTTTTTTTTTATTTTTTCAAAACTTGGGAATAATGGGGAAATAACTATGCCCTTAGAAGCACAGAGCACAGGACACAGCACCACTGGACTGAACAGGACACAGCACAGGACCCAGCAGCACTACTGAACTCAGCAGGACAGAGCACAGGACACAGCACCACTGGACTGATACTGCAGAATGTGTGAACTTTGTAATATTGCAGTACCACTGGACTTTTACTGCTGAATGTGTGAACTTGGTAATATTGCAGTACCAATGGGCTTATACTGCTGGATTGGTTTTGCAAATTTGGTTATAATTATTTTTTTTTAAAAAAAAAAAAATTTATTTTTTTTATAACTTTTTTTTTATTTTTTAAAAACTTGGGAATAATGGGGAAATAACTATGCCCTTAGAAGCACAGAGCACAGGACACAGCACCACTGGACTGAACAGGACACAGCACAGGACCCAGCAGCACTACGGAACTCAGCAGGACAGAGCACAGGACACAGCACCACTGGACTGATACTGCAGAATGTGTGAACTTTGTAATATTGCAGTACCAATGGGCTTATACTGAAGGATTGGTTGTGCAAATTTTGTGGTAATTAAAAAAAAATTAAATTAGTTTTTGGTATTTTTTTAAATAACTTTTTTTATTTTTTTAAACACAGGGGAATATTGGGGAAATAACTATGCCCTTAGAAGCACAGAGCACAGGACACAGCACCACTGGACTGAACAGGACACAGCACAGGACCCAGCAGCACCACTGACCTCAGAAGGACAGAGCACAGGACACAGCACCACTGGACTGAGCACAGCACAGCACAGAACTTAACTGAACAGCACGAGATATAGCAGGACAGAGGACCACCTAACACACCCTCCCTCTACCCTGATCAATGCCCGAGTGAAGATGGCGGCGTCTAGCGGGGAATTTATAGGATCCGAGTATCGCGAGATCTGACAACGGGATTATGAGTCAGAGCCTCAGTTTCAGCTTTGAATTTGGCGCCAATACCCGGATCTGTCTCGGATCCGGCTCGGATCGGCAATGTTCGGGTGGGCTCGGATTACATAAATCCGAGTGCGCTCATCTCTAATTATTTTAGATCTTCTCGCTCCGTTACTTGCCATTTCAGTGGACATAATGAAGAGTGTCTGAGTACCCCATCCTCATCACAGATGTGCATATTCTTTTCCAGGGCAAGGTCTGGTTGGCTGTTAAATGTGTGCCATAGAAGTTCAGCTTTTCACTCAGCACAGTGCAGGGGCTGTAAAAAGAGATATTTCTATTAATTCAGGCTATTAATAAATGAACTATAGGAGTATTTCACCCTGCATATGTCCATAGATGACTATGATGTGTGTTTTGAAATTATTGAGCAAAATAACGTAAAAATGTAAAACGTTAGGTCACAAGGATGCATAAGTGGTACAGCTCAGAACCTTGTGCACATTTTACAACCCTATACCCCGTGCCTATTCTGACCCACATTGACACAAAGAATTTATAAAAGTTGTTATGACCCATACTCAACTAAATGCATTTGGAGGCTTTTGTTTATATTCATTCTAACAAAACGATGACATGACTGACAATTAGTCCATAGATATGAAATCTATCTATAACATCAGCATGGCGGGTGGGGTAGGTGCAGTTCGACATCTCTGCCTTGGATGCTAAAGCCCAACAGCTCTAAGCCCCATAGCTGAATTAAAGCTTTATTTTTCCGTTGCAGTAGATGTTATTTATGTTAAATTCCTACAGCTACATGCATTATGAATTATTTGTTATATACATTAAAGTTTATAGTAAATATTGTGAAATACTTAAAGAGAACCTGTAAGGAAAAGTTATTCTGATTTAAATAACAGTTCATTAAACTTTATTTATACACTGCCTCCTTTTCTTCTTTTGTCCAGCGCTTTTTCTTCATTCAACAGTTGTAGTTTCTAAACTCTAGAAAGACTAAAGGCTGGCTGAGTTAAATGAACCCTGGGTTTACAGTGAGATTTGGCTATCGTCCGGACAGGTTTTGAATGACTCGCATCCAAGCGGGCACTGCCACAGGGGATCAGTCTTCAGGTGAGTATAAAAGAAATGAAATATTATTAAAAATAGAAAAAACATTGGAATAACATATTGAACCAATAATATGAGCCTTATGAGACTTTTTCATGCTTTTGACTGTTGCTGTTTCTATCACTTGGACTAATATGCCAATTAACTCTGATTATGCACAACAAAGTAATACCATATCCTTTTTATATTTCAGTTATGTAAAAGGCCTAATATACACAAGCACCATTTCATCATCCTTGCCAAGCTGTTCTGATACTGTCTAAATATGTTTGCTTTATGTAATAAATCCTAACCAACCATATACATTAGTATTTATGAATTAATACAGCCACCCTTTGGTTCATTCCAGATGACTGAATGTCTTCCACTTATATGATCGCTGTTATTTATTTTGTGCTATACCTTAGTTATTTGTTATAAGTGCCATATCTATTGCATATGCAAATATCTGTTCCATTTACATTTTTGTTATCACTGATATCGTTGACTGACTTGTTTTTAGGTATTGTTTATTGTTATTGTTTAAGGTGATTGCATTTTAAAATAAATCTATTATTTAACATTTAATATCAGTTCAATATTTTATTCTGGGATAATGTTTTTTTTGTACATCTTACCTTTACATCTCGGTTTCTGACTTATTCTGAGTGTTCATAATATTAGCATAGCCCCAGCGCTCTGTGGTTCACTTATCTTCTCCCTAGCACATTTATCACTATATAATTTACTATGACATATATCATTATTGGGATATACTGTATGTCTTCAAATTGTTATTATGGGAATATTTTTTTTATTGACTAGGGCAGAGTGCTCGAAACTCTAGTACCCATATGTCATCCATGTATACATATTTTGCTTGTAGCTTGAGTTCCCACTTCCATGAATGACTTCCTACAACAGATGATACATATCCTAAATACTGAGACCCATAACTAGTCAAAGCAACATATATAGTTTGCGGCATCAGTATATACACCGAGACAAAGTTCTCAGAACACTGCTGCCCATCTGCAAACCATATGTTGTCTGTAAGATATAAGAGCTTAAACTGCCACTTTCATGAATCGCTCCCTACAAAAAATTATACAAGTTCCAAAAGCTAAGGCCCTAGTCTTGTGATAAGAACAGAAATAGTCTTGGGTAATCACTTTTTGCACCCTTAGGCATAGAGCTCAGAACGCAAGTACCATTTGTTATAATAGGAGCTTGAATGGGCACAGAGAGAGAGAGAGAGAGGGAGAGGGAGAGAGGGAGAGAGGGAGAGAGAGGGAGGGAGAGAGAGAGGGAGAGAGAGAGAGAGAGAGAGAGAGAGAGAGAGAGAGAGAGAGAGAGAGAGAGAGAGAGAGAGAGAGAGAGAGAGAGAGAGAGAGAGAGAGAGAGAGAGAGAGAGAGAGAGAGAGAGAGAGAGAGAGAGAGAGAGAGAGAGAGAGAGATTGTTAGTTGTATATGTGGATCCCCACAGTATTTGTGAAGCTTATGGTGACTGAAAATCTGGAGGCTCAGAAATCATCCCAGAGTATAAGTGGGGCAGGTAACCCAGCACTCCCCAGCTAAAGAGGTTGCGAGAGTATTGCCTCCTTTGTATACTCTCCAGTGTACTAGAAATAACCATGTCAGATTTGGTGGAGCGTTAATGGGAAGGCAGGCAGTGCCACCTACAGATTAAATCCTCCAATGAGACCAAGTATTGCCTCCTTTGTATACTCTCCAGTATACTAGAAATAACCATGTCAGATTTGGTGGAGCGTTAATGGGAAGGCAGGCAGTGCCACCTACAGATTAAATCCTCCAATGAGACCAAGTATTGCCTCCTTTGTATACTCTCCAGTGTACTAGAAATAACCATGTCAGATTTGGAGGAGCCAATCACAGCAGGTGTTAATGGGAAGGCAGGCAGTACCACCTACAGATTAAATCCTCCAATGAGACCAAGAGCCAAGGCATCCTCTCACCTTCCCCCAGGGACCCAGAGCATGGGCGCCTGGAAGAGTTTAAAACGCTCAACCCAGGAGAGAGTAGGAAATTTTCCATGTGATAGTTCGGTCAGCAGTGGTTGAAGTAAGGAACTGGCTGAAGCAGAAAAAAACACTTTGATTGCTATGTATTGCCTATTTATTGTAGTCCGTCTTTAAATTTTACAGTTCTATGCAAATGTTATAAACTCATTTTTATTGCTGTGTAACCTGATTGCAATTTCCCAATTTTTTAACTTAAAACCTTTCCTCTTCATGTTGCTACATTTGACCAAATTATTACTCTGTGAAACAAAATGTCAAGTTTGCAAGCCAGTACTCTATAGTGATTTATACCCCACATCTTACATTCACCTTAGACTAGACATATGTTTGACTTGGTCCTGGTTCAAAGAAAGAGAGGAATTCAATGAATGAAGTCCAGCTCAGTCCATGAAAAATGCATACATACTTTATATGTGATTTCATTATGATCAGAAGGAATTCATTGCACTTTTTGTGAGTTTTTGATGCACTGATTGGACACGTGTTGAAAACATCATATAACCACATGGTTCCTGCACATGCGCAACTTAAATTATGTTATATGCATGTCACAAACGTCAGACTGAATCCGATAAAATACTTTTACTACATGCAGCTGTGAGTAGATCATGGTGTGGAGATCTATGTTTAAAACAGCCAATGTGTTTCAAAAATAATTGTGAACCCTGGATGAGAAAATGGAAAACATAAGTACAGGTATAAGAATCAATAAATTGTCATTATATGTATATATATATATTATATAAGTATATATACAGTGCATCCGGAAAGTATTCACATCGCTTCACTTTTTCCACTTTTGTTATGTTACAGCCTTATTCCAAAATGGAATACATTCCTTTTTTCCCTCAAAATTTTACACACAATACCCCATTGTAACAGATTCTGGATACTTCTATTACTAATCTTGATTAGCGCTGGCTTACCTGAGGTGCGGAGTTTAATGATCTCCCCAGTGGGCTTCGCAGCCAGGAGTCGCAGGTCGTGGTCCCCAGGTTCGCCCCAAGATGTAGTACAGCGGAGTGGAGCGGAGGTAGCGGAGTCAAACAAGCCGGTTCTGTACACAGGAATGGAGTCAGGCAGAATCAGAAGGCAACTCGGTGTCAACAAGCCAGGTTCGGTACACGGGTCACAAGAATAGGAGAATGGTCAGCAAGCCGGGTCGGTACACAGGGATAGGAGAGCCAGGGAAGTCAAACAGGCAGAGATCAGCACACAGGAAGACACTGGAAACTGGAAGACACTGCAATCCACGAAGAACAGGAGCCAGGAACAGGTAAGTGTTGCTCTGACACTCAGCGAGTGTCAGAGTGAGGTTTTTATGCTGAAGGGGATTCAAAATCCTCGCCTCTGGGCTGCGGTCATATGACCGCCGAACCCGGAAGTGCGGCATCCGGACGGAGCGGCGGGGATCAGGTAAGTCCGTTACACCCATATTGACAAATGTGAAAAATGTTTTTTTGAGATTTTGCAAATTTATTAAAACTAAAAAACTAAGAAATCACATGCACATAAGTATTCACTGCCTCAATACTTTGTTGATGCACCTTTGGCAGCAATTACAGCCTCAAGTCTTTTTGAATATGACGCCACAAGCTTGGCACACTTATCTTTAGGCAGTTTCGCCCATTCCTCTTTGCAGGACCTCTCACGCTCCATCAAGTTGGATGGGAAGCGTCGGTGCAGAGCAATTTTCAGATCTCTCCAGAGATGTTCAATCGGATTCAAAATGTGGAAAAAGTGAATCGCTTTGAATACTTTCCGGATGCACTGTATTAAGAGTTTGGGTTTCCCTAGGCTAATATGCTCCTAGCACCCGCTTGCCTCCCATGCCAAGCTAATACTCGGTAGGTAAAAACAAAGTCAACCTTAATTTAATATCTGGCTGTCTTCACACCCCCCAGTAGGGTTTATGTGCCTGTGCTTTCAAAACTCAGCTCCACTTAGCTTTTTACTCAGGTAACGGCAATCTTTGTCACGCATTTAGTTTTAATTAAATGTACAGCAGAACATAGGTATGAATAAACACTATTGTAGGTGAAGATCTGAAGGGGGGTGTCTCGTCCACACCTATCACCATCCTGTTCCTTCCTACTCGCTTACCCTTGAGCGCCCAGCCTAGGGTGACTCATTGTCTTCAGCCTTTACCGTGGGAATACATCAATATTAAACAATATTAAAACCTTACTACATTGTTGTTCCATGTTATGTTTTGTTTTTACTTTGGAGAACAAACACTCTCCTATATTTTAAAATTAATTTCAGTTTATACCTCTTCGTGTCACAATTTTGCACCCCTTCCCAGAAGCCTTGTGCCCTAGGCAGGGCCGGATTAAGGGAAAGGAGGCCCCCGGGTTAAGAGGGCTTCCATTCCCACGCAAACCCCTCCCCCCCCTCCCCGTCTGTCACTTCCTGTAGTGCTTCCGCGGTGCGCAGTAACCTCCTTACTGATTACTACGCGCCGCGGAAGCACTACAGTGACAGCAGGCAGCTAAACAGCATAACATTTGCTGTTAGATGCCTGTCATTCTCTAGCTGACAGTCAGAGCCGGGGGCGTGGGACGCCTCTGACCTGATGAATGCCGGCGGGCCCCCGAAATGCCCGAGGCCCCTAGGCTCTAGCCTGGTTAGACCTCGGGTTAATGTTAATGACTAGTCAATTTATTGGATAATCATGCCTTAAAATCTCTGCAAATTGTGTGCAGGACTTCTTTTCTCAATGGAGATTTTGGCTCCTTTTGCATGTTATTTTACTATTTGAAGGTTGGGTAGTAAAACATTTAATTTTTATATGGCTCCTGATGATAGGATTATTGAAAAAAACAAATAAACTGCAACAATCATCAACACTTTAGAAATACTTGTTGTATTTATCTGAGATATGGTTTATGTCGGCTGGTGTTCATTGTTTTGTCTGCTCCCCTCTATGTACTCCCCTCTCCCTTTTCTTTTTCCTATACACCTCTCCCCTTATCATAAAACATTTAATTAAAACTATTAATGATAAAAAAAAAAAAATACTTGTCGTATTTCTGACATTATCCATAACGTGTATACTACAAAACCACATGGCATTAATTATTACAATTATAAGTGGTTATTTTTACCATGATGTCTTATGTTGTCTTGTATTGATAAATTATGGGTACTTGCTAACATTGAAACAGCAACAATCAATCACATACGTGCATGCATTGTCTAATTTTCCCTAGACAGATTAAAGCTAATTTCTGATTGTTTGCTATAGTTTAGTGCAGATTTGCACCTTTGAGCAATGACAATAAATAAACCTTCACAGCCTGTGCAGGTAGTCCTGAAATGTTTACCTTAGAAACAGATATCTGATTGTTTCATTCAAAATAAAATGTTGCCATTTAAAATAGATATAACAATCTAATAATGTAAGTATGTGTATTATGTGTAAGTATGTGTATTATAGACCAAAAAGTAACTGTTTCACACATCTGACCATCATAAACTGAACGTGGAATAACATCTCCACTTTTCAAACCCACAGTTTAGTAAATATACCCCTTAAAATTTGAGGGTAAGCCTTTCCTCCATGTAATATTGTGACTTGTGTAACATTTGTCGCACTGCTGCCATCTAGTGGTCCCCTACCTGCTTCTGTAAAAATAAGTCACTTTCGACCTGATTTAGAGTTTGATGGATATCCATTAGCACCATGTAAAAATGTGACACGCTGCACATGTGCACAACTTGTACCCCTACATTGAGCCTATATTATACTAGCGCCCTCTTGCACATGATGAGGCGGGTCAGTGGCGTTCTCATATAAGTTCAGTACAGTAGCAATGTGAAGAAAAAAGTCAACTATACCACTTAGAGGTGCATTCACTTTTGACTTACAAGTACCATCAAGCTAAGCCTTTTGGGAGGAGTATCTTTGCACGTCTCATGGCCTGGTGCTATTAATGATACAGGCAACAGTTATCTGTACATTAGATTTAAATTTGTATGTCTCTTAAAGTACGTGAAACTCAAAATACAGGCACAGAAACTCCTTTAGGCCGTTTGTGGGTAAACTGGGTAGATTGAGGGTTAGAATGACTTGAATATTGTCAGTTTATGCAGGGCCGGATTAAGGGGGGGGGCACAGGGGGCACGGGCCCCCCTCTCTCTGAGGGCCCCCCGCCGCTGGCTGCACGCAGATCGGATCACCTGTCAGTTGGTGATCCGATTCTTCTGCTTTTACGGCTGTGCGGCGGGGGACCCTCAGAGAGAGGGGGGCCTGACACAGGCGCACCTCCCACTCGTAGAATGTGACAGCTGACCTGGCGTGATGTACAGCAGCATCGTGGCTGCTGTACATTCTGAGATGGACGAAATGGAGCTGCTGCGCATGTGCAGCAGCAGCTCCTCCCAGGCATGGACCACACCAAAGTAGACTGGGGGTGCTGTGCTGAACGTGGCTTCCAAGGTAAGTCACACTTTCACTTGGAGATTTTATATATATATATATATATATATATATATATATATATAGGTTTGAGTAATAACTTTGTATTTTGGCTTCAGTGATTACCTTAATAATGATTAATAAAATAGAGGTTCCTACTTCCTATAACTTATCAGTTATAGGATTCTCTATTTTATTAATCGTTATTAGGTATATATATATATATATATATATATATATATATATATATATGTGTGTGTGTGTATGTATGTGTGTGCAATCTAATTAAACCTTTAATAGAAGAGGCAGGCTTCAATAAATACTTTAATAATTATTAATAAAATAGAAGATCACATAACATATTTGCTGTGTGTGTATATGTATATGCATACTTTTATATATATATATATATATATATATATATATATATATATATAAACTGATGTCATTTTATCTGTGTTTCTTTTTTGTTTTTATGTGCAGTATCAATGCAAGTTTCAGGGGCAGGCTGGACGGGGAGCGAGTACATTTCACCCGGGCTCGGGCTTGCCAGGGGGGCTCGGGCCGGGCCCTCGCGTGCTAATTTGTATTTTTATTTATTTTTTCTCTTTGGTGATTTTTTTTTATTTTTTTATTTTATTTTTCCGCGGGGGGGTGTCCGTCATTGGTGGGGGGAGCTGGAAAGGAAAATAAAATAAAAAAAAGATTCATACTCACGTGATCGGCGCTGCGTCCCTCCTTCCTCTCTTCTCCATTCACACTGACTGTCTGGCGTGACGTCATCAAGTCACGCCCGTCAGTCAGTGAGGAGCGCCAGACAAGACCAGAAGAAAGAAGAGAGGACAGAAGAGAAGAGAAGAAAGGAAAGAAGGTAAGTAGAGAAGCGGAGGAGGCAAGGAGAGGGAAACAGAAAGGGACAGTGCTATAAAGAAGAGGGAGTAAAAAAAACAGGGGATAGAGGCAGAGAGTAAAAAAAAAAAAGGGGAGAGAAGCACTAAAAAAAAAGGGGAGAGAAACACTAATTAAAATAAAAAGGGGAGAGAAACACTAATTTAAAAAAAAGGGGAGAGAAACACTAAAACAAAAAGGGGAGAGAAACACTAATTGAAAAAAAGGGGAGAGAAGCACTAATTAAAAAAAAGGGGGAGAGAAGCACTAATTAAAAAAAAATAGGAGAGAAGCACTAATTTTAAAAAAAAAAAAAAAAAGGGGAGAGCAGCACTAATTAATGGGCGCTATTTGGTTTGTAGGGTGATGGTGAGGCAATTTAATAGTGGGGACTATTAATTTAAGATGGGGTGGTTTGGGGGCTGTTGAATATGGGGGTGAGTTTAGGGAGAATGAGGTCTATTTATTAAATGTGACTATGAGTTATTTAATGGCAGTAATAATGATTGCGGGAAATAGGTATTGCTGTTTGCAGGAAGGGAATAGGTTTATTTATTAAATGTGAATACTATTATTTTAATGTTGGGGCTGGAGGAAGGCTTAATTATTAATCGTGGGTGCTATTGATTTAACGCCGGGGCTGGCTGTAATTTTCTAAATGTAGCCATTTTTTTTTTCCAAATAGGTCCTTCAACATTCCAGGATCCGGACAAGCCGCAACTGAGGGCAGGGCCGCCGAGAGGGGGGGGGGCGGGTACATTTCACCTGGGCTCGGGCTTGCCAGGGGGCCCGGGCCAGGCCCTCGCGTGCTAATTTGTATTTTTTTTATTTTATTTTTTTTCTCTCTTTGGTGATTTTTTTTTATTTTTTTATTTTATTTTTCCGCGGGGGGGGTCCGTCGTTGGTGGGGGGAGCTGGAAAGAAAAATAAAATAAAAAAAAGATTCATACTCACGTGATCGGCGCTGCGTCCCTCCTTCCTCTCTTCTCCATTCACACTGACTGTCGGGCGTGACGTCATCAAGTCACGCCCGTCAGTCAGTGAGGAGCGCCAGACAAGACCAGAAGAAAGAAGAGAAGACAGAAGAGAAGAGAAGAAAAGAAAGAAGGTAAGTAGAGAAGCGGAGAGGCAAGGGGAGGGAAACAGCAAGGGGCAGTGCTATAAAGAAGAGGGAGTAAAAAAAACAGGGGAGAGAGGCAGAGAGTAAAAGAGGCTGTAATTTTCTAAATGTAGCCATTTTTCTTTTTCCAAATAGGTCCTTTAACATTCCAGGATCCGGACAAGCCGCAACTAAAGAAAGCAGCAGTCACAGGTGGTGAAAGTGAGAAGAACAGGTAGGAGAGAGCAGCAGAGTGTGTGAAAAGTTGTGATTCTAGTAGGGACAATGTCAATTTTTGGTGAGTGTTGTGCCCAATGTAAGGTGCAGGCAAAGACTGAACTCTGTGTACACACTGCATTCTTTGAATACTACACTGTGGTGCTAGATGTCTTAAAAGTCAGGAGTGCTGGGACATATGTCACACTCTGGTGAATTCAGGACCTAGTGATTTTGATGTGCTAGCCACGCCCCAACGGTGCATTGCCATGCCCCCAAATGTATGACCACACCCCCCAAAAAATTTGCACCGCCGTTAGGCTAGCCACGCCCCAACGGCGCATTGCCACGCCCCTGAATGTATGACCAGACCCCCAAAAATTTTGGGGGCTTACTCGACTATGAGGGGGGGCCCCATGAATTTGTTGTACCCGGGCCCTGAATTCCTCTTGGCAGCCCCTGGCTGGGGGACATATGCCCGCTGGGCCGGACAGAGAAATGACTATTTTGGGACGGTCCCTGCACTGGTCCAAGTCTCTATTACTTGGTGGCTGGCCCCACCTCCGAGACCAGCCACCTCCATTGGCCACGGATCCTTACGATCCATCACCCCCTTTTCTTATGTGTGGCCTGCTATTGGTGTCACATGGGACGTGCACCAAATGACAGGTGCTGCCCCATGTGTGAAGAGAAACAAGGCCATACAGCGTGCGGATAGAACAAAGTTAGTGGGGGTAGTATGTTAATATAATGTGTGTGTGAGAGGGGGTAGTATGTTAATAAAATGTGTGAGGGAAGGGGGGTTTTTAATTTAATGGTGGATTGCAGGTGGAAGCTAATTATTTAATGGGTGCTATTTTATTTTTGTGGTGATGCTGGGCAATTTAATTTAATAGTGGGGTCTATCAATTTAAGATGGGGTGATTGGACCTTTAAATTTAATGATGGGGTGGTTTGGAAGCTCATAAATAAATGTGCGGCTGTTTGGGGAAAATTAGGTCTTTTTATTAAATGTGAAAATGAATTATTTAATGCCGTGGATGGTTGTGGGAAATGGTTATATTTTTTTAACGTAAATGCCATTTAATTTATTGACAGGGCAGTTTGGAGGGAGGGAAATGTGTTTATATATTAAATGGGAATACTATTGTTTTAATGCTGGGGCTGGTTGGAGTTTTCAAAATTTTATGTACCCATTTTTTCCCCCAAATAGTGCCTCCAATATTCCAGTATCCAGACAAGCAGCAACTGAGCTAAAGACACCAGCAGCCACAGGTGGTGAAAGTGATAAGAACAGGTAAGAGAGAGCAGGACAGTCTGCCAACTGTCCTGAATCTGGTGGGGCAGTCCAGAATTTGGGTGACTGTCTCGCTTAGTCAGGATTGGGTCCGACTACAAGAACAGTTGGAAGGTATGTCCGCTTCACAACATACTGCTCGTGAAGGCAGAGCTGAGTGCAACAGTAGTGCACACAGTATTGTCTGTGTATTTGTCTAAAATAATAACCATGTTACATCATAGGGCCCCCTCTGTCTAAAGTGTCCCGGGCCCCCCAGAGCCTTAATCCAGCTCTGAGTTTATGACACTTATATTTTCCATATTCCAGAAAGTTACATTGCCATTTTTTCCAATAGTTTCAACCCTTTTCCTATTTCCCATAAATAACGCACAATAAATTGTCACATGTCCTTTTATACTACACATGTAATGTACACATTTTTATGTACTTTTTTTCCAACTGTATTAACAAAAAATAAGAAATTGTCTGCAGAGAATAGAGAACTATAAAAATGTCTATTTTCTTAAAAAAATAATATTAAGGAACACAAGAAAGACAAGACAAAAAAGACATTTTCATTTTTTTATTAAACTATTATATAAAATGTACATTTGTTCCAACTAGACATTTTAAGAACATTTTCTGTTTCCTCCAATGTTGTATCATTCTTCAATATTATTTTTATGTAGCACAGAAGTGCAGAACTGTAAAAAGTGAAGTAAAAAATCTTAGTAGTCATGAAGCAGTATTCTTCTTACAGCCTACATAAAAATAATAATTTTTTTTATAGGTCTCATTGTAGGAAATACAGAAATTAATAATACAAGAATAAATTACGTTGCTGATTGATTTGTAAATGCAGTCCAGAGAAGCTGAATATTTGAATATTCAAGTAAATTTTTTTAATTTATTATTTGGTAACTCATAGGTCTCTATTTATAAAAGGGAAAAGCCCGATCACTGATGAAAACGGGTGTTGCCTTATACATCAAGGAGTCACCACCTCCATTAGCCCCCGCTGACATTTTGATTCGCCGAGTATTTCTTTGCATGGGGAAGTCTATTTAAAAGGCAATAGCAGAAGTGCAAAGTGGAAATGAAAGAGCAATCCTGGCATTCAGTTCTACTGCGAATGTGTGAACCGACTAGCTCATACTTGCCAACTCTCCCAGATTGTCCAGGACTCTCCCAAATACCTGGTACGTCTCCCGGACTCCTTGGGGAGCTGGCAATTCTCCCACATCTGCCCACTTCCTAGTGAAGTGGGCAAATGATGCGATTCTCTGAGAATCGCATCATTTTGGCCCATTCCTGTGGTATAATAACAGAGGCATGGCCAAAAGGTCACAATTTGCCAAACCCCGCCACTCCTCCACCCATACCCCCCGAGACTCCCAGAGGACAACCTGGAAAGGTTGGCAATTATGCATGGCCGTCTTTCCCATTGGGCACAATGGGCAAGTGCCCGGGGGCCCTGCAGCCCAGGGGGGCCCGTCAGAGGCAGCAAAAAATAAAAAAACTTGGAAAAAAAAAGACAATACTTACCTTGCTGTCAGCTGGCGATCCGGCTCCCTCCATGGTCCCCTCCTCCGTCGCACTCGCAGTGCATGTCGGGCGTGACGTCATCACGCCCACCCGACATCCATTGCGAAGTTGCGACAAAGGAGGAGACCATGGAGGGAGCCGGATCGCCAGCTGACCTCAAGGTAAGTATTGTCTTTCTTTTTTTCCAGGTTATTTTTTGGTTTTTTTTTGCTGCCTCTGACGGGCCCCCCTGGGCTGCAGGGCCCATATATATAATATTTTTTATTATTTTATATATATATGTGTATATAGGGGCCCCGGTGCGCTGCTGTGCCCGGGGGCCCAATATGTTGTTAAGAGGGCCCTGCAATTATGGACTAGTTGGGTCATGAATGCACATATCCTTTGAGACTTACCTTTTCAGACCAGTTTTGTCAAGGCAGCTGAGTATCACTGATCTAGCTCATAGTTTCTACTCTCCCGGAATGTCCGGGAGACTCACGAATTTCTGGGAGTTCTCCCAAATTAAGTGGAGGGGGGGGCAGGGGCGTGGCTTAGTGACGCAGTGCACGTACCATCGCGTCCCCGTGTCCTGTTTTTATTGGTCCAAAATAGTGATGACCATTTGGGTGCGGGGGCTAATAACATGATTCTTCAAGCCCCCACACACCCACCTGCCCCCCAGACCTCCCAGGAAACAACTTGCCTATGTTGGCAAGTATGATCTACCATGGCTAGATTTTATTATTAAATTATGGCGATAGATGTTTTTTATTGCAGCAATAGCGGAAAAAGAAAAAACAGTCTTATGGCCATCTGATTAGTTATCTAATAAACTTATCATCCTCATCCGGAAAGAGAATGGGGGACTAACATATTAACTATCAATCTACCCACATTTAGGACTGCTGAGTAGAATGGAATATGTTTCCAAGTCATCATCCTTCCAGTAGAGAAGCTGTGGCAGCTGCTGATTTAACTGTAGTTTCACATTCCTAAACAAGCATTGTATAAATAGGACATTTGGGAGAAAGCACAAGCAGTGACGTGATCATTCTATGTTTACTGTGAGGACTCACAACACTAGCTACAGATGATTGTTATAAACACCTTCCTGTAGTCAGCTCTGTGCTAAGCAGAGGCGGGCTCGGTCGGCAGAAATAAGTCTCTTTTGGGCCGGTGGTATTGATAGGTGCGTGGCCCCTCTTCCGGGACCAGCCACTTTACATTACTGACTGCGGATCCTCCCTCCCTCCCTGCAGCCTATCTGTAATTGAGCCGATATTATCACATGGGATGCGCACCATGTGACAGGTGCCGTCCCATGTGTGAAGTGAAGAAACAGCAGCAGCACGCGCGGATGTAACAAGGTAAGTGGGGGAGGATGTTAATGTAGTGTGTTGTATTGTATTATGCTATGTAAATATAGTGTGTGTGTGGGGGCGCAGTATGTAAATATAGTATGTATGTGAGGGAGCAGTATGTAAATATAGTGTGTGCGTGGGGGAGCAGTATGTAAACATAGTGTGTGTGTGTGTATGTGGGGGGGCGCAGTATGTAAATATAGTGTGTATGTGGTGGCGCAGTATGTAAATATAGTGTGTGGTGGCGCAGTATGTAAATATAGTGTGTGTGTGGTGGCGCAGTATGTAAATATATTGTGTGTGTGGTGGCACAGTATGTAAATATAGTGTATGTGTGTGGGGGGGCAGTATGTAAATATAGTGTATGTGTGTGGTGACGCAGTATGTAAATATAGTGCGTGTGTGGTGGCGCAGTATGTAAATATAGTGTGTGTGTGTGTGTGTGGGGGGGGGGCGCAGTATGTAAATATAGTGTGTGTGTGGTGGCGCAGTATGTAAATATAGTGTGTGTGTGGTGGCGCAGCATGTAAATATAGTGTGTGTGTGGTGGCGCAGTATGTAAATATAGTGTGTGTGTGTGGTGGCGCAGTATGTAAATATAGTGTGTGTGTGGTGGCGCAGTATGTAAATATAGTGTGTGTGTGGTGGCGCAGTATGTAAATATAGTGTGTGTGTGGTGGCGCAGTATGTAAATATAGTGTGTGTGTGGGGGCGCAGTATGTAAATATAGTGTGTGTGTGGTGGCGCAGTATGTAAATATAGTGTGTGTGTGGTCACGCAGCATGTAAATATAGTGTGTGTGTGGTGGCGCAGTATGTAAATATAGTGTGTGTGTGGTGACGCAGCATGTAAATATAGTGTGTGTGTGGTGGCGCAGTATGTAAATATAGTGTGTGTGTGGTGGCGCAGTATGTAAATATAGTGTATGTGTGTGGTGGCGCAGTATGTAAATATAGCCTATGTGTGTGGTGGCGCAGTATGTAAATATAGTGTGTGTGTGGTGGCGCAGTATGTAAATATAGTGTGTGTGTGGTGACGCAGTATGTTAATATAGTGTGTGTGTGGTGGCGCAGTATGTAAATATAGTGTGTGTGTGTGGGGGGGGGCGCAGTATGTAAATATAGTGTGTGTGTGTGTGGTGGCGCAGTATGTAAATATAGTGTGTGTGTGGTGGCGCAGTATGTAAATATAGTGTATGTGTGGTGGCACAGTATGTAAATATAGTGTATGTGTGGTGACGCAGTATGTTAATATAGTGTGTGTGTGGTGGCGCAGTATGTAAATATAGTGTGTGTGTGTGGGGGGGGCGCAGTATGTAAATATAGTGTGTGTGTGGTGGCGCAGTATGTAAATATAGTGTGTGTGTGGTGGCGCAGTATGTAAATATAGTGTGTGTGTGGGGGCGCAGTATGTAAATATAGTGTGTGTGTGGTGGCGCAGTATGTAAATATAGTGTGTGTGTGGTGACGCAGCATGTAAATATAGTGTGTGTGTGGTGGCGCAGTATGTAAATATAGTGTGTGTGTGGTGGCGCAGTATGTAAATATAGTGTATGTGTGTGGTGGCGCAGTATGTAAATATAGCCTATGTGTGTGGTGGCGCAGTATGTAAATATAGTGTGTGTGTGGTGGCGCAGTATGTAAATATAGTGTGTGTGTGGTGACGCAGTATGTTAATATAGTGTGTGTGTGGTGGCGCAGTATGTAAATATAGTGTGTGTGTGGTGGCGCAGTATGTAAATATAGTGTGTGTGTGTGTGGTGGCGCAGTATGTAAATATAGTGTGTGTGTGGTGGCGCAGTATGTAAATATAGTGTGTGTGTGGGGGCGCAGTATGTAAATATAGTGTGTGTGTGGTGGCGCAGTATGTAAATATAGTGTGTGTGTGGTGACGCAGCATGTAAATATAGTGTGTGTGTGGTGGCGCAGTATGTAAATATAGTGTGTGTGTGGTGGCGCAGTATGTAAATATAGTGTATGTGTGTGGTGGCGCAGTATGTAAATATAGCCTATGTGTGTGGTGGCGCAGTATGTAAATATAGTGTGTGTGTGGTGGCGCAGTATGTAAATATAGTGTGTGTGTGGTGACGCAGTATGTAAATATAGTGTGTGTGTGGTGGCGCAGTATGTAAATATAGTGTGTGTGTGGTGGCGCAGTATGTAAATATAGTGTGTGTGTGGTGACGCAGCATGTAAATATAGTGTGTGTGTGGTGGCGCAGTATGTAAATATAGTGTGTGTGTGTGTGTGTGGTGGCGCAGTATGTAAATATAGTGTGTGTGTGGTGGCGCAGTATGTAAATATAGTGTGTGTGTGGGGGCGCAGTATGTAAATATAGTGTGTGGTGGCGCAGTATGTAAATATAGTGTGTGTGTGGTGGCGCAGTATGTGAATATATTGTGTGTGTGGTGGCACAGTATGTAAATATAGTGTATGTGTGTGGGGGGGCAGTATGTAAATATAGTGTATGTGTGTGGTGACGCAGTATGTAAATATAGTGCGTGTGTGGTGGCGCAGTATGTAAATATAGTGTGTGTGTGTGTGTGGGGGGGGGGGGGCGCAGTATGTAAATATAGTGTGTGTGTGGTGGCGCAGTATGTAAATATAGTGTGTGTGTGGTGGCGCAGCATGTAAATATAGTGTGTGTGTGGTGGCGCAGTATGTAAATATAGTGTGTGTGTGTGGTGGCGCAGTATGTAAATATAGTGTGTGTGTGGTGGCGCAGTATGTAAATATAGTGTGTGTGTGGTGGCGCAGTATGTAAATATAGTGTGTGTGTGGTGGCGCAGTATGTAAATATAGTGTGTGTGTGTGTGTGTGTGGGGGGGCGCAGTATGTAAATATAGTGTGTGTGTGGTGGCGCAGTATGTAAATATAGTGTGTGTGTGGTCACGCAGCATGTAAATATAGTGTGTGTGTGGTGACGCAGTATGTAAATATAGTGTGTGTGTGGTGACGCAGCATGTAAATATAGTGTGTGTGTGGTGGCGCAGTATGTAAATATAGTGTGTGTGTGGTGGCGCAGTATGTAAATATAGTGTATGTGTGTGGTGGCGCAGTATGTAAATATAGCCTATGTGTGTGGTGGCGCAGTATGTAAATATAGTGTGTGTGTGGTGGCGCAGTATGTAAATATAGTGTGTGTGTGGTGACGCAGTATGTTAATATAGTGTGTGTGTGGTGGCGCAGTATGTAAATATAGTGTGTGTGTGGGGGGGGGGGGGCGCAGTATGTAAATATAGTGTGTGTGTGTGGTGGCGCAGTATGTAAATATAGTGTGTGTGTGGTGGCGCAGTATGTAAATATAGTGTATGTGTGGTGGCACAGTATGTAAATATAGTGTATGTGTGGTGACGCAGTATGTTAATATAGTGTGTGTGTGGTGGCGCAGTATGTAAATATAGTGTGTGTGTGTGGGGGGGGCGCAGTATGTAAATATAGTGTGTGTGTGGTGGCGCAGTATGTAAATATAGTGTGTGTGTGGTGGCGCAGTATGTAAATATAGTGTGTGTGTGGGGGCGCAGTATGTAAATATAGTGTGTGTGTGGTGGCGCAGTATGTAAATATAGTGTGTGTGTGGTGACGCAGCATGTAAATATAGTGTGTGTGTGGTGGCGCAGTATGTAAATATAGTGTGTGTGTGGTGGCGCAGTATGTAAATATAGTGTATGTGTGTGGTGGCGCAGTATGTAAATATAGTGTGCGTGTGGTGGCGCAGTATGTAAATATAGTGTATGTGTGTGGTGGCGCAGTATGTAAATATAGTGTGTGTGTGGTGGCGCAGTATGTAAATATAGTGTGTGTGTGGTGACGCAGTATGTTAATATAGTGTGTGTGTGGTGGCGCAGTATGTAAATATAGTGTGTGTGTGTGTGTGTGGGGGGGGGCGCAGTATGTAAATATAGTGTGTGTGTGTGGTGGCGCAGTATGTAAATATAGTGTGTGTGTGGTGGCGCAGTATGTAAATATAGTGTATGTGTGGTGGCACAGTATGTAAATATAGTGTGTGTGTGGTGACGCAGTATGTTAATATAGTGTGTGTGTGGTGGCGCAGTATGTAAATATAGTGTGTGTGTGTGGGGGGGCGCAGTATGTAAATATAGTGTGTGTGTGGTGGCGCAGTATGTAAATATAGTGTGTGTGTGGTGGCACAGTATGTAAATATAGTGTGTGTGTGGTGGCGCAGTATGTAAATATAGTGTGTGTGTGTGGGGAGGGGGAGCAGTATGTAAATATAGTGTGTGTGTGGTGGCGCAGTATGTAAATATAGTGTGTGTGTGGTGGCGCAGTATGTAAATATAGTGTGTGTGAGGTGGCGCAGTATGTAAATATAGTGTGTGTGTGGTGGCGCAGTATGTAAATATAGTGTGTGTGTGGTGGCGCAGTATGTAAATATAGTGTGCGTGTGGTGGCGCAGTATGTAAATATAGTGTGTGTGTGGTGGCGCAGTATGTAAATATAGTGTGTGTGTGTGGTGGCGCAGTATGTAAATATAGTGTGTGTGTGTGTGGTGGCGCAGTATGTAAATATAGTGTGTGTGTGTGGTGGCGCAGTATGTAAATATAGTGTGTGGTTGTGGTGGCGCAGTATGTAAATATAGTGTGTGTGTGGTGGCGCAGTATGTAAATATAGTGTGTGTGTGGTGGCGCAGTATGTAAATATAGTGTGTGCTGTGGCGCAGTATGTAAATATAGTGTGTGTGTGTGGGTGGGGGCCAGTATGTTAATATACTGGGTGAGGGAAGGGGTGTCTTAATATAGTGTGGGAGTTAGGCTCTTTAAGTGCAGGTGGGGCTAATTATTTGTGGGTGATGGTAGGGCTATTTAATTTAGTAGTGGGGTCTATTAATTTAAGTTTAGGTGACGGGACCTTTCATTTAATGCTGGGGTGGTTTGGTGATATTAATTGAATATGGGACTCATTTTGGGGAGAAGAGCTATTTTTTAAATGTGAATATGAATTATTTAAGGCATGGTTGTGTAAAATGGTTATATTTGTTAAATATAAATGCAATTTAATTTATTGCTAGGGCTGTTTGGAGGGAGGCAAATAGGTTTATATATTAAATGGGAATACTATTATTATTATTTTTTTTCAACTCTTTATTTGTTACAAGAGGAAACAGCATAGAAAAGAGCAAACAACAAGTAAAAACCAACTGTGTTAAGACAACAAGATGTCTCCTCTTATTTAAATTTTTTATAGTAGAAGGAAGGGGTAGGAAAGAGACAGGAAACAAAATGGGTTAAGGAGGGGGAACGGGGGGGAGGGTTGGGAAGGACAGGCATGTATATCACCATACCTATTACAAAGGAGGTTGTAAGCAACATATTTACAGAATAACGACCTATAAAATAAATAAGAAAATAAAAAGTAGACAGCAAGATATATGGATCTCTTACCCATGGCGCACGACGACCAACCTGGAGGATCCGGAGACGGCCTAGAGTTTATGTACCATTAGAGGAGGAGAGAGCCAAAGGGGGTAAACAGCTATGGCTTTGCTGGAGATACCACGGGGCCCAAATCTTGTCAAAGTTGTAGGATTTATTGTGAAGGTAGCATGTAATACTCTCCATGCTTGCGATATGTCAGATGTAGTTCCGTAAGGACTGCATAGAGGGAGGGTTAGGATCTTTCCAGTGTTTAGCTATTAGGGATTTGGCAGCAGCTAGTATGTGGGATATCAGCTTGTTAGAAGGGGCGGTCTCTTCAGGGATAGGACGAGAGAGAAGGAACGACCAGGGATCCTTAGTGATCTGTTGTTCAGATACAGAATTAATAAGTGCAAGGACCATATTCCAATAAGGGATTATACGGGGACAGGTCCACCATATATGAAGCATCGTGCCTCTCTGACCACATTCCTGCCAACAGCTCGGAGTAGCAGTGGGAAACATTCTAGACAACCTATCTGGGGTATAGTACCACCTATAGTACAGCTTGTATGCAGTTTCTTTAATAAGTGTGGATATTGAGCTCTTGGCAATCCCCTCTCTGACCTCCTCCCAACAAGACTCATCCAGAGGGGGTCCCAGATCCCTCTCCCATTCACGTTCATGGCGTCCTGGAGTGTCAAAAGCTATCTCTATTAGCCAGTTATAAATCCTCGACACCATCCCTTTGGTGAGTGGGGAATGCAAACACATGTACTCAAAGGGAGTGAGGGGCCTAAGAGTGTCAGAGGTGGGCAAGGACATAGCGAAGTGTCGGACCTGGAAGTACTCAAAGAAAAGCGGGTGAAAAGATTCAAACTTATGCTGAAGATCTGAGATAGAGGCCCAAGTTCCGTCAACCACCAGGTCCGAGACCACACGTATCCCCGCACGTTTCCAGAGTTTAAATTACTGTGGCTGGCCACCTGGGGGGAAATGCGGGTTGCTCCAGAGTGGAGTTAGAGGTGAAATAAGGGAGGATAGTTTGTGCTTGAGCCGGGACGAGTCCCATAGGGACAAACAAAATTTGAGCGATTGGAGTAAGGAGGCCCCCTGTGGCCTGTCCAGTCTGGAGAGGCCCCATAGGGATGACAAGGAAGGGACTCCCACAAAGTGGGTTTCCAAGTCCACCCATGCTACAGTCCGGTAAGGGACATAAGTAACTGCAACCTGGGTCAGATGGGCCGCCAAGTAATAGTGTTTGCCACGCCAGACAAATTTGAGGAAAGAAGAATGTAAGTCCCGAAACACAGGATCCGGCACCTTCACCGGTAGAGTCTGGAAGAGGTAAAGGAATACTATTATTTTAATGTTGGTGCTGGCGGGAGGACTAATTATAAAACATGGGTGCTATTGATTTAACACTAGTGTTGGTTGGTGTTTTTTCAAATAGGGCATCCAATATTCCAGGATCCAGACAACCAGCAAATGATGTAAAGAAACCAGCAGTCACAAGTGGTGAAAGTGACAAGAACAGGTAGGAGAGAGCAAGACAGTCTGCCAACTGTCCTGAATCTGGTGGGACAGTCCCAAATTTGGGTGACTGTTTCGCTTAGGACAGTTGGGAGGTATGACCCCCTTCACTGTGTACTGCTCGTGAAGGCAGAACTGTGTGCACCTAACAATAGTGAACACAGTACTGCCTGTGTATTTGTCTAAAATGATAACCATGTTACATCATAGGGTCCCCCCCTGTCTAAAGTGCCCCGGGCTCCCCAGAGCCTTAATCCAGCTCTGTGTCAGGGTGTCAGATTGATACCTAGTGCTCTGCTCCTCCTACCAGTACCAGCCCTAATATTATTTGTTTTAGATTAACCCTAAAACAAATATATATATATATATTTATCCATTATTTTTATTATTTAAGATTTATCATTATAATAATAAAGTATCGCTGGTAAAGCAACACTAAAATAGACTCTTTTTATATTAATAAATATATATTGAACCGAAAACCACCCTTTAAGGATGGGCCGCTACTTTATGGGCCAGTGCTGTGTGTTTACCCAACGGGCTAAAGTCTACCAGCCAGCCCCTGGTGCTAAGAACAGTAATCTAGGTAGTCTCCTCACCTGTAATACTGCACAGCTTTCCTTACTCTGTAGTCAGCCCTTCTGTGAAAACGTCATGTCAATCAGAACAATTTATCTCACTTGTTTGTAGCCTTTATAGTCCCTCAGTTCTGTGCAGGAGCAAAGTTTTGCTTTGGAATTCTCTGCTTACGCTTTGTAGAATACTTGTTTTGTTTGACAGTACATCACAATTCTACCTTCTCCAATTGTTGGACTTCAGTGTTGTCCCTCAATATTCTACCTTCTCTAAGCCCTTGACTTTAGCCTCGTCCATCATTGTTCTAATTTCTACAGTCCTTTGACTTCAGCCCGTACCTCACTAGCAGTCCTCTCAAGACTAGGTAGCTAGGCCGGACATGGTATGTCTCTGATAGTTACCTCTACCAAGTTGTTCTTTCCTGGGAACTGCCAGCACTGACCCAACAAGATGTAAAAAAAAGAATAAGTCTAAAATATTTACTTTAAAATGTGCTGGGATTTATTGCATTCCATAATTGACTGGCTTTATTTTGTACTTTTTAGATGTGTACTTATATAAACAGATAGTTGTTAATTTTTATTGCCCTGGGATATGACACAAAGCTGCTCTCTGAAAACAACTGTAGTAAAATGCAGAGGTAACAGAACTCTGTTGTAACTCATGGGAATTGGAGCACTGGTGGAATTTGTGCATGTTGTGATCCTTCGGTTGATCCTTCGGTTGGTCTTGGTCTGGTAAGGCTCTAAAGAAGCCAGATGTTGGTGAAACATGTATTAATACCGCAACACTACAGTTATTACTATATCATTTTATTATTGTTATTTATTATTGATTTTTTTATTTATTTATCTACATTCTACACATATTTTGTTTTCTGAGCAACTTCTGGTCTTACAACCAAACTTCTTGTGCAGCCTTACTTTTGGAAGTTTTGAAAAACTGAAGGGAGGCCAAAAAGAGCTGCCTTATGATTATAAAGCGATCAGCCACAACATTAAAACCAACTGCTTAATATTGTTTAGGTCCCCCTCATGCCGCCAAAACAGCTCTGACCCATCAAGGCATGGACTCCACAAGACCTCTGCAGGTGCCCTGTGGTATCTGGCACCAAAACATTAGCAGTAGATCCTTTACTGTAAGTTGCAAGGTAGGGGCTCCATGACTCTGATTTGTTTTTCCAGCACATTCCACAGATGCTTGATTGGATTGAGATTGGGGAATTTGGAGGTCAAGTCAACACCTTGAACTCTTTATCATGTTCCGCAAACCATTCCTGAATTTTTGCAGTATGGCAGGGTGCATTATCATGCTGAAAGAGGCCACTGCCATCAGGAAATACTGTTGCCATAAAGGGGTGTATTTGGTCTGCAACAATGTTTAGGTAGGTGCTACATGTCAAAGTAACATCCACATGCATGCCAGGACCCAGGGTTTCCCAGCAGAACATTGCCTAGAGCATCACACTGCCTTTTGCCTTCTTCCCATAATGCATCCTTGTGCCATCCCTTCTCCAGTTAAACAACACACACACCCAGCCATCCGCATGATGAAAAGGAGAACATGATTCATCAGACCAGACCACCTTCTTATACTGCTCCATGGTCCAGTTCTGGCTCTTACCTGCACATTTAAGGTGCTTTCGGCGGTGGACAGGGGTCAGCTTGGGAATTCTGATCAGTGTGCGGCTGTGCAGCCTCATACACAGCAAGTTTTGGTAGGTATTAACCACTGCATACGAGGAACACCCCATAAGACCTGCCATTTTGGAGATGCTCTTACACATCATTATCACAATTTGGCCCAATGTTGATCAGATCCTTAAACTTGTCCATTTTTCCTGCTTCCAACACATTAACTTCAAAAACTGTCTATTCACTTGCTACCTAATATATCCCAGCCCTTGACAGGTGTCATTGTAACGATATAATCAATGTTATTCCCTTCACTTGTCAGTGGTTTTAATGTTGTGGGTGATTGGTGTATATTTGATATACAATTTTTGCAGTACAGCACTTGCAGCCATAATTGGTGAGTCCATATTGCTGCTGCATGTAGAGGTCATTGTGCACCAGCCATAATTTTATCATGCATTTAGTCATAGACTGAAGAAAAATACACATATATTTCATAACATATAGCATTATTTAAGAGAAAATAATTCATAAAATACATAGCATTACCAATAAATCTATAGATATAGGTCTTGGTAAATGCATCTTTCTTCACTAGAATTAATGAAGGCGATGGAAAATAGCATCCAGAGGTGCGGACCCACTTTATCTGTGACAGCATGAGAAAATTAGCTGATCACACTTATAAATTAAAGGACATATATAGTTGATACATCATAAATGTCAACAACTACAACCATAAATTTAATTCCACAGAATAAATATAAATTGGACTAAGTAAGGTAAATGTGTTCATTTGCCATAAAACTATTATATAATAAATAATCAAAACACATAAACTAGTATGTTTAATGAAAAACCGCAGACCTCTTTATTGTTCAAGTTCTGTTAACATAACACATCGTAAACATCATATCACACCATGAATAAACGTGAATTTAATCAAACCGCAGCACAGCCTTACTAACCCAAGCTGCTTATATAACATATAGCATTATTTAAGAGATAATAAATCGTAAAATACATAGCATTTAACAAAACAAACTTAGAACTTTATTAATGTAATTATATAACCACTTAACACCTCAATATCATTCCCACGAGAATCCCTATTAACCCATTAATAAAGAAGAGGTCGCTTTCCACCAAGAATAAGGCTCTTTCTAATGCCTTTTGTAACACTCATTAAAAATGTCTAACCCCACATCTTAACAGTGTTCCCTGTAAAAACATAACATTTTCAAATCAAAATGCCTGTAAGAGAACACACCTAACATAGGTATAACCTTTGAGATTGACCTGTGCAATTGAATCCTGTTTTTTATTTAGATACTCAAATGTAGAAACTAGCTTTGATCAAGCTTTAATTGCATCTGCAAACAAACATAATTTGAGATAATCTCTGCCTGGTTTTATGTAGCAAAACCACCATTGACTTAGCTTTTCCTAAATTATTTCCGACATGAAACATGATATTTGGGGGTATATTTACTAAACTGCGGGTTTGAAAAAGTGGAGATGTTGCCTATAGCAACCAATCAGATTCTAGCTAGCATTTATTTAGCACATTCTAAGAAATGACAGCTAGAATCTGATTGGTTGTTATAGGCAACATCTACACTTTTTCAAACCCACAGTTTAGTAAATATACCCTGTTATGCACGTCTAGTTGCTATCCAATAACAATTGTCGATTGCCGATATGTGGTTCCAAAGCACAATGTGATTTAATCGCCAAAAGTAGCAGAATAACAATCAGAATAAAATAAGTACAGCCGTTACTTAGCAGGCGCCCTGGATCCAGTATACAGCATTCAATCCAGAAGTCTGTGGTCAAAGAGACTGAATACTGGTCCCAGAATCCCTGCTTATATACAGTTAGTGGTACAGTGAAAACAATACAGATGAGTTGGCTTGCTTCCTTAGGTTCAGACATCAGGAGGATCCAGTGCAATGCAGGTCATTGGACAGTTCAAAAGATCACATCCAAAGGTGGGGGTTAGCTCTCCTGGAGATGCATTCCTAATCTTCCCGCCAAGAACCTGTTTAAACTGGTCTATTTGCATTACACAGACAATATTATTCTTAACCATTTATTCCCTACAATCCATATCTAGCATACGCAAGGTGCAATCAGTTCAGCCATTGAACCGGACGTCTGCAAATAAATAGGAGGTTAGAATGATACCAGTCATGATATGTTTCCTGTGACCTGAGCTTTAGATCTCATGTATATGACATTATCATATTTAACCATAAACTCTTCTACTTTCTACCTAAATAACTATGTGTTGCAACTACTTTTACACGTGAGTTAATTACAAGTGTATTTGTGCGTGTAAATGCGTGTATAAGTGTTTGCCACGTATTGCGGTTAGTTATGCTACCACACACCGCAGCCTGCTATTTGCATAACTTCAGACAAAAGACAACCAAGTTGTTAGATATTAATTGAGATGATCATATCCAATTATCTGACTTTAACACTGTTATCTGCAGAGCTGACACTTCATCACTCCTGTTGTAACCTATCATCTGCAGAGCTTCTCCTCTCTACATCCCCTATAGGTCTCGCCTGATACTTCCAGTAGGGACCGCTACCTGTGGTGCAGACGCAGCTAAGACCAAACCACCTTGCGCGGTCCCTGATGAATACCACCTGCCTATTAGAATCCACGCCTTGCTGGAAGTAGTGCTAAATTAAGCAGATCTAGGATCCTAACAAAGAAAAAAGAGAGTTGCGCAGAATCACCGAATAAATGTTTTAATATCGTTGTAACAAATACATACAGGTATTACCTATAAACTGTTATGAGCGTTTTGTCGCTATCCAATAACGATTGTCGAATCTCAATTTGTGTTTCCAACACACAAATATTTATTCTCAAAAGGTAGCAGAATAATTCAAGCGAAATAATTGTAAGTACAGTCGTTACTTATCGCAGGCGCTCTGGATCCAGTGTACAGTCATTCAGTCCTGAAGTCTGTGGTCTAGGTGACTGAACACTGCATGAGAGCTACTGCTTATATGCAAACAGAGATACAGTGAAACAATGCAGGTGGTATAGCTTGCTTCTATTGGTCCAGGCATCAGGAGGGTCCAAGGGGTTACACATCATAGGCTGATTCAATCTAAGGAATCCAAAGGTGGGGGTCTCTCCAGGGGATGAGCTCTGTTCTTCCCGCCAAACTGCTCTGTTCTTCCCGCCACACTCCAATTACAATCAGTCCATTTGCATTAGACAGTTAATAATCATATTAAAGGTTTATTCCCTGACATCAATAACTAGAGTATGCAATGTACGATCTCTTCGCTGAATGCACCAAACAGCTGCTGATGTAAAGGGGATTACTATGATATTAGACATGACACATTTCTTTTAACCTGAACCATATGTATCACAAATATGCATATAACTTATAATATTACACATAAACACTACTATATTTCTACATAAATAACTATGTGTTGCAACTACGATTAATGTGTACTATTTACAAATGTGTGTGTTGGTGTGAATGTATACTAAAGTGTAAAAACTATTATGACCACGTGTTGCGGCTGGATACGCCCTTCCACGTCGTAGCGTGCTCTACGCATAATTTCAGACAAGGACAATCAAGTTTGCTCGATATCAATTGAAATGACTTTATCCAATTTGCTGACTTCGACAGCTCCACCCTTTGATAGTGTTATGAACTATCACCTAATAACCGTCTCAAGTTCAGGATTATACAACACCTTTTCACTGATCATGATCTCGGTATCTCTCACCTCCCTTTCAGTCTCGTTCTCAGTGTTTCTCCTAGAAGACTATTTTCCACACTTCAACACAGTAGGAACACATTTGACACATAAACCAATTGCTAAGATGACACCCAGTATAAGGAGAAGGAGCTTACCTACACTAGCAACCATTTCCTGTACCCATTCCCCCAGACCAGAGAACCATTTCACAGGATTCAACCATGAGAACCATCCTGCCACCTTTTCCCCGATCTCATATAACGAAAAATTATGGTTCCTTCGAAATTACCATTTCAGTTGCAGAATTTCATCCATCTTCCGGTCTATAACCTCCTTAGGGTCATCCGTATTATTGGTCATGTACGTGCAACATTTGACACCGAACTGGGTGGCCAGTGTCACACAGTACCCACCAGTAATAGAGGTGAGATAATTTAGTACCAGTCTATGTTGCACCAACTCCTTTTTGTACGCTTGTAGCTCCCTTCCAGTATACCTGAAAGTGTCATCATACATCTCGGTGATATTGTCTATCAATTTAGCTAGGTCTTGTATATATTTAAAGTTTAATGTTCCCCGAGCGGTCCTGGTGAGATCTAGCGCAAGCATAACTTGAAAACCAGCGGTTTCACTAATCAATTTTGTAGCTATGGGTTCCTCCCCAGGAATCATATTTCTCTTGCCACGGTGTTCATACTGTGTGTGTATGTATGGTGGTGATGTAGTCTTGTGAATACCAGCCATTTCCTCATGAGTAATAGTCATGATTTCAGGAACCAGTTTAGCTAAGAAACACAAACCCTTGGAACTCGGAGTCACCCAGGAATAAGCTTTTCTCCCACAAACAAAGTACACATCATCAGGATGAACATAAGGAACAGTATGCCCATTAATTATATCACATAAGGTTTTGACAAAACTACCCATGCCTAGTGTCTCCATTTGTTCGAGACACGTGTCAGCATGGATGACATTCTTACAATTACCTATAGAGACCTTTCCAATGGATACTTTCTTATGTTTAGTTACACGCCCTAATTTGTGGTGTCCATCAACAGTCCTGCCTATTGGTGACCTTGTAAGTCTCCCTCTAAAATGAGCGTGGCGAGCCATTGTCTGATCTGAGGGGTCAGCTTCCCAATTCTCCAGACGCTTTGCATGAGAGATATTTAGGCACAGCAAAGATCTGTCTACAGAGTATTGTCGAAGCGTTAGACTAGGGGACCTAGTGTTATTGTACCTCCCCTCTATGGGCCTCCCACCCCTCAATTCGAGTACTATGGAGATGTTTAAAGGGAATGGCACTAGTCCTATGTTATGCTGCCCCTGCGGCACGTAAGAGCACAACCAGCACTTGGTTTGGTTTAGGACTTTACCCACCAAGGAGTGATAATCCTCCAGAGGAGGCCCGCCCACATTCAGATTACCTGTGGACTGGCATCGCTGGATGCATCTCTCTTCAACTAGGGAGTCACAGAACTTGCAGATACAATGCTCATCAGACAATAGCCCCTCACACTGTCTCCAAGTTCCTGAGCTAGCAGACCTTTTCATAACCCCTGGACCAAGCTTGATAAAGGGCTGCTCTGAGTACTCTAGTAATTTTTCCTCAATCTCCATCTCATCCGTATCACTGCCAGAATCTTCCTCTGTCCTCCATCCTCCTTCACAAAAATAGAATGTCCTAGAAAAAGTAAAAACAAGGAAAATCCTGGAACAAAAGAAAAACAAAAACCGCTGCTCCATCGCTGGAAAGATAGTTCTGATGCAACGTCTCTGGTTCAGGTGTCTTGACTGCAGGCTTTAGGTCTCCCGGAACAGATTTACGAGTGACAGATCTGTGTCGTCGGTCTCAGTTTTATCTCGCACTTTCTCCGGGTTACTGACTCTCCTGCAGTGGGTGGAATGGACCCAAGTGTCTCCCTCTGCAACCTTCAGTGATGTAGTACTAGTCAGCAGCACTTGGTATGGGCCTTCCCAACGGTCTGTTAAACAACCTGAACGTAAGAAATTGCGGATCATAACATAGTCCCCAGGTTCAACATCATGACATTTCGTTTCTGGCATACCAGGTGACAGCATTTTGAGTTTTTGTTGTTGTTGTTTCAGCTGTCTGCTCATTTTTATAAGATATTGCACAGTCACTTCATTATTACACTTTAAGTTGTCTTGCGGACTCACGATCAAATGAGGTTGTCGGCCGAACAGCATCTCAAAGGGGGACAGATTAAGAGGAGGTCTAGGAGTGGTTCGGATGCTATGGAGGACTAGTGACAAAGCTTCAGGCCACGCCAACCCAGTTTCAGCAAATACCTTCATAGGCAAACCGAGAGGGGGTTTCCTAGTGCCTGTAAACCGCCCTCCAAGCCTGGGGTACTGTATAATTAAGATAGCTGGGCCTTGCCCCTGATTCACACGGCTCTGTTTGAAAAGGGAGATCTGCGTGCACCTAACAGTAGTCCACGCAGCACTGCCCATGTATATTATGGGGATAGGAAGAGTTGGAGAGCAGCCAAACACTGTCTAAAATTATAGCTGCGCGTGGAAACCCCCCCCCCCTCTACAAATCCTGCGTTTGCCCCTGAGTCCTTACCAAGCTTGTTCTTAATAGTACCATTTACTCTTTCCACCTTACCACTGGCTTGTGGTCGGTAAGGGGTGTGAAGTCTGCTACTGATTTCCATTAGCTTACACATTTTTTGGAAGATATCACCAGTAAAGTGGGTACCCCTATCACTTTCAATGATTCTAGGGATACCAAACCTACACACAAAATCTTGTACAATTTTCTTTGCAGTGAACACAGCAGTATTAGTGGCTGCCGGATATGCTTCTACCCAACCGGAAAACACATCAATACATACTAACACATACTTTAGATTCCTGTAAGGTGGTAATTGGATAAAGTCAATTTGTATTACCTGAAAAAGCCCGTCTGTAGGAGGGATGTGGAATGGCTCAGTTGGAATAGTTTTCCCGACATTTTTCCTCAAACAAGTAAGACATGACATTGCTTTCTTACCAGCCTGAGAGGAAAATACAGGAGCACAACAGTATGCTCTCACCAGTTTGCACATACCTTCTTTACCCAGGTGAGTCAGACCGTGTGCTGCTTCAGCCAGGCTTGGATAGTACGTTCGGGGAGCTACAGGCTTACCTTGTCCATCCCTCCAGAGTCCTGAGGACTCTTGACCACATCCCTTCGCCTTCCAGACCGCCTTTTCCTGCAGGGAACACAAATCTTGCATTTCAATTAATTTCTGCATGTCTAATGTCTGAAAACCCATCATAGTCTCGGTCGATACAGTCATAGGTTGCCCTGCTGCCCATTTAGCAGCTTTGTCCGCCCTATAATTGCCCAATGACACCGAGTCTTCTTCAGAGGTATGGGCTTTGCACTTTATGACAGCTACCGTCTTGGGTAACTATATCGCTGTCAAAAGTCCTTCTATGTGTTGTGAGTGTGCCACTGGCGTACCTGCTGCTGTCGTAAAGTTTCTAAGATGCCAAAGGGCCCCAAAATCATGCACTACCCCGAAGGTGTACCTAGAGTCAGTATATATATTAGCTGATTTACCTTCTGCCAACTCACACGCTCTCCTTAATGCTACTAGTTCCGCCACTTGGGCTGAGTGAGGTGGGCCAAGGGGTTCAGCTTCTACCACATCCTGATCGTCTACAACAGCGTAACCAGTACATAGTTCTCCCGTCTCTGTCTGTCTATGACAACTCCCGTCTGTATAAAATGTAAAATCTACATTTTCTAAGGGGGTGTCACGTATGTCGGGCCTTGCAGTAATTGTCTGGTTCAGGTGTTCCATACAATCATGCGTATCAGTACTCTTGCGTAACTCATCATCAACCAGGATCTCCTCACCTCCCACCCTTTGTGTCTCTAGAGACACATATGGAAGGTATGTAGCTGGATTTAAGGTGCTACATCATTTGATGGTGATGTTTGAGGGTGCCATCAAAGCTAGTTCCCACTTTGTGATTCTAGCTGAAGAAACATGTCTGGTTTGAGCTGAATTTAACAGAGCTGATACAGCATGGGGTGTATAGACAGTTAAATTATGTCCTAATACTACGTCCTCGCTCTTACTTACCAGAAGAGCAGTTGCTGCTACACTTCTGAGATATGTTGGGAGTGATCTAGCCACAATGTCCAATTGTGCACTGTAGTATGCTACCGGTCTGCTAGCGTCACCATGTTTCTGTGTGAGGACACCTGCTGCACAACCATCAGCTTCCGTACAGTATAGTTCAAAAGGCTTTTCATAATCAGGTATTCCCAATGCAGGTGCTCTAGTCAGACTATCTTTGAGATTAAAGAACGCTTGCTCTGACTCTTCTGTGTGTACGACACGTTCTGGTTTTGAGGAAGAGACTAGCTCCTGCAATGGTTATGCCAGAATAGAAAAACCTGGGATCCAGAATCTACAGTATCCACACATCCCCAAGAAGGTACGAATCTGCTTCTGGCTCTGCGGCAGAGTCATGTGTTGTATAGCTTCAATCCTGTCAGTTGTCAGGTGTCTTATCCCCTTGGTGAGGCAGTGTCCTAAGTATTTGACCTTAGTCTGACATGGCTGTAATTTATCCTTTGCCATCTTGTGCCCTGTTTGTGAGAGATGGAGCAACAACAATTTAGTATCATGTAAACATGACATAAAAGAATCAGAGCACAGCAACAAATCGTCCACATATTGAATTAGAACAGACCCATTGCGGGGTTGATAGGATTGCAAACAGTCATGTAAGGCTTGGGAGAAAATACTGGGGCTGTCAATGAACCCCTGGGGCAGTCTGGTCCATGTGTATTGCACTCCCCGGTAAGAGAATGCAAAAAGGTATTGGCAGTCAGGGTGAAGAGGGACTGAGAAGAAAGCAGAACATAGGTCAATGACAGTAAAATGACTAGCAGATGGTGGAATCTGCATGAGGATGACAGCTGGATTCGGCACTATGGGGAATTGGCTCTCAACAACTTTATTAATTCCCCTTAAGTCCTGGACTAATCTATAGCCCCTCCCCCCACTTTTCTTCACAGGGAAAATGGGACTATTTGCAGTGCTGGATGTACGAAGTAAAATCCCTTGTTGCAACAGCCTCTCAATAACAGGATATACTCCCAATTCCACCTCTCGTTTTAATGGATACTGTGGGATTTTTGGAGCTATCCTACCACTTTTTAGATTTACCATGACAGGGGCTACGTTTGCCATTAGTCCAGTGTCCTGTCCATCTCTGGTCCATAGTGAACCTGGTATTTCCAGCAACATCCCCTTTACTTGAGATGGACTTTGTTCTATAACAGTAGAGTGTAACATTAACCTTTGAGGGGTGTCCAATATATCCTGTACCTCATGCGCAACCTTCTCTGGTATGTCTAAGAACACACCATCTGAAGTACAGTATATGACACATCCCATTTTACATAACAAGTCTCTCCCTAGCAAGTTAGTAGGAGCCGCTGCAGCTAAGAGAAACGAATGCTTAGTATGCAGGGGCCCGATAGTAACTTCAGCGGGTTTAGTTAGAGGATAATGTAACACTCCTCCCGTTACCCCCATAGCTGGAATAGTTTTACTGGTCACCTGTAGATTAAAAGGAGAGGTTATCACAGATCTGGCCGCCCCTGTATCTACAAGAAAAGTTTGCTTCCTACCAGCTATGTCAGCTATCATTATTGGTTCTTCTCTCAGACTCTCAGTTAACCTCACTGGCTGTAGACTACAGGCAGCGTCGGACTGGCCCAGCGGGCTACAGGTGATATCACCGCTAGGCCCAGCTACCTTATGGCCACACCCCCTTTTACCTGTGGGCGGAGCTTACCTGGAGGCCGACGTCCGACGTCCCCGCTGCTCAATTGTGATCGCCCCTCCCTAGTCAGCAATATGCCGGAAGTGGACAGTCCCCGTGTGAGGTAGACAGAGGAAGAGAACACCCAAGAGAGCAGCAGAGAGGCGGAAGTTATAGTCGAGAGAAAGCCAGTCTCACAGTGTACCAATCACTGCCACAGACCTTGGCACTCCAGAGCTGCACTGCCCGGCACAGAACGCTTCTCTTCTATTAGGTGGGTCTCATAGCGCTACAACTATCGGGTGTATTTGCTTAGTGCCCGGTTACCAAGTAGACTGTATGTTCTAATGTACTTCGTAATGTATTTGCAGTGAAACTACTCCTCCTTTTTATTTTGTAAAAGGCAGCTAACGGGTTTCAGTTGACCCATCATTAGAAACCAGTAGTAATTTATTTGAGATCCTAAATTCTGTTAGAGGTATGTTATGCAACATGCTTGGGCATTTATTATTCCAAAACAGAAAATCTCAGTTACACTGTTAGAAATGAATGCAAATTCTTCAGTTGTCAGCTAAGAAACATTTTGCCATGCAAGTATGTTTAGCACATTTCGCAAATATATATATATATTTACAGGGAATATGATTGCTATAAGACTAAGGTCTCTAATTTTAAGACTTCATTAACTTTTTCCCCATTGAATTAATAAAATAAATCCATACATTATTAGGCTTACATCCACTGATTTGCTTTTGTGACAGTCAACCTGAGTCTTAATCAATGGCTTCCTGTCAGACAGGCAACATTATTTTTATTTAATTGTATTAATGCTGAGCTGGAACTTAGGCTTTATAAAGGAAGTTGCACACACAATACTACAGCTTAGTGATAAATAGCAGAAGGGAAATGTGCATGCTTTTTAAATGCTAGTTAGATCAGAGGGCGATTGCATGCAGTCAAAAGGGCAACACACATGACAGATTAATTTTTTTCCTTTTTGCTTCTGAAAACGTTAGAGTTGATACATTGGAATGTGGTTGAGTACAGTAAAGGTAAACATTTTAAAACAGGTGTGCTGTTTCAGAAATTGGTTTACCTCATTACACGCTATGCGCTGTTCAAAATGTGCCAACACCTCCGTGTACCTCCTTACATGCTACATGCTGTTCACCAAGTGCCAACAATTCTGTGTACCTTATTGCACGCTACACGCAGTTTAAATGGCGGCAACACGTCTGTGTACCCTATTGCACGCTACATGCTATTCAACCAGTGCCAATCCCGATTTTTGGTGACTGTTCTGCCCAATCTAAGGGGCAGGTCAATACTGTGTATTCTTTATACACACACTGTATGCTTTATATACTACAATAAGGTGCTAGCTGTCCTTCGTGGACTGACCACTCCCCCTCTATTGTCAGGTCCCTTCTCTATGATGGCTGACCACACCCCCTCTGGTGGGCCCCTAGTGTTGCAGTCCCCCAGTGGGCCCTTCATGCCCCAGTCCGACACTGACTACAGGTATGACCTGACCCCTAGCGCTGAGTATTGCTTTCCCGCGCAGCATTTGCTGCTGTAATATGCGCGGGCAGGTGTGAGTCTTCTAGTCTATGTGAATCCCTCCTTGGAGGATATCTATGCGACCCTTCATTAGGATTATATCTTCCCTTAGTACAATCTCTCCTCATATGTCCTTCTTCTTTGCAATTATAACATCTCAACATTCTGCGTTTCCTGTTATGTGGGTTATAGGCTGGTGGTCGTGTATGCATTCCCTCTAATGCTTGTATACTCACCGTCATCAACTTGTCACTCTTTTCTTACTTTTTCCTAAAGATATTTTTATCATGCTCCACAGCAGACTCCCTAAGGGAATTTACCGTGATGCCTCTCCAATTAGGTAATGAGGTTTGTAAATTTTCCCTAAGACCATCCATTAGTACTCCTACAGCTACTTCCCTGTGATGTGGGTCCTCACCTATGTTTGATATCCCAGTGAACCGTGTTATAGCTCTACTAAAGTAATCTGATGCTGTTTCACCATCTTTTTGTTTTATGGTGAAAATCTTACTCCAATTCGCTACTACTGGAAAATAGATGGCTAAATGTTTGATAATCTGTTCTATATTCTCTTGATTGTCATCTGTCCAACGAACAATCTTTAATAAATTGTTGTACGTTAGTATTGGGAGGAAGACACACTCTCAACACTACACGCCAATCCTTATCGGTTGGTTCGTGTGCATTTCCCAAGTCTTTAACAAACTTCTGACACTTAGCCAACTCTTTTCTAGGATCTGGGAATTCAGTCATAATGGAACGTAATTCTGATCTAGTTCAGGGACAATGCATTGTAACATTTCTTAAAGGAACTACACCATCCTTATCCGCCTTCCCATTGGGAACTGATATTGTGCGGACTGGATACGTACCCACTGGTTCACTATCTTCAGGGTTAGCTACTTCAGTACTTTCAATATTGTTTCTCCTAGTGGTCACACTACTCTCACCTATCTCAGCCATTGCCCCCTTTCCATACTTACGCTGAACCTCTAACATATTAACAGCATGGGCAATGGCTGAAATTACCGTGGGCTCATCCTCTTCTTCAGAAACACTTGCTTTAAACTGACTTAAAACAGGATATAACTTAGTAATTTCCTTTTTTTCATTTTTAATAACGGCTGTACTTACTCCCCCGCCACATAGGGTGGCCACGTTTCTCAATGGCTACTTCCGTTGTGCGCATGCTTTTCGCCATGCCTACTTCCGCTGTGCACTCGCTGCTCTGCCACGTGTTGCCTTCCATTTGCCACAATTTTAAACAGTCATTATGTTTATTTCTCACTTTTGTTGACTTAATCAACCACACTTTATCTTTTACGTTATTTAGTACCTCTGCATTAAAACTCCCTATTGTTGGGAAAGGCCTAACACAATCTTTGGTCATCTTGACCCACGTGTCGCAATACGCAGTTGCGTATGCTCCATATTTTTACACATGAGAAATCTTGCTGAACCAATAGGCCCTTCCTTAGGCAGTACCTCGGCCATCTCCAGCATCTGCTTAGCACCCATGTTGAACAATAGGGTCCCAGTAATATCACAATATCCTGCCACACAAATAGGGTTCCAGCAATATCACAATATCCTGCCACTAATTTCAACACTCTGCTACCCGCAATCTACCGCTAGAGATATTTTACTGGCCCGTGAACGTATTTGCTACTAGCCGCATCCACTCGCCTCCTCTCGTATTGAACGAGGACCCCTAATACAGAAATATCAATGCGGACTAAAGGGTTATCAGCTCCTCGATTACCCCCGACTCTCTAACAAAATCTGTTGAGTTTATTACGCCTGGCAGCATCCGGTAAAATCAATTACCAGCCTTACCAACGTAATTCCGTTACCCCCAAGTCGCAATCACGGTTTTCCTTGCCGTGAGGTGCAATCACAACGCTTAAAGCTTATCAGTAAGCGATGCGATTACCCTTGGGTGCACATCGCGAAAACTCGCTTAGTTTCCGCCCCCGGTATACCTGCCTTGTATACCGTACACCAAATGGGCACCTGCCTCGTCAGACAGCAACTGACACTCTATTCAACAATAGATCAAACCTTAGTGTATTTAAAGTCAACAAATCACACGACATACACCTTTTCTGCGCAGAAAATCAAAGTTCCCAACAACAGTAATAATGTCCCAGAGGTTTTAACAAGTAATTATACTATGCATGTATAACAACTATCAAAACGATTGTTTAACCACGTGGCAAATCTACCGGAAGTTCGCGTACGCAAAGCAGGAAGTACACTTATGCTAAGCAATGCAATAGAGTTAAAACGCACAATGACAGTAAAAAGAAACAGTTTTCTCTTTTGTCCCTAGATTCAGTTAGCGTACCTCAGATAATGCAAAACGGACATTCGGTTTCACAACACAGAGTAAAATTCAGGTTTTGAACACATTGGGCTAGATTTACTAAACGGCGGGTTTGAAAAAGTGGAGATGTTGCCTATAGCAACCAATCAGATTCTAGCTGTCATTTTGTAGAATGTACTAAATAAATGACAGCTAGAATCTGATTGGTTGCTATAGGCAACATCTCCACTTTTTCAAACCCGCCGTTTAGTAAATCTAGCCCATTGCGTTCTTACCCGTATATGACGCATCTCCCCCCTTTGTTGGGGAACCGAAATCCATTGGTCTTGCGAGCCCTCAAATTTTTATGAGCGTTTTGTCGCTATCCAATAACGATTGTCGAATCTCAATTTGTGTTTCCAACGCACAAATATTTATTCTCAAAAGGTAGCAGAATAATTCAAGCGAAATAATAGTAAGTACAGTCGTTACTTATCGCAGGCGCTCTGGATCCAGTGTACAGTCATTCAGTCCTGAAGTCTGTGGTCTAGGTGACTGAACACTGCATGAGAGCTACTGCTTATATGCAAACAGAGATACAGTGAAACAATGCAGGTGGTATAGCTTGCTTCTATTGGTCCAGGCATCAGGAGGGTCCAGGGGGTTACACATCATAGGCTGATTCAATCTAAGGAATCCAAAGGTGGGGGTCTCTCCAGGGGATGAGCTCTGTTCTTCCCGCCAAACTGCTCTGTTCTTCCCGCCACACTCCAATTACAATCAGTCCATTTGCATTAGACAGTTAATAATCATATTAAAGGTTTATTCCCTGACATCAATAACTAGAGTATGCAATGTGCGATCTCTTCGCTGAATGTACCAAACAGCTGCTGATGTAAAGGGGATTACTATGATATTAGACATGACACATTTCTTTTAACCTGAACCATATGTATCACTAATATGCATATAACGTATAATATTACACATAAACACTACTATATTTCTACATAAATAACTATGTGCTGCAACTACGATTAATGTGTACTATTTACAAATGTGTGTGTTGGTGCGAATGTATACTAAAGTGTAAAAACTGTTATTGCCACGTGTTGCGGCTGGATACGCCCTTCCACGCCGTAGCGTGCTCTATGCATAATTTCAGACAGGGACAATCAAGTTTGCTCGATATCAATTGAAATTACTTTATCCAATTTGCTGACTTCGACAAAACAATAAAAGCTCCATATCAAAAATGGGATGAATGGAATAGTGTGCACATGCACATATATTACCCTAAATTGACACATATAAACGTAGATGACACAAATAGAAGAAATACGCCTTGTGCAGAGTAAATATACAACATGAGAGATGTCACATAGCTATATTAATAAAGATATATGCACTTGATCTTAGTTAGTGTAAAAGGATATCCAATTTATAAACCATAACCATCGGAAAGATGTCCGGATAGGTTGTTATATAAGAAATTACAGAGATGATATTTATATAGATCTGATCCACTCTTGTATAGATGTATTAAAGAGCCGGTAATCATCCGCTTATAGTGAGAAGAAAAGTTAACTCCTTTATACCGTTAATACGGCTGTCATATATAGACCCCGTAGAGACTGGTTATTCCTACTGCTGGACGACTTGGTAATAATAACCCGTTCGGTAGATCTTCTTACCGACTGTGCGGCTGAAATAGAGATAAAGTCAACATACCTCCGGGAATTAGAGAATCTAGTATTACTCCCAGCTCTCCTTGTTAGGGGTCAAATGAATGTATTAGAAGGGTTTACCTTCTCCTCATTCGCGTGGTTCACAGCTCTCAGAGTGTTGTGATGTATTGTAACTCTTCGGTGCGCACCTCCAGAAGATCCAGACAGGATACAAGTATCAAGAGAAAAGTTCTGCTTGTTACCAGGTTTCACTAGCATAAGTGAGCTTTGAATAGTCCGAGTGGTCCGGGCAGCATAGGCAAAGCGATGCGTTTCGTCTGAGACACAGACTTTTTCAAGCAAACTAGGATCCTAACCTACTGAACCGTGACACCGCTGTTACGATTCCTAGTAAACTCAGCAAGCAGCCACGGAAGTATAATACAAATGTCTTTATTCCAGCAAAATATATAAGCAAGGATTCAGTTCCAGGAACATGCAGGTTTTTATAAACAGGTATAACTCCCAACATTAACATGAACAGGTGTGGCAGGAAGGTACACAGAAATAACAGGTTCCACAGAATGCTAATATAGTTTGAATGCAGGGATAAGAAGGGTGAGTTACCCAATTCCAGGATGCAAAAGTCTTGTCCAGGAAGCAAACAGAGTCCAGGCACATTAAATGTCATAAGCAAACTTGCATAGTCCGGTAATCAGGCCAAGGTCTAAGGTAACGAGAGGTCAAGCAGTATCCAGTATTCAGGCAAGGTTCGGGGTCACGAGCAGACAAGCATAAACAGTAAACAGGCCAAGGTCACAACGGGAGATCAAATATCAGCAGAATCAAACTGGAACAGGGGGAATACAAGCAACAGCCAGGTATACAAGGATGAACTGCACAGAGCACAGCTTGAGGCAGGTATTTAAAGCAGTGCGACAGGTGCAGTTCTAATTAGGCATAATGCAAGGTGATTAACTCCTTCAGGCATGTAGAAAAGTTCAGGAACAGAACAGCAGCACCTCTGGTGGTATAAGGTACTGCTGCTAGATACAAATAAAGGGCAGAGTTGTAACATAGCCCCCCCCCCCCCTTTAAGGAGCGGATTCCAGATGCTCCATACAAGCTCCCTTCAGGTTTTTCTCCTCTTCTTTTTCTTTTTATGGGATCTTCCTAAAGACACAATTGGGCTCTTCTCCAAAGGAGTACAGAGAAGACCCAATTCCTCAAAAGCAAAAGAAGAATTGGCAAGTTCGTCCACTAAGTCTCTAGCATCTTCAATGAATTCACTTTCAGAGTCTGAGTCCCAGCCAAGGGTCGGGATAGGACCTTTTATTCTATTAGAAGATGGCGATATGCCCAAAAAGCCAGTCACCAAGGTTGATGCTTGTGGAGACTGAAGTAGCATAGAGAGACCCCGATTAGGTGACTTGACTGGAGATGAAAGATATTTCTGACAGACTGCATTTACAAAGTCCATGGTATTGTGGGTAATGGGATCATCAGATTTAAGAAGGGAAAAAGCCCAAGTCTGCGGCTCCCCTCTGAAATTCATGATAATCGTACCAACTTGGTTAAATTGGTCAGAGAAATATCCTGGAAATTCTTCAAATTGCTTCATACAAACTTGAAGGACTAAAGCAAATTGTTTCAGGTCTCCGTCAAAGAAGGCTGGAGGAGGGTCTGAAGATTCAGAAGAAGCTTTTGGGCGTTCAGGCTCAATAGCAGACTCTGAAGAGTTCCCAGCTTGTGCAGCAGTCCCTGGAGATTCCCCGGCTGGGACGACAAGTTGGGCACACTTAACGGGAAGCCTGGACTGCGCACAGCACACCGACTGGATAGCACTGTGAGATGCCTCAGAGCATACAGCACTGTTAGATGCCTCAGAGCAGACAGCACTGTGAGATGCCTCAGAGCAGACAGCACTGTGAGATGCCTCAGAGCAGACAGCACTGAGATGCCTCAGAGCAGACAGCACAGTGAGATGCCTCAGAGCAGACAGCACAGTGAGATGCCTCAGAGCAGATAGCACTGTGAGATGCCTCAGAGCAGATAGCACTGTGAGATGCCTCAGAGCAGACAGCACTGTGAGATGCCTCAGAGCAAACAGCTCCAAGTGGTAACTCGGGCTGAACCGCATGGACAGGCAACTCGGGCTGAACCCCATGGACAGGCAACTCGGGCTGAACCGCATGAACAGGCAACTCGGGCTGAACCGCATGGACAGGCAACTCGGGCTGAACCGCATGGACAGGCAACTCGGGCTGAACTGCATGGACAGGCAACTCTGGAGTGGACTGTAAGGGCAGCGCCCCCTCTGGAGCAGACTGTAAGGGCAGCGCCCCCTCTGGAGCAGACTGTAAGGGCAGCGCCCCCTCTGGAACAGACTGTAAGGGCAGCGCCCCCTCTGGAGCAGACTGTAAGGGCAGCGCCGCCTCTGGAGCAGACTGTAAAGGCAGCGCCCCCTCTGGAGCAAACTGTAAGGGCAGCGCCCCCTCTTTGACAGTCTTTAAGGGCAGCGGCCCCTCTGGAGCAGACTGTAAGGGCAGCGCCGCCTCTGGAGCAGACTGTAAAGGCAGCACCCCCTCTGGAGCAGACTTTAAGGGCAGCGCCCCCTCTGGAGCAGACTTTAAGGGCAGCGCCCCCTCTGGAGCAGACTTTAAGGGCAGCGCCCCCTCTGGAGGTGAAGACTTGGGAGTAGAGGCAGCAGCTGAAGACTCAGGAGTAGAGGCAGCGGCTGAAGACTCGGGAGTAGAGGCAGCAGCTGAAGACTCGGGAGTAGAGGCAGCAGCTGAAGACTCGGGAGTAGAGGCAGCGGCTGAAGACTCGGGATTTAAAGCAGTGCGACAGGTGCAGTTCTAATTAGGCATAATGCAAGGTGATTAACTCCTTCAGGCATGTAGAAAAGTTCAGGAACAGAACAGCAGTACCTCTGGTGGTATAAGGTACTGCTGCTAGATACAAATAACAGGCAGAGTTGTAACAACCGCATCCTTCAATTAAAGACTTATAGGATTACTGTTGTCCTTGATTGTTGTGTGTACCAAGCAAGGAGAGTGTCTTTGAGGAAATAGAAAACTACTGTTGTTCTCGCTATGTAGATGATGTCCTATGCTACTCTAAAACTTTTCAAGAACATGTTTAAGACCTCCAAAAGTCATTTGTCGGATATGTCAGCATGGCATAAAGATAATGTGAGCTGTTTAAATGAGATATGTGGTTTGATAATTTCAAGTAAGGGAATAGGAATTGATCCAAATGACTTAGAAGCAGTGCTTCTATTAAAAGAGAAAGAGTCATGTACTGTAGGAGAGTTCAGAAAACTTTTAGGCTTCCTAAACTTTAATCATTCTTTTATACAATACTGTTCCTGACTGGTCAAGCCTCTTGAGCTTCAAACAAGGTCGAATCAAGTGAAGGGGATGTAAATATAAAACACAAAATATAAAACACAAAAGCTTAGCGGCCAAGTTAAAAATGAATACACTGAGCAATTACCTTCCAAAATGCCAATAAAATGGACATCTGGGGGGCATGGTTTGGACGCCATACACACTGGTCACGTCTTCAGTGAGCTCCATCTCTACCACTCTTAAAACCTCGCTATAATCGGTCAATTTTCCATTTATTGCCCCGAAATAGCCTTCAAATTATCCGGGGAGCGGGTGTACTCACACAGAGTGATCTCTGGCTCCCATCTCGCCGCTGCGGCCTTCCTTCCCTCCCCCCATGTATGGAGAACCTGACTGAATTACCGGATGGCAGAACTTCCACTGAACCGCAGACACCCTCTGTGCCTGGACCTCGACTGGTCGTACTCTCACCCCTCTCACTGGGTGGACTGACACCTGCCCAGCACCTCCAGGTGGCTGCACTCACCTCACAACCGCCACCCTCCATCTTGGAAACTCCTCTGTTGCCATTTCAGGAGCATAGGGGACTCAATCCTTACCCCTCGTCAGCCACAGGTCCGAATAATAAAGATCCCAAATTCAAAGTGCTACGAGAGTTGGGGTGTTTTTCAGACGTGGCACTTCACTGGATTATTGGAACACTGCCTGGGAAGCCTCCGGGAACTTAATCGCTGGACTGCCAAAAAAAGACCAGACCTGTGACCTTTTTGCCTACTGCTTGGCCGCCTGGTGATAACTACATCTTCCTGGTTTGACTTGCCTGCCAGCAGGTCAGGGGGTGTAGTCTGGCACCCACCCTAGTCAGCCACGTTTTTTCGGAGCTCCTGGAAAATCTCCCTTGATTGGACTCCTAACGGCTTTCCCTCTTGCAGAACACTGTGCAAACGGGCACTCCTGACTCCGCGGCACCTCCGTCCTGTCCCGACTTGGATTCTGACTGTCACTTTACCCGCAGACCGCCAGACACTCCAGAGGCCTAGCCAGCCCTAGAAGCCGTGATCTCAATTTCAGGAGCGCCAAACACGACTTGGCCGCCGGACTTAATTCACCCACCGGACCGCCCGTTGACAGCCTGCAATAGAGCACCAGCCCTGGACCCCCAACCACCAAGACTCACACTGAAAAAATTGTATGGCTGCTAGGGCATATCCAGAACCTGCGGTTCAACAGCCTCTCGGCTTGTCCTACCAGACTAGGGGTTAACAATCAGCCCGCTCCCACACCCTCCACCTGGAAGATGGTAAGTGCTAAGATGGTAAGTACTATTCTATTCCCTTCTGTGCTCAAACTGTCCCGGTACTCACCTCACAAAGACACCCTAACAAGAGGCTGCAACATCTTCACACTATGTGCCACATCCAGGATGCCTAATCCCTCACCACTCCTACAGCCTCCACTTACCTGGTCTGTTGCACTCCACAGAGGTGGAATCCTGTCCCCTCAATTACCTTGGCCCTCGCAGCTCTGACCAATCTAATGGTATGTCTTTGCTCCTTCTTCACTGAGGCAGTGCTGCCATCCAGTGGTCAGTGCATAAAACTGCATCTCTGCAATAATTCAAGCAGCTGCTTGTCATACTAAGAACTTTTGTAGACCTACCTGTAGAGTGGCTGGTGGCCTTCCTCCTAACCTGTGCCACTCGCCTTCATCTCCTTGATTACTTGGGGAATACAATGCAATAAATCTTCACCCACTACCCGGGCCCGTTGAGCCCTGACTGATTCTTCAAATAATATTGTGCAGCTTCCCCTCCCTCCTGCAGCCTCACTGTTCGCCTTCTGCCTCCCATCTCCTGCTACTTCCTCATTTTCACCACCATGTCTCACAAGAACAAGAAACCTCCTGGCAACTCTACTGCTAGCTTCTTTGGAACAAAAAGTAGAGCTCGCTATCCACCACTGACCACTCGGACACTTCACCATCTCCTCCGTCTTTAGCAACAGATCTGGACCCCCAGATACAGGTGGTAATGACAAACCTTCTTGAAGGGGTGAAAATGGCCTTTAAACAGGAGCTGTCAAAAGCAGTCAATGAATTTAAAATGGAACTTGCTTCCCTGAGCACTCGGACAGTCGCACTAGAAACAAAAACAGACAATCACTGTCGTTCGCAAGCGACTTTTCACAGTGTCATCTTAGATCCTCAATTAGATAAATCCTCCCTTTTTCCTCACAAACAGCCTACCCCACTTTCTAAGGACTCCTCCGCCTTGTCTGCCTTCCTAAAGCAGCACTCCCTATATGATACCTGCCACCTAAAAAATTCCCCAGCGAAAGACTACACCAACTACTCCGCCCCCCACAAGCTATACTCCCACATTGACATGATGCATGTTTCTCACTCCCTGACACCCATAACTACGCACGCGGGCATCACCCCTTTCTCTTGGACTGACCTTGCGGAAGTATACATCTTCCTCGACCTCTTACACCCCTACCCACGCATCTTTAGGTGGCGCTTGGATGACACCTTGATATTGAACTCCTCCACTTTCACAGAAATCAAAACAGCTATCTCTGATTATTTTCAAGATAATGGTCAAGATACCAGAAGAGGTCGCGCCAGGTGCCATTTGGGAAGCTGACAAAGTTGGTGGTAGTCACTAACGCGACTACTACACCGATGAGGACTTACCCGACTTGATAAGGTAGAAGGTGACAATGACGATAGGATGGGAACAGCGAAGCTTTGAAAAGAGGACTTTGCAAAATCGCGATAAATACAGAAGCCGGCACACAGAAAGTCATGTGACTTTCTTGGGCTGTACTATTATTAGGGGGGTTTAATGAGTAATGCAGGGAGCTGCACAATGGTACATTTTCAAACTCCCTGCATTACTCATTAAACACCCCTAATATTAGTACAGCCCAAGAAAGTCACATGACTTTCTGTGCGCCGGCTTCTGTATTGATCGTTGTTCTGCAAAGTCCTCTTTTCAAAGCTTCACTGTTCCCATCCTATCGTCATTGCCACCTTCTACCTTATCAAGTCGGTTAGGTCCGTGTCGCTCTACTCAGAGTCGGGGACACGTACCCCACCCGACAAAGCTACCATTCGTGATCAACTTATTAGCGCAGCTTCTCAAGCTAAGCGAAAGGCCACCCATGGAGTTTCCTCCCTAGAACAACGCATCTCCGCCCTCCTGGCCCAAAATAAGCTATTCCCGGACCCCTCCGTTATCACAGATAAACTTCTTAAAGGGCCAGCTGCATACCCTTCTTTCCCATAGAGCGGCCTCCCTCTTACAAAAACTTCAGCAGAGCTTCTATGACAAATCAGACAAGGCAGAAGACGGCTCATAGATAAGATTCTTAAAAAATGCATGAATAAAAAGCGTCGGAAAGGGGGTGTGGTGACGGAAGGCATGTATCAAGTAGATTGCTCTTTACCTTCTATCTTCTTGGAGACATGTGGAAAAGAAGCCGGCTATCCCGATACCATTTTGGGGATATTTTTCCATTACATGACTGATAACATCTGAAAGAGGGTAAGAGTCCATCTTCACTACCTTCGCTGGACTTCATCATCATCATCATCATCAGTTATTTATATAGCGCCAACATATTCCGTAGCGCTTTACAATTGGGGACAAACGTAATAAACTAATAAACAAACTGGGTAAAACAGACAAAGAGGTGAGAAGGCCCTGCTCGCAAGCTTACAATCTATGGGACAATGGGAGATTGACACATGAGGTTAAGTATACATTTTGCATCTTGGCCCAGCCAGACTGCAAAGGTAGGGTGACTCATAAGCTAAATGATCCTGTCACACAATAATGTTGGTCCGGGGGTAGTTGTCTTGTGTGAAATTGTGTAACAGGCTAAAGGTAGTGAGGTTAAGATGGTGGTTGAGGAATATTATACGCTTGTCTGTATAGGTAGGTTTTCAGAGAACGCTTGAAAGTTTGTAGAACAGAGGAGAGTCTTATTGTGCGAGGGAGAGAGTTCCATAGAGTGGGTGCAGCCCGAAAAAAGTCCTGTAACCGGGAATGGGAGGATGTAATGAGGGTGGATGAGAGACGCAGATCTTTTGCAGAACGGAGTTGCCGAGTTGGGAGATATTTTGAGACAAGAGAGGAGATGTATGTTGGTGCAGCTTTGTTGATGGCCTTGTAGGTTAGTAAAAGTATTTTATATTGGATTCGGTAGAAGACAGGCAGCCAGTGTAGAGACATACAGAGTGATTCAACAGAGGAATAGCTATTTGCAAGGAAAATCAGTCTTGCCGAAGCATGCAAAATAGATTTTAGGGGTTTGAGTCTGTTTTTGGGAAGACCAGTAAGGAGGGAATTGCAATAGTCAATGCGGGAGATGATTAGTGCATGAATTAAGGTTTTAGCAGTGTCTTGTGTGAGATATGTGCGGATTCTGGAAATGTTCTTTAGATGTATGTAACATGATTTAGATATAGAGTCAATGTGGGGAACAAAGGATAGGCGTGAATCAAGGATTACACCTAGGCAGCGAGCTTGTGGGGTGGGATTTATGGTCATGTTATCAACAGAGATAGAAATGTCAGGTATGCTCTTGTTGGCGGGTGGGAATATTATTAACTCTGTTTTAGAAAGATTAAGTTTGAGTTGACGAGAGGACATCCAAGATGAAATGGCAGAAAGACAGTCAGTTACACGGGACAACACAGATGTCGAGATATCAGGAGAGGATAGATAGATTTGGGTATCATCCGCATAGAGATGATACTGAAAGCCAAAGGAACTTATTAGATTTCCAAGAGAAGCGGTATAGATAGAGAACAGCAGAGGACCTAGCACCGAGCCTTGTGGTACTCCAACTGATAGGGGAAGCGGAGCAGATGTGGCTCCAGAGAAATTAACAGTGAAAGAGCGATTAGAGAGGTAAGATGAGAACCAGGATAGAACTGTGTCTTGAAGACCTAGGGATTGCAGCGTTTGTATGAGAAGAGAGTGGTCAACTGTGTCAAATGCAGCCGAGAGATCAAGGAGAATTAGGAGAGAGTAATGGCGTTCAGTCTTAGCAGTGATCAGATCATTAACAACCTTGGTCAGCGCAGTCTCTGTGGAGTGTTGAGAACGAAAGCCTGACTGAAGAGGATCCAACAGGTTGTTTGCGGAAAGAAAGCGTGTGAGGCGAGTGTAGGCAAGTCTCTCTAGAAGCTTGGAGGGGCAAGGGAGCTGAGAGATGGGACGGTAATTTGAGAGAGAGTTTGGGTCGGAGTTTTGTTTTTTTAGAATAGGAGTAATCACTGCATGCTTGTATAGTGATGGAAAGATGCCAGTAGAGAGTGAGAGATTACAGATTTGAGTTAGAGGTGAAATGAGCACAGAAGACAGGGATCTACCAATTTGCGAGGGAATAGGATCAAGAGGACAGGAGGTAGAGTAGGAAGATAAGAAGAGCGTAGAAATTTCCTCTTCATTTGTGGGGTCAAATGAAGAGAGGGTGTCAGAGGGTAGTGGGAAGGAAATGAGCTGATGGCTTGTTGAGGAAGAGGATACCATTTCTAGTCTGATCTTATCAATCTTGTCCTTGAAGTAGGTAGCAAGATCCTGAGCACTGATAGTAGATGGAGGGTTCGGGGTGGGAGGATTGAGAAGATGATTAAATGTATTGAAAAGGCGTTTGGGGTTAGAAGCCTGAGCATAGATAAGAGATTGAAAGTATGTTTGTTTTGCAGTGTCCAGAGCATTTCGATAGGAGTGGTAGACAGAAGTATATGTGAAGAAGTCATTAGAGCTTCGAGATTTACGCCAGTGACGTTCTGCTTTACGGGACAGTTTTTGAAGATTTCGTGTTGCTTTGGTGTGCCACGGTTGACATCGAAGTCGACGTGTAGTATGAAGTGTCGCTGGAGCCACTTGATCAAGGGCCGTTGCTAAGGTTAGGTGAAAATGAGGTACTGCCATCTCAGGGGATGAGAATGTAGAGATAGGGGAGAGAAGGTGTTGGAGAGAGGTGGAAAATTGTTGAAGATTAATAGAATTCAGATTTCTACGAGTATGAGGAGGCTTGGTTGAGTTAGACAGTAGAGAGGTTAGAGCAGTGGGGGTGAGAGTGTAGCTGATAAGGTGATGATCCGAGAGGGGGAAGGGTGTATTAATAAAGTTAGAAACTGAGCATAGTCTAGAGAAAACAAGATCAAGGCAGTGGCCATCCTTATGAGTAGATGATTCAATCCACTGGGAGAGGTCAAGTGAGGATGTTAGAGAGAGTAGTTTGGAAGCAGCTTTGGAAGGTGGGTTATCAATGGGGATGTTGAAGTCACCCATGATGATGGTGGGGATGTCTGAAGATAAGAAGTGAGGGAGCCATGCAGAGAAATCCTCAATAAATTGTTGGTGTGCTCCAGGGGGACGATAGATCACCGCAACACGTAGGGAGAATGGATTAAAAATGCGAATAGCATGTACTTCAAAAGATGTGAACGTGAGTGATGGGACATTTGGTAGAACTGTGTATGTGCACTGTGGGGAGAGAAGTAGTCCAACCCCACCTCCTTGTCTGCCTTCAGGTCTGGAGGTGTGGGTGAGATGGAGGCCACCATGTGAAAGTGCTGCAGGTGAGGCAGTGTCTGATTGCATGAGCCATGTTTCTGTTATTGCCAGAAGGTTGAGGTTTTTTGAGAGGAAGAGATCATGAACGGAGGTAAGTTTGTTACAAACAGATCGTGCATTCCAAAGGGCACATTTAAAGGACTTGGGAAGAGAGGGTAGACAGGTGATGTGTTTGAGGTTTGCTATAGAACGGTAGTGTTCTGATGTATGTGTGTGTGAGGAGTGTGGGGGACCTGGATTAGGTGATATATCACCAGCTAATAGAAGCAGAGTGAGCGAAAGATAGGCAAGGGGATTGTAAGATGTGTGGCCTTTTATTTTCTGGCGACAGGTGGAGGCTGTACTTGTTAGAGATAATAAATAGGACAACAGTTCATGGGTGTTAAATAGAGGTGAGTGGAGTAATGCAGGGGCAATATGAACAAATTTGTGTGTTGGTGGAGGGGTGAAAGATGACACAGTCCTAAAGATCATGCCATGAAATGAGACTAAGAAAAGCAATTTGGACTTCAGTTTCTTTGCACAAAGATTGTTCTTATTCATGCAATTTTTGTTTTCAACAAATGGTTTTAAGATTTTACACTATCAGCGGCATTTTCTGAAATATAAGTAAAATCACGCTTCATCGGATGTGACTCGGGGTCTTATCAGCAGTATTCAGGGGTCGCAGTTGAGAAGAAATCTATATGACCGATACACTACACTGATATACAACGCTGATTTCTTACTGATCCTGTGTAAGTGCATACCCTGAGCGGTTAGGAGACGGTCATGTGGTGTTATTTGTAAAGTCATCATTAAAAGCACTTACTATAGTGGGAAGTATCAGTGAGAGAATCCACTGATTAGCATTGGTTACGCTATGATATTTTGTTTTTATTTCTTTTAAGATTGCATTGGAGAATCCGCTCAGCGGTTTTGAGGAATATGATATACCAATTGCATACCTTGCTGATTTACATTGATTTACATTGTCAGTTTAAAACCGAAATGGGGCAGATATTAATCTTGTGGTGCTATAGTTTCACAGCTACACACACATTGAATTAATTGGGTCGTTTGTGACTACATTAGCTACTTTTATATGTTGCGCTATGATACATTCTTTGCTTTTTTTTTTTATGTACATATATCCTGGGAGGAGAGTGTTCGAATTCTGCACTAGAACTTGTTATTTTCTTTTTAACTTGAAAGGTTGTTATTGAGTTTTTAGAAGAACATAATAAAAACATAGAACCCCTGTTATTTTCAAGTCCTGGACTCTCGGTTGTTAAGCAAACTAAAGTCGAACTATTTGAAGTGGCACCTCATTTGGACTGGAATATCTGTTTGTGAACATTTCTGTTTTGTTAATCTATATTCTCCATTTGGGATCGCCAACTCTATTTCCATATTTGTCTATCAGAACAAGTTGGCCTATCATTATTTCGGCTGCCAGTTGACAAATCGCCACTGATTGGAAACACACTGCCCCCCTCTTCCCTCAGTAAATGCCAGAATTTGGAATGTCCACTGTATGGAATTCATGTCTAGCATTATTAACAACACCTCTAAAACCTTCAACAAGGTTTGGGACCCCTGGTAGTCCTACCATCATGATCGCTCCCCCTTCAGCTAAATTACACACCACCTTCTCCCCCTCGTTTTTCTCCCCTCCCTCTTTTCCCTCTGCGGTTTTTGCCACACCGCCCTCTCTTCCCCTCTTTTTTCCTACCTTCTTTAATCTTTTCTTCGTTCCCCCTCTCTTCTCTTTCTCTGCTCTTTTCCGACAATATGATAAACCCCCAGTCTTTCTGCTATGATCTTACATTGTCCCTGAATACTGCTTTCTCGTTTCAAGGGAGATTTCTTATACTTGTGCACTTTAATTTTATGCTCCACTGTATTCGGTCTTTGTTGTGTTCTGTTTTCTGACAGTTCAAGTCTCCGGCAGTGAAAGGATCAGGATACAGCATGGGCGTAGAAGAGCGGTGCGTGTAATATGCAATCTGTCACGTTTCCACAGATTGCTTAGTGCATGCACCGCTCCTTTACACCCGCCGGTTGACAGTGAAGCCGATGAATTATTGACAGCCAGGTACGAGCTTAAGCCAACATTACCGTGCATGCGCACGCTCGCGCTGTGTCCCGATCTCTCTACTGCCAAAGACTTGAATGCTGGATTCTTTCTCTGTATAACTGCCACCCTCCCTTTGGGGAGGTAATAGAGGACTACCACGGGAGGACCATTATTTTAGGACTGATCACCTTGCAGCATGGACCTGAAAACATGAGTGCGTGCATTTATTGAAGGAACCTTATACAGGACATTACCTTTAACATACAGAAATATTGTGTACTTTATTATACCCTTAGGATGTAAGCTCATATGAGCAGGGCCCCCTCCTCTCCTGTCTCCATACCTGTTCTTCCGCTCCGTCTTTACTGCATATGACTGGCCGGAGTTTCTGAAGTATTGGTATTTTTGTTCATTGTTCTGTATGGTTCCACCCTGTATAGTCTACTGTTAGTACTGTGTGCGGCGCTGCGGATACCTTGTGGCGCCTAACAAATAAATGATAATAATAATAATAATAATACCATGATTAAAAGTGCAAGTGTTCAGTTACCACCGCTGCTAACTGTCATTAGGATTCGACCTTGTGATAGCGAATGTTTTTGAATCAATTCACACAAACATTGTGATACCTAAGGAACTATCAAATATATTGGCATCTTATATATAAGGAAGTTTTTTTATTTAGGTATACCACAGCTTTAAGCAGGAGTGGAACTACAAGTTTTGCATTATGAGACCATGAGACTTACATTGATATTTGGACTTGGATTTGAGACCTGGGGGTGAATGTATGAACCTCCGGATTCTTCAACTCTGGCGAAACTTCCCTTTACAAGGCAGCGCCGCTTTAAATTTAAGCGCCGAAGACGCTGAACTCGCCGGAGTTGAAGAATCCGGAGGTTCATACATTTACCCCCTGATGTATGACTCATTGTGTATAGCTGGAATTTGGAGCACAGTATTATATTATTAGATGCCTGCTCCACTCATGCAGTAATTTACTGGTTTTAGTACTCATGATATAATATGTGTGCTCTCTTTTATTTTTATTACAGTTACTAGACCCTTCAGCTTTCTACCTGAAACCTGTAAACAGACACAGGCTCACAGCTCTCAGCATGACATGTAATGGCAGAGTAGAGAAAAAGAGGGGGAGGATGTCACCAAGTGGTGTTCCAAAGTCTCTCTGCTCAGTACTCATGTGCAATTTGACTGTGGTTGCCATGGTAGTCCAGAATCATAAATTACAGCCTGAAGAAAAAGGGGGAAATTGTATATATAAATATAAATAGATCTTTCTTATAGCCTACCACAGTAATTTATGTTAAAAAACACACCTAATTTTTATCACAAGATAGCCGCTTTAAGCATGCATTTGGTAGTCATTTTTAGTAGCTGTCCTTATACAACTCATTATCTTATTTTCCAAATCTTTCTGGAGGTTGAAAAATATGGCTGCCAGTTACACAGGTCCGCTGCTCTCAGCATGTGAGAAGTTGTGGTTTTTACAGTACATATAGCAGACAGAGCTCAGAGGGATGTTACAAAGCCTCTCTGCTCACTACGTCATGTGTCATGTGACTATGTTTGCCATGGTAGTCCATGATGTTGAGCAGAATTATAAATCATGAATAGCAGCCTAAGGAAACAAAATCAAAGAAAAATAGTAAATACCAACAATTTTCTTATAGTCACATTTTTGTATGTTAAAAAACACACCACAATTTTTCATGGAATTGATACTTTATGTCATGCATTCCGTTTACGTAATTTTCAATAAAACTTTCACTGTATATATGTTGTCGTAGTAAATAAAAGAAAGTTTGTGTTTTTTAATTATGTACTTACCAGCCTAACTGTATACACATGTGCCGAATAAACTAGCTAGAATTAAAGGTTTCTTTGTTTTTTTACAACAGCTATATATTCCATCGTTTTTTTGTAAAAGAAAGTTAGGTGGTAAAAACAATAACAAGATATAGGAGCACATTGTCTTCCTAGTAAACCTATATTCAGTTTGGGAATTTTTTATTATATTAATGAGTAAATACTATACAATAATAAAATAAAACCCCTAATGGTTAGAAAACAGCGAGTGCTCAAGGTTATGAATGGCTCTTTTTAAGCAGAATGGAGTTGTTACATAAGCTGTTTTGACATTGAAAGACCATGGATGTCCTTAGAGCCAACGTCAAACATGGCCGCCGGTGCTTCACAAAAATGCTCTTTCCAAAGCAGCAGCCTATGCATTGCAGAGCACTGGTCAACGTCATTGCCGTGCGTCGGAAGCGGCGTGCTGCTCAGCAAGTACTATAGTGTGCCTCGAGAGTGGGCAACATGACAGCTTATGTGCGATTTTGGAACAGTAGCCGATGGCTCGGAAAATGCCGGATCGGAGCACTAGGTGCAGCCCGTGAGATCGAGGGTAACTCGGTAATCAAGGGCAGATTGTACTCGGTGGGAAGGCAGAGTGGTATTGTGGCATCTTACACTGAGGTTGCATCAACTAGGACTCCTCTAAGTCGCTGCATCAGTGCAGCCTTCTCTGCTCCTCTGCTGCAGCCCATTCATTGCCGAGCCCTACATGACTTTGGAAATCGGGGCAGCGGTGCTTTTTCTGGTGATGATGGGACACAGAGTGGAGCAAGCGGAGAGGATGAAGGAGGCAGCAGCGGAGAAGGGGGTGACAGCGGCGGGGTAGGAGAAGCGGTTTATGAAGCACCCATTGTGACCGCTCTCACTCCACTTACAGTCCCCGATGTCTTCCCTAATGTCCCTGTAATCCCGGTGTCCAGGAACCCCGTATTCCCTAGGTTCGTCAAGATTATCGAGGTAAGAACTGATTAATTGTCAGGTTATATAAATATATCATAACGAGTCATTTATTAGTGGATTATCTTCTGAGTATTAAGCTGTTATATGCATAATAGATGTACATAGTTACCAACATTTGAAAGTGCGGTTCAGGTGGACCTGGGTGTACTACATCCCCATGCTGACTTGTTTATTTAACTTCTTTCCAATTTGATATTTTATAATTTTTATATAATTTTCTTCAATAACTGTCAACAAGCTTACACAATAAGTAAGTGTAAATAGGGAGAATTTCATCAAATATACTGAAAGGAGACACAGACATATGAGTGCATAGAAAAAGTAGAGCTAGTTTCTCAAGTACAGGAGAGAAACTAATGGAAATAAGGATAGGACTGAGCAACTCAACCACTATATAGTAGTTGGTCAGACCTGTCAGGATAATAATCCCAAGCCAGGTAAATTCATTTTGAGAAGACTTCCAGTCATATGAAGGTGCTGAAACAGGACTGTGCTGTGGCAGTTTCTAGCAGGAGAATTTTATTTTCTCATTATCTGATACTTGTTCTGGCTGATGCTGATTGGACAGCTGCTAAACATCCAGTGAAATCTATACACCACCACCTGTATGAATAGGGAAAAATTCAATGAGTGCACCTGCACGCAGAATGATGCTAAATAATAAAACGTAACCTTATATATTGTGCTTACCCTGTTTATCCCCTCTTTGCTCATTCTGTTTCTAACATTTTTTTGAAAACTAAATAAAACTATTTAAAAAAAAAAAAATGATCCCCAAAATGTCCTTAATCATTGTATCTTTTAAAGGTAATGACAGTGTTTTGTTTTTTTTAACTGTTAGATAATGTGTTTTTGGAGCTACTTGATCTTGATGCATCGTTTTTTGACTTTTCCCTTGGTGGGACAACCTTGGAATTCTTAACCACAGATAAAGCTGTCACAGATGTTATTTGTGGGTGAATTATACTGTAGCAGGCCACTGATTTTCTGTTTCTATTGAGACATACTTAGCGAAAACTAGACTGATGCCAAACTTTTAAGGTAGATTCTTATGTTTTCTGTATTTGCTCACATATGGAGACTTGGTGGCATTTTCCCTCTGACATCTATAAATGTAGATATTTGTTGGTGATAAGCAGTAATTGAAGGTAAAATGGGGTAGAGTATGTGTACTCATATTAAAGAATGTAATATCAGTTACTGGCGTATATGGATCCTTGTACTTCAAGAAGAGAATCAATATGACAACGTGCGATGTTAACATGAAGGGTAGGATATCTCATGGGATTGTTTTCAATAGATATATTTTTTGTTGTAATCTTGATAAATAACAGCTAAAAATTGCTTGTAAAACTAATAACATTTTAATTTTATATTTTCTAATCTAAGGTCAAGAATCCAAACCTGATCGCACTTCTGAGGCGTAAAGTAAGGCTTGCCCAGCCATATGCTGGTGTTTTCCTGAAGAAAGATGATACGTAAGAGATGGCTTTGTCCTGCTGTGTCTTTTTCTTGTTTTATTTCATCTTAAAGTAAAGTCTTCCACACAGGAATGTATAAAACAATTTTGTGTGTATTTATGTGTAGGATTATGCATATGTATTTTATGTGTACTCCCCTGAAAATTTTGCCAGCCGGGTGGTATTAAGAAGAAGCTAGGAGGGGGCAGTTGTAATATTTTGTGGTAATAATGAAATATGTTGAAGGTTATTGCCCACACCTGCCAGAACAGGTCAGACTGGTGGTCAGTGGTCTAACACACACTGCTGGCTGTAGTGCTCACATAGTGTCTGCTATAATAGGGAAAACAATGGTCTATTCTATTATAATAAGACTCTGTTGGGCTCCAAGAGCCAGATGGCAAGTAAAAACAGCCGGGTGGAGCAACCGGGAAATAGGTGCTAGAGAGAACACTGGTGTAGTAAACAAAATGCAGCATTTACAAAGGTCATAATTATGGAACGGTTCATAGCATGCTGTATTAAATAGAATAGTTTGGGGTTTTTAGTTGTAAGTTAATGGTGTTAAAAAAATTGCAGAAATTTGGTTAAAAAAACACATAATTCTGGTGTTAGTGACTCATCCTTTTCTGTGTAGTTTTTTTTTGTATCAAAACGTATTTTCTCTTTTATGATTTCCCCATCTTTAGTAATGAGTCAGATTTGGTTGGAAGCTTGGATGAAATCTACCACACAGGAACCTTTGTCCAGATTCACGAGATGCAGGATATGGATGACAAGCTGCGTATGATCGTCATGGGTCACAGGAGGTAGATATTTACCATAGTAATGACAATTTAATTGAGCTCTGTATTAGAGGAATCATCATCGACATGAGTTAAAGTGATTGTCCACTTCTGGGCATCCCTCCTCTAAGTACCTGTCCTTCAGTTTATTACCAGGCAATCAAGGCTACTGTCAGTGCAGAATGATACCCCTTTAAATTAGTAGGTATATTGTCAAATAATGATTTGCAGAAAAATCTAAGAATTGCCCATGATGTATTCAAGTTAATGACAGTATTAGGAACCAGAGGGAGAAGTGGTCACACACTATTAAGGAAATAATTTTACATTTTTTTCATACCTAAATCCCTCTTCCCTTGAACCATGTCATAGAATTTCCCTAGCTCATTCCTTGGGCTGTCTTTGATATTGTTATGTAATTTTATATCTTGGGTGTGTGGTAACAAACATCAAATTTAAAATCTCTTTTGAAAATCTACAGATTTCTACAGAAATGGGCAGTACAGTAATGCTGTAAATAGTTAAACTTTTTACATTTTTATTCACTTAGAACTACTGCCACTGCAAGGATGTGTTCTATATGGATCCTGTAGGTGAGGTGGGCCAGTTGGGGCTTCACTCAACATTCACCAGATGAGCAAATGCTCAAAAGAGGTCTTTGTTCCTCTGAGAACGGAGCGGGGGCCTGGGAGGATGGAGTAGCATTGCCAGGCTTCCCCATGAATTTTGCTACAGGACACATCACTTCTGACTCTAGGGTTAAGATAAAATTATCTTTTTTTTTTTTTTTAATTATAATGCCACTTAGGTAAAAGTTTGTAGACTGTACCAAATGGGTTTAAGGAACTTCATTCATTTTTATGTGCATTTTGTAGGGTTAGGATCAATAAGCAGCTTGAAGTTGAAACTGATGATGGTAAAACTGAGGAGAAAGTAGAAGGGAAAAAAAGGAGAAGAAATGCAGCCGTCCGGCACATTAATGAGGTGGAAAAGAAGAAGCAAGAAGTAGTTGATTCAACTGCAGCACCTGAAGTCCTCATGGTTGAGGTGGACAATGTGGCTCATGAAGAATTCCAGATAACAGAGGAGGTCAAAGTAAGCGCAAACTAACTGATCTGTGGAGTTTTTCCCTTATTTCCTTTGACCAAGTTTGAGTACATTGTGGCTCTCAAACTGTTGCTGGACTCCAGTGTCATTGGATGGGATTTGTAACTTGAAAACATAATCATAATCTTGGACTGTGCAATGGATGAAAAACTTAAAATTTGATAACCGTTTAAAACATTAATCTAGTTGTTTTTTTCCCTGCAACTCCTCTAGGCTCTCACTGCTGAAATAGTGAAGACCATCCGTGACATCATTGCCCTAAACCCTCTGTACAGGTATGTGTATGTAGAATCTTGCATTTATAACCTTTCTTTTGTTTGTTGAACTGTTTATGTAATGTTTTGTTTTTCTATTGTTTATCATGGAAGGGAGTCTGTAATGCAGATGATGCAGGCTGGACAGAGAGTGGTTGACAATCCTATTTATTTGAGTGATATGGGGGCAGCGCTAACTGGAGCAGATTCTCAGGAGCTTCAGGATGTCTTAGAAGAAACAAATGTAAGCGACACTGAGGAGCTCTGTAAAGTACTTATGTTGTGTGCAGTTCTTCACCTCGCATGAAAGTTTGTCTCTCTCCCATGTGACATTTCACGGAGATAGATGGTGTACTGTGACTGCTCTTTATTCTTTACAGATCCCAAAGCGCCTGTACAAGTCACTGTCATTATTAAAGAAAGAATATGAACTCAGCAAGCTGCAGCAGCGTTTGGGTCGAGAGGTAATATAGGTGGAAACACCATCAATATTTTGTTACACACCTGTCAAAGTTGAAAATAGACAAAAGTCCATCAAGTTCACCCAGTTCTTATAAGGGCTAACACAACAAAACCCCTGCAAGGCAGCTGGGCAAACAAAAACCTTCATAATCCCATAAATATCAATCTAATTAATTCCTTAAATCAGTCACTCTCTTATAATAAATTCTAATAATTCTAGCTATAGGTAACATTTGTTGTAAGAAATGCATACCATTCCATGTTAGGAGGGCGGTGTTTCTCTAACTGAGCAAGCAGTGAGTGACTGTCCTATTTGCCAACTTGCTGTGATGTATTATTGTGGTAATGAATTTATACACATGGCCCAAGGCCAGTGATGTCACTGCGGTATAAATAACTGCTGTATCAGATATCCTTAGCAAAGATGTGGGAGCAGCTTCAGCTATCTTTAATGTAGTAGGGAGGTAATACTTGTGCACATTGCAATGATATGTCAGGTTAATGATACACCATATGTATTGCTGTGCCATATTTTCCTATAATAAAAAAATAATATTTTTGGGGTTTAATTGTACTCTTTAAATCTATACTTATTGTAGAGCTGGGCAAATACTAATTGCCAGGTCATCCTGCATGCTGCATTACCTGGCTACCCATGCACTCGGCATTTCAACCACTCAGAAGAGTGGTAGACATGCTCTAAGGGAAATTACTTTTTTAAATCGTCATTTGCGTTAAGGTCAGGGCTTCACTAAGTGTTCAGAAATCCTAAGTCACCCTCAAAACCAACCAACCAGCCAATGATTACCAAAATATTGCAGGATGGTATTGCATGGGGTTCTGCAATTCTTCCACACACTGCTTGACATGCTAGTGTCAAGCAGTGACAAACCTACTAATAGTTTTCTTTTGGCCATTTCTACGGCACTACCACTAATTCTACCACTAATAGTGGCTGCTGTTAAGCCGTCTGTCAAGCCATTCAAAGGGGACTTTGTACATCTACATCTAAAACCTTAATTGCAAGAATATGCATGTTTTGAATTTTTTTTCTATTATTATTTATTGATTATTTTTTAATGAAATGTGGCTGGTGGTTTGTTTGCAGGTAGAAGAAAAGATCAAACAGACTCATAGGAAGTACCTACTGCAAGAGCAGCTGAAGATCATAAAGAAAGAGCTAGGCCTTGAGAAAGAAGACAAGGATGCTATTGAGGAGAAGTTCCGGGAGCGCTTGAAGGAGCTCACAGTCCCTAAGCATGTCATGGAGGTCATTGATGAAGAGCTTGGCAAATTGGGACTACTTGACAACCATTCTTCTGAATTCAGGTGAGACACAGATCTGTGCTGTTAACTCACTGTTAACCTTTTTGGTGTGTAACTCTGAATTAGTTATTGCTATGGAAGTGGCAGAGTAGCAGAATATTAGATGTATGATATTGTGTATGCTGTGAGAAAAGAGAGCTAGTCAAGTGTAAACTTCCATTTCTTCAGTTGAACGCAACCATCACTAGGTGTATTAAACTCTGCTTACATCTGTAAGGGCACTTTAAGAATATAACTCCTACACTGCAGGCTTAACCCTCCCACTGGCAGATAGGGTGAACATGATTTAGTGGACATGAGCTCTACCTGTTGTCTCAGGTTTGAAGTTTACATTTTACGTAATGGAGACTCGCTTTGGTCTTTCCATCCACTGTTCACTCACAATGTTCCCTTGTGGAGGCAAACCCGCCAAATAAAGGTACACAGCCATAGTTCTCTCTCTCTTTAGGGGCCACTGAGCTGTTTGTAACTGGAATTCTTTAAGTCACTTTGCTCTGAACTTGACTCTTTTGTAAACCACCTGTGTTCACATGATGAATGTGTTTTCAAATTAAGTAATGTCACCATTGGGTTGTTTGTCGATCTTAATACCTGTATTTTTGTTGCTTGCGGGATTCTACCACTAGAACTACACTGAAGTGTCTTCTGCTCCCCGTCTAATTCCTGCACCCTCTCATACTGCAAACCTTTAGTAACAACCAGCAAAAGGGCAGAGTATCAAATCAACCCCTTTAGCACTGAGGGGAACATACCTTCTCTTCCTGGGCTCTATGACTTTGTGCTCTGTCCACTTGATGGACATGCACACTGTCCACAGCAAAGTCCCTCTTTGCCCACCTTTCCCTGCCCGCTTCTGACGCTCCTTCAATGAAAACAAGTGTATGAATTTTATAGTCTAGTGCAAATTTTCACGTAAATGCAATTGGGGGAAAAAAATAGAGAGCTTTGTCTGCTTTTCTTCTGTCCTTTGAAATCCTCAGTGAAGAAATCCAAGCTGTATAACTTGCCTGTAATTTAGAACTTGTTTATTGGGGGTTATTTTGACAATTTTTATTCTCTTCTGTTTTTTGTGAAGTGGTAACCAGGTACCTGATCATATCAAGCTCGTATGGTTATTTAAACTCTATGTAAGCTTACTCGCTGGCAGACAAGTCTTATTTCCAGCTGTCGGCCTATTCTACTTGAGATTTTGATTTTTGATGGCCATGAAAGCAGAACCTTCCACTGATCAGGTGTACATGATGGTTAAGTGTTCATCCTTGCAAAAAAATTGGCAAGTGAATATTTTGTGCTTCTGCAGAAGAGGCCCTTTGACAGGAAGGGATGTCTTGTAGATTTGTGATGTCCCCAGCAGGTGATGTCTATGTATCCCAGATGGCAGAAAAGGGAATTTGTTAACTCAGGCATGCCTGCACAGCATGTCTCTTGGAACTTGTTTCCTTATGATTTACCTATTCAGAATTTCTGTTCTCGGAATTATTACCTCTCCATGTGGATATATTTAAACTGTCTCTACTTTGCAGTTAATGGGGTTGACCTAGCAAAAGGGTGAGATCTGTACTTAAACTTCACTCGCTTCTGTTTTATGCTTTCATCCAATTTGTGCAACCCCAGAGATTTTCCGCTATATTCAATTGTACGGTTCTCTTGAGTTTAACAATACCAAATATGTTTATTTAAGGTTTGACACAGTTACAAAGCCAGTAACAGTACACCCTTTAGTAGTAAAAGTCCAACATTCATCATATTTATACTGCAGTCGTACAAAAATTGAGACTGAGCTTGGTGGGGGGTGCTTTTGTTTTTTGGGTGTGGGTTTTTTTTTCCGTGTTTTTGTTTTTAATCCTGTGGCTAGAATAAAATGGTTAACTTGTACTGATTTATAATACTACTTCTGTACCTTTTTAGTGTCACAAGAAATTACTTAGACTGGCTGACATCCATGCCCTGGGGGAAGTACAGTTCGGAGAACTTGGATCTGCAGAGAGCGGAGGAGGTTTTGGAAGAAGATCACTATGGGATGGAGGATGTCAAGAAAAGAATACTTGTAAGTATCTTTTAATATTATTATTTAATATTATCTAACGTTTATAATATGCCAAAATACAATATAGTAATTTACCATAGAAGAAATTGTGATCCGGAATCCACCTATAACAATGGAAGGGTGTTTGCAGTAGTTTGTGTAGTATGACAAATGCTTCCCTGACAGAATCTTCTTGTGGGCTCTGGAGATGTCTTCTATGATGCTGTTTCACTTCTGGTATTGTTAGCCTTGCACTTCAAAATGTTACACTACTGCCACCCCACCAACACCCCCAGGACTAGTGTTTGAGTCACAGCTGGGTCACATGACTAAATGTAATTAAATAAGCAAAATAGATGCTACAGACCAAGGAAGGAAAGTTTGTCATCTTGGATTACTTTAAACGGGAAATACAAAGAAACAGTGAAAAATGTAAAAATAATAAAAGCTTCATGGAATGTAATAAAAACACACATTCCCCATTGACTATATGGCTATGAAATGCAAATTAGGTTCTAAGTGAGAGATTATATAAGTTAAACATCAGTACATAGTTTAACTTAACCTGGGGACTTTGTTCCGTCAGATTAGGTGGAACACTAAACCCCAGTTCAGTAATATGCTGTATTCATTTTTAACTTTTGGAATTCACGCAACAACTTGATTCAGCCTTTAAGAAAGGCACTTTACAGAGCAGAATAAGACGGTGCATAATCATAATGTCGCCAAAGGATAGAAAGTGTCTCACACCACAACACTCACTCTTTCGTCTTTACCGCGTATGCTCACTCCCACATTAATTTGAACAATACTTTTGTCTTTACGCAATAATTAACTCACCTACTAGATTTTACCTTCTCTCTGGAGCACCATTCACGTAAAGGATAACGCCACTTTTTTATGTTTTGAAAACATATACCCTAAGGGTCAATTAAGTTAAATAATAAGTTCCCTGCTAATTAGCTCAGTAATCAGGGTTTCCCAAACCCAGTCCTAAGGGCTCCCCAACAGTGCAGGTTTTCGATATCTCCTTGCTGGAGCACAGGTGTATTCATTACTGACTGACACATTGTAACAGATCCACAGGTGGTCCTAATTATGTCACATGTGATCCGGAGAACCTGCACTGTTGGGGAGCCCTGAGGACTGGGTTTGGGAAACCCTGGCTCAGTTGCTTGGATCTAAGTGTGTGAATTAAATCTCTGAACAAAATTCTCAACATTTGAAATTGTATTGCTCCTCTTTCTGCATTTAAAACCACCCAATCTAACTTTGAATAAAAGTTGATCTCTCACCTGTTATTTGGTAGCACTCCTACAATCTTTGCCAATACCTGTGTTCCGTATGTTCCTTTTTACCATGACCACATCTTAAAGGAATAGTGGAATAAAGCACCATTGTTGTTATATTTATTTTTAGTAAATGTAATAGAACTACAGAGTCTATTTTGCTGGTAACACTGCATATTTAGCTTGCATCTTTAATTATATAAACTCTTTTTTAGATATATTTAACAGTTGCTGAATGTTAGAAAACAAAATAGAGAGCCTTTGTTCTTCATGGGACATGCCTGTCCCTCTAACTATGTCATCTGAGTGACATCAACAGGTTTTAATTAAAGATTCCAAGTAGATTTTCACTATTCAGAATTCACACCCTTTGACGTTGGGCATTGAGGTGGCTCTTTCTGGGTGCAATTATTAGAGGTAAATGACATGTGATACCAAATTGGGAAAAAATCACAAAGTTGGATCATACCTTTCAAATCGTTGCACTTTTGTGAACTGTGTTTAGTAAACATAATAACTTGTTGTTTTGCTTTTTGTTATGTGTGGTTATGTTTGCTTTCTGGACCACATTTAAATTGTAAGCATTTCAGCTCAGAGATGTTGAGCTTAATATTATTTTCCCTGATATACTTACACCCACTTGTTCGCAAATTCAAATAACTTCCCATTTTTTAAACAGAGAGGGAGAATGAGCCACTAGATATTTTGGATTAGAGAGTGTACCAAACAATCAAAGATAAAGAAGATATTCTTGAGTTCACTTGGTTTTTCAGTTAGCCAATCCAGTGATGACACAAGCGCGCAACTTCAGAAACCTAAATTCAGAAATGTCGCAGTCAAGGACATACGTACTTAATGTTTGCTTGTTGGACATATGCATAATACATTCTATGATGTTTTATATAGGAGTTTATAGCTGTGAGCCAGCTCCGAGGAAGTACCCAGGGAAAGATTCTTTGTTTCTTTGGTCCACCAGGAGTGGGGAAAACCAGTATTGCCCGCTCTATCGCCCGTGCACTGAACAGGGAGTACTTTAGGTTCAGTGTGGGTGGGATGACTGATGTAGCGGAGATTAAGGGTCACAGGTGAGTGAGTTTCCTATTTTTAGTAGTCTCTGTACATTGGCATTTGGCATTTCTCAAGTCCTTTAACCTCCAATACAAGTTTATATCCATTCCTATCCATTCCTATATAAAAATTTCTTCAGTGCATGTTTGAGTTGGATTAATACAAGTTTCTCTGTGTTTAACTTTTTTTTCCTTAAAATAAAAAAAAGTATATTCTATTGCTACTGTAGCTCCACTAAGACTATGTAGCTGGGACATTTTCCCTTTACATATCCCACCACAACCAACTTTCAGGTCCCTACTTCGGGATATGTCGCCACTTCCAAGCTAAAATTGACTTTAAAATGGCAAAAACTGAAAAAAAAAAAGTTTTTGGGTGTGTTTGGTTTTTTTTAGGGGTTTTTTTAAATTCGTAAGATGCAAACATGTAGCTATAGAAGCATGGTGTTCAGATCACTAAGAAAAACAAATGTGGACTTCTATGTGTGTAGAGAGTAATCGTTTCACAATTACAATGGTGCATCTCATTCACTCTACAGGAGGACATACGTTGGGGCCATGCCCGGGAAAATCATTCAGTGCTTGAAGAAGACGAAGACAGAGAACCCTCTTGTTCTTATTGATGAGGTTTGTGGTGATCATTGGTAAAATGACCAGAACACATAGCCCTGTACCTCCATATATAGGAGGATATAGAGAAACCTTTTGTAGTATGTATTTTAACAGCATATAGCTTTGCTCAGAATGTCTCGCAATACAGTATAGTTGCAATATATAGCCTACAGCTATGTATTTAATCTATATTCTCAAAGGGCAGGGGTGCTGTAATGTATGTTCCAACAACCTACACACAATTTATTCTGAAATTCAGGTTCTCCTGACCTGATTTGTGAATGATTAAACTACAGTGTCTCTCCTGCCTACAGGTGGATAAACTTGGGCGTGGGTATCAAGGTGACCCATCTTCTGCTCTCCTGGAACTTCTGGATCCAGAGCAGAACGCAAACTTTCTGGACCACTATTTGGATGTACCTGTAGACTTATCTAAGGTAAGATAATTATAGTTGTTTCCAAAGTTGACTTTGCACATATATGCAATCCCTTATACAGAATAGTTGGCACTTAGGGGCTTGCCAGGTAATGTTTTTTATGTAATTCGGAGTGCCATTCCTAAAAACTATTAAAACACTTAAAAAAGGAAATCGGGTCATTATTATATGCTTTCCTGTCAATTGAACATTTTATATGTTGGCACTTGTGAAACCAAAAATTACATTATATTCAGCAAGAGTTCATTTTATTGCCATGATGCAAAGTAAGCCGGAGAGCCAGATTTTAAACCCATGATTCTGTTTGACTAATTATTGTATTTGATATTAATTATCTTACATTTGGCTGAAAATGAATTTCTCACTGGGGTTTTTTTAAAAAGTGTGCCACATATTTTTAAACTGCACAAAAATTGTAGTCCGTAATACATTTTGTAATTTTACATTGTGTCTGAGCCCCATGAGATATTTATGACACAATTGCCATTTTATTTTATTTTTGTTACTTTTTGCAGCGTATTTTTCAAAACTGGGAAATGTTTCTTTTAACGTTTGTTTTTTAGCCAAGAGAGATACAGGCTAACAAAGGCATTAAGCAACACCCACAGGAGAAAGAGGTCCCATCTGTCCTTTTTTTGACCTCCACCTCCAGCCAATTTGTATTTTTCAAGTGCCTTCAGCAAGAATGTTAGGGCCACTGACATGTCCCATAGTCTGTATTGTATTTTGCTTTCTTACCTTAGTTTGATTTCTTCAGTCATGAAGCACCAGTTGAAGACTTTCATACACCCGAGGCTGGCCAAACTCACACAAGCAAAGGCAGCATTGAACCCAGGGAACAAATCAGCTCCTGCACTAATTAAGACTCATTTGCACACTTTGGAGTATCCAGACTCCATCCCTGTTTGTCCATAGCACTGCCCACTTTCTTGGTAAATGACAAGAACCTTTTGTCCTTGATCTGTGTAGGCTGGCATGCACCAGAATGACATTTTAAACAAACTGCACTTTAGAACCTTGTACCTTTTTAGGATGACATTAAGGCCTGGTCTGCTTGACCTCCGGTGAATGTACTTGTTTCTTGGTTTTTCTATACAAATGGCAATCAACTCCAGATTTGGTATCATTTAACGATGCTTCTGAGGAGACACTGGACAGATGGCCTTCTTAATGCTATGTTTACCACAGCAGTCACCTCGTGAATCCATGTTACAAAAGGCAGGCCAGCTTTAGGAGCATTCATCCTACTTTAGTTGTCCAGCCCTTGATACTAGGAAACTTTTGCCCACTCTAGGCTAACATGGTGGCAGTATATAGCACACTGGTTTAAGGCCTGGTCAGGGATCCGAAATTGCAGGTTGCGGTTTCTTTCATAGAGAAGCATCTTTGTGCCCCATTATCAGTCTTCTCATTATCAAATTGGGAATCCATGTTTAGTTACAATGCAAAATTCCTGAAAAGAGGGTGGCTCATAGCCCTCTCTACCAATCAATTCTGGAAGGTAAAAATAAACCCTTCTGGTCCAAGTTGTCCTGATGATGCATCTTCCCTGGGAACTGGTTAGATCTCTATTTCTTCCTAGAGCACTCCTTTGCAGATCTGTACCTGCATTCAGTCTCTTCTGGAGGCCCAGGTCCTTTCCCCAGTACCCTAGCAAGCGTGTTGCTCAGGATTCTATTAACTTCTTATTGCACAAGAGAGATGGGTCTTTCTATCCTGTTTTCAATCTCAAAAGAATTTAATAAGGGTAATTTTTGAACTGCAAAATCTGCAGACTCCCAGTGGTTTTTTTTATGCGTGCAAGTATGTCTATCTGATTGCCAAGTGCATTTCAAGGTGCACAGTCTTTGGAAACACTCCTGTAAAATGAATCAATGGTTAGTTTGCTGGTTGGTGGATTCTTCTGAAAAGTCCAGGGTAAAAACCATGAAACATCTTCTAATAATCCAACCAAATACCACTTTAGGAGCATTTAAACTTTTTCATTTAAAATTAGGGGACATTATTGCTGGTTTTTTTTTTTTTTTTTTGTTTAAGCTCTTTCTGTAACAGAAGTAGTTCAGAATGGAGACCCCTTTGGTCAGTCATTCAGGTGATGCATTTGGTGACTTTATGGTATCCATAAATATTCAGGATTCATATTCCCACATAACTTTTACAGGAGGTATGGCAACCTGCAGATAATTAGGTCTTTTCACAAATGTATATGTGAATCGTGCCACGTCACTATATAGAGTCCAGACCCCTAGCTCCATTATACTCTTACTTGGGCCATTTGTATCTTCTTTCCAATCCCTCCAACTAAATTGGCTTGGATAGATATTTGTGGAAAGTCAAACAGTATACATGATGTTCTGCTAACATAACACATGGTTTATTTTCTATAAATCCTTGGGTAAAGCGCTTATTCACATTGATTTCCACTAAATTATGTTGCTCTTCTGTGGCCTGGAGTTTTAAAGGCATGGAGTGGGAACTGTCCGGATATAAGGTATTCTCAAAACAAGTGATCAATATACTTTTTTTTACAAGCAAGCAATAGGAACTCTTCAATAATCAACATTTGGAAGAATTGTATCACATGGTCTGACTCTTTGCGGCTTCGTGGGACCGCCATTTAGTTATTATCACTCTGACGTCTGGCCCTTTTGAACCTGCAAAAGGTTTCTCTGAGATCAGTGACGCTATAGGTGATGAATTGTAAGCACTGTAGTGCAAGGAACCCTCTATGAACATTCATGAAGATAAAGTGGAAAGTATTATCTATATTACGTACCGCCATCCTTTGTTCACAACCTACTGATGGAACGCAAAGAATGCTGTAGTCATTCGACTTGGTTAGGTAAATTTTCATATATGTATCCAGGACAGAAGAATATAGAAAAATATCCAAAATAATTGTGATTCATACAGGATCTTGGAAAGGGTGAGCCCCTTTTAACATATTGGGCAACAAGGGCTCAGGCTTCAGCAGCAGAGCTTTTCAAAACAGCTGGCGAGACACCCATACCTTCACTAGTTGCTATCATCTGGATGTCTTATCCTCTGTTGACTCTCGGTTTGGGAGATATGTTTTCCACACAGCTACTGAATAAATTATTGATTATGCAGCATTTGTAGCTGATATGTTCTCTGTTGGCCTCTGTACTGCATTGCTTGGGTACAGCCCATTATATTGACTGTCATGGAGGATTGAAGAGGAAAAATGTGAATTATTATGGTTATCATTTATTCCTTTTCTTAAAAATACTCCAACACCCCAGTTTTTCTACCCTTGCTGATTATATTTTTCAGAAAAAGCTTGGAAAGTCACTGAAAGATGTAGGGGAAGAGTAGCTGCTTAAATGCAGTCTGGGGGAATTTTATTTATCCTGTCTCTACCTAAACTGGTAAGGGAACCTAACCATTGTAATGGATGCCATGGAGTATTTTGAGGGAAAGAATTAATGGTTATCCCACAATTTGCATTTTCCTCTTGACACTTTTCAACCGTCTTATCTCATGGCTTTATCCAAAGGTGTTCTGGACAGATAGCTGTCTCCCAGTCCTTCAAAGGTACAGGTTTTACCATTGTAGGCCCTTTTTTCTCCATTTCGGAGGTCAGCAATTCATTCAAGCCATCACTCACGTCCACCTCGTATTTTTGGGGTGGGACCTAGTATGGTTCATTCTTTTCTCCAGTTGAATTACTTTGATCCCTTATCAAAGGTTACTTTGAACAAGTTTTCATTTAAGGTTGTTTTCCTTCTAGTCATACCCTACTCCTGCAGTGTATGTGCGTACCAACCCGCTAATCCTCCCTAAGGTGGTCTTGTTTATCTACAAAAAAACAGGAGCTCATTCTCTAGTTTTTCTGGCAAAATCCTGGTTGGCAGAGGCAGTTGACTTACACTTTCTGAATGTAATAGACTTTCAGTCTTTTACAGCAGACCAACTCTTTCTGACAATTAGTCACTTTTGGTTCTTTTTCAGAGGTCTGAATAAGACTAAGGCAGACTCCTCACAGTCTTTCCCTGTGGGTAAGAGAAGGTCAGGTGGGCCTTTTATGAAGGCTGGAAAGCTGCTGCCTTCACTGTGATTACTCGCTGTATGCGGGATGTTGAACCTTCCTGGGGCATCAACAGAACATCCGTGCAAAACAGCCACATGGTCCTCCTTGTGCATCTTCAGAAAGTTTATCTGGTGCACATTGTTATCTCATATGATGTAAGCTTTTGACAGGAAGGTGTTTTAGGCTGTGCTTGCATAGTATCCATCCCTCCTTCCATAACGGAATACTGTAGAACATCTGTGTTTTCCCCCTTGGGAGAAATTGGGAATTCTTACCTTCTGATAAAAACTTTTCTTCAAAGCCAAATAGGGAGCACAGCCCTTCTGCCTTAAATGTTATTTTTGTGCCCCTAGTATGGTTTGATTTTAGTGTTGCTTGGTTTTGGTCTATTCCTACTCATTGTTGCTACATGAAAACTGAGTCCCCTTTGTTGGAGGTGGGAATTAAGTAGGAAGAGAATGGGGCCTCTTTTTTTCCTTTCTCTTTGTGTGTGGGTGGGCAGTACTCCATCGTGAATCTCTTCCCCTATTTGGCCTTGAAGAGGATTTATGGGTAAGTAATACATTTTTTTCTATTATGAAAAAAGTGTTTAGGTAGATGAGGCATGCTACATTAGAGGTACATTAGGAGGAATATGTTGGCACTACCTAAAGAAAATGTAATAATAATTGTTACTGCCACATCAGCAAATTTGGGCTCTCTGTAGTGTTTGTTAGTATGATGCACATAGGAAAGCATGCTCCTAATAAGACATATCCAAATCCAATTCAGACTCTAATGTCTAATCTTCAGTTCTGATGAGTTCCTAAAACTTGCGCTTTTATGACCGTTTATGGTTATACCGATTTTGTCAGCAACTACAACAGTCAACATTGTTGATTTACTGATGATGACTGAGCTCTCTAAACTCCATTTATCTCCTGCAGGTCCTCTTCATCTGCACTGCCAATGTCACAGAAACTATTCCAGAGCCTCTGAGGGATCGTATGGAGATGATCAATATCTCGGGCTACGTGGCCCAGGAGAAGTTGGCCATAGCTGAGGTGAAACCTTTTTTGATAACCCCTTTATTATGTGACTTATTTTGAAGGCTATCACTTATAAATGTTTACTTATATACAGTCCTAAAGTGTGTGCGCTGTTTTTCTATTAAGACGGGTCAAGGAAACATGACTTTTAACATTTGGTATTTGGAATCTTTTCATCCATCCTCAAAGTAAATCCCCTGGATCTGCATGATGAAACCTGCGTCTGTCTATTTGCAGAGGTATCTAGTACCACAAGCTCTGACTATGTGTGGGTTGGATGAAGGCAAGACTCGCATCACATCGGATGCTCTCACTGTGTTGATCAAACAGTATTGTAGAGAGAGTGGAGTCCGAAACTTGCAGAAGCAGGTGGAAAAGGTGAGGAAAGGAAAGTTATTGATTATATTAATAGGTTAATGGTATATGTTGACTTAAGTGGAAAATAACTTGAAAAATATGCAAGAAGCAGGTATATGTGGGTGATATAAATGACTGACCTTCATGTTTGCCAAGGTTCTACGGAAGTCTGCATACAAGATTGTGAATGGAGAAACGAAGTATGTGGAAGTGACCCCCTCCAACCTGCAGGACTTTGTTGGAAAGCCAATCTTCACTGTTGACAGGATGTATAATGTCACCCCACCTGGGGTGGTGATGGGCCTAGCTTGGACTGCCATGGGTGAGAAATCATTTGTAGTTGTAGTGCATCACTATGTATGCGGTATGTTCTGGGTATAGCAGAAATAAGGCATTGAGGGTGTAGCAATTCTACCCATTTAATTACTCCCTATAAGTCATTAAAATTATTGTATAGTAGAAGTGCAATAAATTTACCCATTGATATTTGTATTAGGGCTGCTTGCTTGACTGCAGTTGAGTTTGTTACCCCCTAAATACTACTACCTTTGGTGACTTTATCATTCTGAAATAAAGGAATTACTGACTAATGATTTGTTACATGTGCAACTACTATGGTACACGCCATATTGTAATCCCTGATTTGTTACGATAGTCATTACATTTCCAAATTGTCTTTCACAGGTGGTTCTACCCTATTTATTGAGACCTCTCTTCGCCGTCCACTTGCCAAAGAAAATAAGGATGGTTCCCTAGAAGTGACAGGTCAGCTTGGAGATGTTATGAAAGAGAGTGCAAAAATTGCCTACACATTTGCTCGTGCTTTCTTGATGAGAAAGCACCCAGATAATGGAATGCTGACGACTTCGCACATTCATTTACATGTCCCAGAGGTGAGTGTTATGACTTCATCACTTTCTTTTACAAGACATTTTAGAATGAAAGGAAAGTTCAGAGGAGAGCAATAATCATCCTATATTTTTATATGGAATGTGTTCAATGATCTCCTATTTCCATTTAGAGAGTTTACGTCGTGCTCCTAAGCACCCCAGTACATCATGTTCTGAGGGTTGTCATGCCCAGGTGAATTAGTCTGTTTGACTAGGTTGGTGATTGTCCCAACAGACACTACAAAGATAAATCATGTCCTGTGAGGGTAGTTGGGAATTGGAATTGAGAACCATTGTTCCTATTGTAGCTGTTGAGCAGATCACATGTGTTGGGTGAATGTAGGGTATTACCCATTAATGTCACTGGATTAATATATATCACAATACATGTTCATACTTTCTGTATAATCCATATGGCTGCCACAGTGATCAGTTACTGTTATCTGCACCCTTATGGGTGGAGGGGAGATTGGCAGTATCAAACTTTGTGTGTGGATGGGAGTTCCTGGCCAGTCAAGTGGCGCACGTTAACTGTTGCTTAAACCCTCAACCTGACAAAACAAGCCATTAATATAGAAGTGGGCTTCCTCTTGTCCCTGGAGCACCTAGTCCATAAAGGGTCAGCACCTATGGTACATCGATTAAGTCAATGCAATCAGTATGTTTACGTTGGAAGAGAGATCCAGCACTTAAAAAGGTTTAAATGGCGATCTGGTCTCCATAGCCTGTTGTGGTTTAACACCTATCTTCCAAGTGAATGTCAATGCCTGATGCAATACAACAGACTTCAAAGGGAGTAAAGATCCTAAGGAATATTATGACTTTTGACGACCTTCTCTTGTTTGAGCAGCTGAAATCTCTCTCAAACAAGATCTTTATGTGACTTCTTTTACTGAAACATAGATTTGCAGCAGTTTCTTTTTCTGCTCATAGATCTGTCCGCTTTGGGGGTATCCACTGCAGTTTTTTGTCACAAATATGCCTTGTTCCTGTTTTAATTAATTCTGTTTATGTGGCTCACTCTCCAAACCAGCATATGTGGAGTGGAGAGTGTGTGTTCTCTAAATGGGATACAAACAGGTATCAGATATTTCCAGTTGCTCCAGAGATCAATTGAATTAAATTATATGTATCCACGTGATATGTAAGTCTCCTTCCCGCTTATTTAAATTAAAGTAGATCGTCAACTGTTTCCATATTTCACCACCCTGATTTTACCAACTGGATTTAGTAAATGAAACACATTTACATCTTCCCTGGTTTTTGCGATTAACATTACTTTATCCACTCCTTACCATAAGTATCCTCATTTACGTCATGATTTATTCATCCATTACCGCTTAAGTTCTGTGAAGAAGGGGAATCTACCTGCGCATTCTCCAGCAATAATGAGATTTTTTATATATTGTGGTGTTAAAATTCCTTTGCTTCCACATTCAATTCACTGGCTTATAATTACTCTTCTTTCCATCAATAATTTTTATTAGAATTTTGGCTTTAAAGGGGAGGGGATTTAGAACTAAAAAGAAACAAGAAAGGGGAGCAGATACAACAAAGATCTAGCCACATTTCATTACTTTAGTTACATAACAAGAGTTATTTGAGGGATCGGTAGGTAGTACTATCGTGTGAACTCACTTAGTAAGTAATCTTATTTTAAGCGGTCTCTGATCTTGAAATTTGGGAGGTTGTTAATCACCTGGAAGAAAGTCATTGGGTAGTAGGAGATTCATGGGCAGTACACATAATTTATTGCCCCCTGAACTCTCTGACTTTATCTCCTACCCTAGACCATTTTCATATTTTCTTTTAACAATGCAAGTTTTACTTTCCGAGTGATACTTAAGCGTTTCCCTTATTTAAATGTGTCAGGGATAAACTCCTCTAGCTACTCCCTGATTAGATATATTATCATATATTCCAACAGTCATACAATATATCGCCTCTATTTTGTCAGGAAATCGCTCCTGAACCCCTTTATCTGTCACAAACCGCCCTCTGTGCACTTGTGACTTGGAAGCTTACTGTAAGGGAACACAGGATTCCAGCCCCAAATCTCACACTCGCCTCTTTCTCTAAGGCTACAGATTTCGCTGGTCCCTTTTCCCAACACAGATGCACACGTCACACCTATCAGCAACTGCCACCAGCTACGTATAAGGCCCGTAGCAAACCTATGACTTAATCACCCAATTGAGCGCACTCTGTGCCCTGGTAGCTAAGCCCTTAACCCTTTACACACTGGTTTCTAAAGAGTTAATCCAGCCAAGCAATCTGTTTTTTCTAAACAGGCAATGAATTTGTTTAGAGCAATAAGGGCAGAACTATTACATTTTAGATTTAATATACAAAAAGTACAATGCTTACAGATAATAAAAACAATTGGATAAAGATTTGACATACAAATAAAAAATGGCAAACCGTTATAAAAACAAAAGGGATAAAAGTACAGAGCATAGCTTCTCATAATCTGTATGCCTGGGGATAGGCAGAAAAGATGGACAGTACTTCAATTAGATTGATTCCCCAAGAAACTGACAGTTTGTCCCTTCAAAACACAGGTTTTTAAGCAACATGAAATGGGATGGTCTTCACAGGGGCAGCGTTTAATGCTAATCAGTGGTTGTGGCCTGTGACACTTTTTCAATCACCATTTGCATGTTGCCTGATTTACTAACCAATTCTACTACGTGATCTATTTTTTTTGTAGAGCGTTGCATCGATCCAATTTTATCATTCATAAATCCCCTATGACTGTCCATCTTTTGATACCAAACATGATGACCTTTTGACAATGTGACATACCTTTTCCAAAGATGTGATTTTAGCTATTCCCGGATACCACCCGTACCTGTCATTCACAACCCTGGTGTGGTTTGTGCTCCTCAGTATGTTTTGTACCTAGATTCCCTAAAATATGAAAAATGAAGGCATTTTCTTTCAAGTTCATATTTCTATATACCTGTATAAAGAGCCTACAGGTTTTACAGGATTCTCCATGATTCTCGCCTAGGTATATGGCTCTCTAATTTACACCTAGTGGTTATTTTATGTTTACATTAGCTATTGAAAGGAAGTCAATTAGCTAGTGGAATACATGATCAAAAACAATGGATGTCTGTGATCTGCATATCTTAAGCTGGTGTCCTCACAAAGGTTTTGCCTAGCTTAATTACCTCCTAATGGGCTAAGTGTTTCCTTTTTAAAAACATTTGGTCACACATTTATCTGAGTTGAAAATCCGTTTCATCTACCATGCTTATTCAGTTACAAAATATTATAATTGTTTTATGTCTCTTGTACATTAAGTCGTCACTGGTTTACCTCCCTTCACATTAGTTTTTTGTGCCCAAGTAGGGCAGATCCTTCCATGCTGTAGTGTAAGGTTACAAAAATTCAAGTCTCTCTGGTCTGTCATCCATTCAGTACCACTTAGGGACATTGTGGCATTTATAGACATTTAGTACATCCACCTCCACAGATTAGAGGAGAACTAGAGGTTCATCATTAAACATTTATTTATATAGTGCCAGCAAATTCCTTAGCGCTTTTCAGAGGTTCCTATGTTATGATATTGGGAAGGTCTATTTTATGTTCCAAGCCCGTAGATTTGTAAGGTGCCACAGTGCTCCGCGGCACTGTACAGTAGGGAAACAGCACATATCTAAAACAGGGACATAGAAGGTAGACAAAATAAATACATACATGAAAACAAAGGGTATGAAGAACCCTGCTCATTAAGAACTTACATTCTAAGTGAAAGAGGGCACATATGAAACAAGAGGAGCAAATCTGGTTCAGAGTGGAGATTGGGACAGTTGTGAGGGTGCATTAGTGTGAATATTGTTATCGGGGATAAGGTCACCTATAAAGATATGGGTTTTCAAAAAGAATCTTAAAAATGTTAACTTGTACAGACATGTGAGCAATTATCTTACATGGTCTGAGATGGTGTATTATTATACTGTTGTAGCTGGCTGTGACCTATGCTGTGCACATAAGACCATTCTCTGCACCAGCTGAGGCATATTTTGTCATCTTGGTACACCCATTTTGTGCACGGCAGACCCATGGCTTCAACAAGGCTAAAAGTGTCCTATGGAGTCAGAAAACAGACTATGGGGCATATTCAATTGTTGAATATGCCCGCGGCGTTAAAACTATTACCGGTATTACGCAGCTCCCTGAGCCGCGAGTTGAAATCCAGCGAGAAAAGTACCGTAATATCTGTATTTACGTGCAGTATTACCGTAATGACGGTAATAGTGCGCGGGGCGTGTTAATTTTGGCTGTAACGCAAACAATTGAATATGCCTCTATGAATGCAAACTGGAAAGACAGAAGCAGTCCTTCAATGAACATGAAGGTATATGCTGGCCAACATCTGCCTTTTAAAAGAAGCATCTGAGATTTGTTCAGACTATGATTGACAGTGCTGGGGTTTGCTAGGGATTTCTTGTGAGCATCGGAGTAACCATTGGGGGCCAGGGTGGAACTTATCGTCTATTTCCAATGTGTATGTAGAGCGGTGATAGTCAGCATATTGATGCTGACTACAACGACAAGACTTGCCTCGACATCTTGAGTCCAGGCGGCTGCTTGCCGACGAGGATCCATTTTGAATCTTCTGTGAAGCGACTTGAAGCAATCCTGAAGAAAGAAGACGCCGGCAGGACTTGATGACGTCACTGACATAGGCGACACTGTTAATGTTGCTCTTAAGGGGGTCATGTAACTATACGCCCATGTACAATGTACTTTTACAAAGGGTTGTACAAGTCCCATCGGCGTCTTCTTTCTTCGGGATTGCTTCAAGTCGCTTCACAGAAGAGTCGTGATGGATCCTCGTCGGGAAGCAGCCGTCCGGACTCAAGATGTCGTGGTAAGTCTTGTCTGTGCAATCAGCACCGTTATTCCGTACCCCACCCATGTAGAGGGTAATGCTTTACTATTCAAGCTTTGAAAACATGGTCAGTTCTCCAGGAAAGCTTGTGACCTTATAAGGGAATATAACCTTAACTGAAGTCAAGTATAATGATTTCAAGATTGGCAATCTAATCTAGGACACATTTACAGGATTGGCTAGAGAATAGCACTAACAGGACACATCGGGGGGGTTGCTGACCCCATACTGTTGATTTTCGGATTAAACTCTTCAACACTCCTGGGTCTGTAGTAACCAATTATATATTGGATAGTGGTGATGAGAACAAATTAACAAATTTACTGACGAAACCAGCTGCAAAACATAGAGCAGTTGTCTAATATGTAGAAAAGCTAAATGTAAAATAAAACATTATTTTGGTGTATTTATTTTTACCTTAAAATGTCTTTGAAAATCCTTGTTGGCACACTACGATGTCCAGGGTGTGAGCAGCCATCCTTTTGATAACCGTATAGGTTTTTAAAAGAATGGACAATGTATAAAGAAATTATTATATTTTAATATAGTTTTGCACAAACCCATAATTCAATAATTGTTAACTGTAATATGATTTATTTACTAACAACGGTAAAACAACAAAAACCTACATTTATGAGAAATATATGTTGCAAAGCTAAATGAGTCATTATTTTATCTCCTCTCTTTCATAGGTTGATCCACAATGAAATAATCCAATAGTAAGTAATTAAATGCATTTTTATAAAAGTAATATGTTTCTATTGTTTTATTTAGGGTGCTACACCAAAGGATGGTCCTAGTGCTGGCTGCACAATTGTCACTGCGTTGCTTTCCCTTGCTTTGGGGCGTCCAGCTCGCCAAAATGTGGCAATGACTGGGGAGGTGTCACTGACTGGGAAAATTTTGCCTGTAGGGGGCATCAAAGAAAAAACTATAGCTGTGAGTATACAGAAAATGAAAAATAAAAACTTTAATGAATAGGTTTACAAACACTGAAACAATTTTATGAAGTACAGTCAACATATTATTTTTCACAAAGTCTGCTGCCTCAGTTTTTATGATGGCAATTTGCATATACTCCAGAATGTCATGAGGTGTGATCAGATGAATTACAATTTCTTTGCCATGACAATGAACTTTATCCCAAAAACAACATTTCCACTGCCTTTTAGCCCTGCTACAATAGGACCAGCTAACATCAAGTCAGTGATTCTCTCGTTAACACAGGTGAGAATGTTGACGAGAACAAGGCTGGAGATCACTCTATCATGCTGATTGAGTTATAATAACAGACTGGAAGCTTTAAAAGGAGGGTGGTGCTTGAAATCATTGTTCTTCCTCTGTTAACCATCGTATCTGCAAGGAAACTATCATCATTGCTTTGCACAAAAAGGGACTTCACAGGCAAGGATATTGCTGCTAGTAAGATTTCACCTATATCAACCATTTATCGGATCATCAAGAACTTCAAGGAGAGAGGTTCAATAGTTGTGAAGAAGGCTTCAGGGTGCCCAAGAACGTCCAGCAAGCGCCAGGATCATCTCCTAAAGTTGATTCAACTGTGGGATCGGGGCACCACCAGTGTAGAGCTTGATCTGGAATGGCAGCAGGCAGGTGTGAGTGCATCTTGCCACACAGCAGCTATGCAGTTAGGGCAGCCACCTAACAGATGAGGGCTGGAAATGTACAGTGTTCTGATGGTTAATCACGCTCCCTTAGCATTAAATGGGGGATGCAGTTAAGCTATCAAAGCTTAAGTGCCCTGAAAGTGCTGTTCCCCTGTGAACCAGGGAATAGCATTCCCGATTCCGTGTAAGGAATTTATGTGATCGGTCTTGTCTTACCCCTCTGCACGCTGCAATTTTCTGTCTGGCAAACCATTCATGTGATCATTTTATTAATTGCAGAAACATAGCACAAATAGGAAAGATGGAATTCTTGTTTCCTATAAAAGATGGCATCCCTTGTAATGTATGAGGACAGATATGTTTTTCATCTTTGCTCTAATCTATATAACTCTGTTCCTCTCTCTCCGCAGGCTAAAAGGGCAGGTGTTACCTGTATCATCCTCCCCTCGGAAAATAATAAAGATTATTATGATCTGGCCACATTCATCACTGAAGGGCTGGAAGTGCATTTTGTTGAACATTATGAAGAGATTTACGACATTGTATTTCCATCTCCCTGACGCCTTCCCATTCCCAACCCCGAGTGATCCTCTATTTCGGTGTCAGCCACTGGAATGGCATCATTAATATTGCTGCTACGCAGCCCAAGTATATTCATTATGGCTCAATTTACTATTTGCCTTTTAGATATGGTATTCATTTAGTATTGTAATTATTAAAAGACATGGATTTTAACTGTAACTTGTGTCTTTGAAATACATCTAGCAGTGATTGGGATCGAACATCTCTTATGATAGTTGATATAGATCTACATACCCAGAAAAAAGATAATGTTGATACTATTCAGGCATCCACATTGTACATCCATTTTCAGATTTCATAGATGCTATTTTTATTTATCCATATTTGTGGCTTTACAGAAACCCAGTTGAAAATACAGATTTTGACATGAAGCTTAAATCTCAAAAATAAATTCTTGCTGTAGTATTCCTAGAAATCTCCATAATCGCATCTACAATAGTATTGTTTGATATTGTTTTCTGTCTTGCTTATGATTATTTAGAAGATGTCCGCAACATCTAAGCCATGCTTTATCATTTAACGACTTAATAGTTTCCATGTCTACATAATGGCATTATATGTTTAATATTTTTGTTATTAGCACACAGCATACATCTGATGGCTGGTTCACACTTATCTGCTGGTAATGGGATTTTCAGCTGCTAACGGCAGCATGAATCGTTTCTTATGGGCTCCTTCCCATTCTAAGATTTTAAATTTAGAATGCGTCATGACTCTTTTCTCCTGCACAATAGATTGTATAGAGAAGAGAGCTGCGCATGATGATGGCACAGAAAATGCATAAAACATATCTAAAATGCATGTTTCTCATACATCTAATTGGGGGAAAGTGCGATACATAGGGGTATAGTAGGTGGTACCAGGAGTCCAGTCACTTAAACAGTTGAGTCTGTGAGTGTAACTCCACCCAAGCTTACCCCTCCCATAGGAAGGATATTCAGTTTAGTTTTAGGGCCCTCGAGTCAGACGTGTTTTTTACGGCTCTTGCCCTGAATTTAGTGTTAGTTCAATTTATTTAATGTATTTTTTTTATTTAATACCTTTAAATTTGGGGGTGGGGGGGGTTCTAGGCTCAGGGATGCCTTCCAAAGGGTTGATAGCTTGCGACCTTCCTCCACACTGGGTCCCTGAGCCTTGCTGAGTAGCCTTGACGGCTATATCACTCCAGGCTGTCATTTTTCTCTGTACAGAAGGAAGAGGAGAGTTAAAACTCCTCCCCCACTTCCTGGCGCCATCTACAGGGATCTCTAAGCACCATTTCTACTGCAGAGAACGGACCCTGCTGTGTTCCTCCTCGCGGGACAGGTTTATTCTCTGTTTAGCAAGATTTCTTGTCTCTAAGAGTGTGGTGGTTTGTGCCTTGTTGTTTGTGGCCTTGCTTGTTCCAAATATACTTTTATATTCATCTTGAAAGGATTTGATATATTGTGAAACTGCAGAACAGAGGGGCTAATCAGGGAAATAAGAAAAACTGGAGAGAAATGAAAGCCAATATTACTAATCCGTAAAATAACCAGGATAATGTTTGCAAGAATTCTATTTTGCTTAGCTGCTTAAAAGCTAAGCTCCTGTATTTTAAGTTTTATAACATACACATTTCACATCTTATGGACATGAAAATATGGGACTATTTTTATTTTATTTATACAATTTATTTTTTAAATATTTTAATAAAACTGTTGCTGCTCATTGTGAACACATCTCACATAACTGACACATTGCTTTATATTAACTTGCTTTAGCACTACAATGTTATCAAGTTTTAGCTACTTTTCCCCCAAAATAAAATATAAAAATAATTTTGCCAATAGAACTGGTTCATAAATTTTTTTTTTTTTTTAGAATAATTTAGCAGACACTAACCACAGTAACAATTTGGTCACGTTCACACAAATGCTGGGTTAGTCCAAACATTTGAGATTCTCCACACTGTGCTGGATTCCTCCTGTGCACAGATAGATTATAATTATTACCATTTATATAGCGCCACTAATTCCGCAGCGCTGTACAGAGAACTCACTCACATCAGTCCCTGCCCCATTGGGGCTTACAGTCTAAATTCTCTAACACACACACACAGACAGACACACAGACAAGGGTCAATTTTGTTAGCAGCCAATTCACCTACCAGTATTTTATTTTTTATTTTTTTTGGAGTGTGGGAGGAAACCGGAGCACCCGGATGAAACCCATGCAAACACAGGGAGAACATACAAACTCCACACAGATAATGCCATGGTCGGGAATTGAACTCATGACCACAGTGCTGAGAGGCAGAAGTGCTAACCACTTAGCCACTGTGCTGCCTATAGGATTTTCAGGTTTTGCACAGCACACAAGTGATGTAGAAGACCATAACCACTATCAAGCTATAATTGACTCTCAGTCTCTCCAAGCAATTACAGAAAAATTGGAGGACCTTGAAAATAGGAATAGGAGAAATAACCTGCATTTTTTTTTTATTAGTGGACCCTTTAAAGGGTCCACTATCTTTCAGATTACCTTGGCATTATCTTATTATAGTACTCGGGTTGACCAGTGGATTTGTGGGTAGCATCCAAGATGGTAACGCGAAATTTGGCAGCATGCATTTATCCTAGTGAATGCCTATGCCACTAATCTAGATACGAAAAACATTATTTACAGGCCCAAACACAGTGTGACAACTACACTCTTATCTTCGTGGGTGATTTGAATACTGTTGATCGCACATTTGACAAATCTCCATCATGAGTGACCCTAGTTCTTGGGTGGAGACAGATACAATCACTTAAACACTTCAACTGACTGACCCATGGCGACTATTTCACCCTACAGGCAAAACTTTTACAATCTTTTCAGCGACTCATTGCTCATGGTCTAAAATAGACTATTTACTGGTGGTGGATTCCATGATAGCTCAAATCCATACCACAAATATCCATGACTTAATTGTTTCAGATCATGCCCCGATTTTCATGACATTGGCAAATATTGTACATCCTCGTTCTGAATGTATTTGAAAATTCCTGGAGTATTTAAGCAACTCAGATAAATTCAAACCGTTTCTCTTCGGAAAAACCCATCTGTTACTCAAAGCCTACCAGCTATCCACATAACCTTCTCCAGCCTTTTTCTCCTTTCCGCTCTCTTCCCTGTCTCCGCTTGCATCTGATCACCTCCACTGTCTCCTCTCGTGCCTGCTGTCTGTTTCCCCTCCCTTTAGTATGTAAGCTCCTATAAGCAGGGTCCTCTTTCCCTCTGTCTCACTTCCATTTCTTCTTCTCTGACATCACTGTACTTGCTGTGCTTGGAGCTTTTGAAGTCTTGGTTCTACTTGTTTTGCTGTGTCTTTCCCTGTACTGTTTGGGTCTACTGTTTCTTTTTGTATTTGTGCAGCGCTGCGGAAACCTTGTGGCGCCATATAAATAAAGATTAATTATAATTGGGCAAGTGGGTGAATTTTCAAGACTATAACCTTAAACATTGGGATGATCCTACTTTGTTGTTGAGTGGCTCTAATGAGGGGACATGTCATTAACTTTGCTACTTATCAATCAGTCTGTAGTTCTTTAGGCCAAGCTTTGCAGGCCTATAGCCATAGCCCGAGTGACTCCTCTCTGAACGAGTACAATCAGGCCAAAAAATTTTGGGAAAATTTTCTCCTTTCTCAACTTAAATGTAATCTTGCCTTCACCAAACAAATATTTCCATTGGGGAAACAAGACAGTCAAATTACTGGTCTAACACTGGAAAAAATAAAAACTTACATTATCGATAATTAGAAATCCCGTCACCCAGTTTCTCTAAATCGAGAAAAATCCTTGCCAGGTTTTAGAAAGATTATTCATCTCTTTACGCTAGTAAAGACATAGGCTTGTCTTTATCCAGCGGCAAAATTACCCAAACTAACAGAGGTTTTGGGAGGGGATGTTACCCTAGAAAAAATTATTAAAGCTATTAAGGATCTTCAAGTGTGGTAGTCTCCTGGACCAGATGGATCATCCAATGACTACTATAAACTACTAAAAGATTATTTGGTCCCAGCCCTGTTCAAACTGTATGCAGCTAATACATATGTAGAATACCCCACTCCCTGGTTTCAGTGAGGCTCACAGTTCTCGAGCCTGGGAAGGACCCTCAAATAGTGGACTCTTACTGCCCTATTACTTTGTTCAACACACATTGTAAGCTGCTGTCCAAAATAATGGTGGACAGGTTGCAATCTATTCTCCCTGACCACCTTCTCACCAATTAGGCTTTGTCAAGGGGAAGCACTCTGTTCGAGGCATTTGCACAGCTATACCTGAGGTGGTTGCTTTGAGTTTGCAGACATACACGCATCATATCTTGTTGGGTCTGAACAAGAAAAAGCCTCTGACACTGTATTATGGCCACACCTATTCACCATACTAGAACATAGATAATTTGATATTGAATTTTCAGGGCTGATTCGTTATATCTACTCCAACCCTACTACGGCCTTGTTCCTTTTTGCATTGAGATTGTGCCTCCCTGGTAACCATTAATCAACAAGGCAGGATTGTCCACTCTTGCCTTTACTGTTTAACTAAGCACTAGACCAGGCCTGGCCTACCTGTGGCTCTCCAAGTGTTGTAAAACTACATTCCCCAGCATGCTTTACTGCTAAAAAACCGCCTTGTAGCTGGCAGTGCATGCTGTGACTTGTAGTTTCAAAACACCTGGTGAGCCACGGGTTGGCCAGGTCTGCACTAGACTTTTTGTTACGCCTCTTGCAAAGCTCTGGAGAGTTTAAAGGGATTCAAATTACAGCTTTTGCTGATGACATTTTACAATATACTGGTAACCCTCAGGACTCATTGGAAAAGATACTTGCTGCCATTAATGCCTTTCTTGCTATTTCGGGCATCTCTGTCAACCGTAGTCTGTAACATTCTACTTGTAGAAGTGAGCTAGGTTACCATCTTGGGGATCCATATTCCATTTTCGCTGGGCAACTAAACATTTCACGTATCCGAGTATACAGCTAAAAAAAAAAAACATAGATTTATACTCCTTAATCTGCAAAATAGGATACAAACTAAGATGATTAAAAGTGCTACCACATGTTTGCTCATCACAGCACTTTTCTTTATAAAAAATCGTTACCAGTATTCCTGGATATTGCAAGCTTCCATTAGAAGCCTTTGCCTCTGTCAATATCACTGCTTCAATTTATCTCAAGGATATATAATAAAGAGGAAAGTAGAATCTAGCATTTATTAAAAGCTTTCAACACTAAAAACTAATATTTATAACCTCTGATCACATATTAAAATTTCCTATTTTTTATGTTTGTTTTAACTATTGAATGTGGATAAGTATTTTGTACAAATTGTACTTCTTAACCTCAGGGAAAATCACAGCCCTCTGGCCCATTTAAAGAAACTTATGGCATGGATGAAAGAATATTTTGCAACTCAGAACATTTCAGTGCTATACAGGGATGGAAGAAAGCAAGGTCTCAGACAAGGATTGATTTAGATTAAGTATATTTGCAGTCAGAATGCGATTCTCTAGGGAATTTTCCTTTATTAATGAATCTGGAGAGACGGGAAAAAAAAGACCTAGGATGTTTGATTTGGACAATGTAGATTTTATGTAAACATATAAAGATCTATGGGTATTGATTGATGAACAATCATCTTCCACAGAAACATAAATCCTTTTTTGAAGATCGTGGTGAAAGAACTTATTCATAAGGAATGGGCACAGGCGGACAAGTGTCACTCTGGCATAAAACAATTAGATTGTATTTTACCATTCAGTGATGAGGTGGCTCAGAAATGGTGCTTGGCCTAAAAGGTAGATGTATTTGTGGCTAGTATGTCATCCAAATCTACTATCACCATTGAAGATTGGGGTACCCCGAGGAACACCATCGATAGGAAGATAGAGAGTTGTTTAAAGAAACTTCCTATTTCTTCTGGAACCACAATGAAATCAGTCATGAATATGGCCATGGCTCTTAGATTAAGGAAGGGGAGAGACACTTTAGACCGATATCCAAGAGAGAATGAGCAAACAATATACACTATATGGACAAAAGTATTAGGACACATGGCCATTACACTAACACGGACTGTAATGACATTGTATTCAAATACATATACTTTAATATAGAGTTGGTCCCCCTTTTGAAGCAATAACAGCTTCTACTCTTCTTGGAAGGCTTTCCACAAGATGTTTGAGTGTTTCTGTGGGAATTTCTGCCCATTCATTCTGTAGAGCATTTATGAGGTCAGGCACTGATTTTGGACAAGAAGCCATGGCTCTCAATTTCCGTTCCAGTTCATCCCAAAGGTGTTTGACGGGGTTGAGCTCTGTGTGGAACTGTCAAGTTCTTCAACACTGAACTCATCAAACCAAGTCTTTGTAGTACTTGCTTTGCACTGGGGCATAATCATGTTGGAATAGAAAAGGGCCCTCCCCAAACTGTTGCCACAAAGTTGGAAGCATAGCATTGTCCAAAATGACTTGGTATGCTGAAGCATTAAGATTGCCCTTCACTGGAGGTAAGGGGTCTAGCCCAATCCCTGAAAAACAGCCCCATAACATTATCCCTCCTCCACCAAACTTCCCAGTTGGCATAATGCAGTCAGGCAGGTAATGTTCTCCCAGCATCTGCCAAACCGACTCGCTCATCCGACTGCCAGAGAAGCGCGATTCATCACTCCACAGAACACATTTCCAGTGTCAATATGCTTAACACCACTCCATCTAACACTTGGCATTAGGCTTAGTATAATGATGTAAGGCTTGCATGCAACTGCTCAGCTGTGGAAACCCATTCCATTAAGCTCCTGCTGCAGTCTTTCTCCTTACATTAATGCCAGTGGAAGTTTCAGCTATGGAATCAGCAGTGTTGGTGAATTTTACACACCATGCGCCTTAGCAGTCGTTGACCCCACTCTCTGATTTTACGTAGTCTTCCACTTCATGGCTGTTGTTCCAAAACGCTTCCACTTTCTAATAATATCACTGGATTAAATTTCACTAACAGTCTTATTGTAAAGGTGGCATCCTATCACAGTACCACTCTTAAAGTCACTGAGCTCTTCAGAATGCCCCATTTTATAGAACAAATGTTTGCCAATGGAGACTCCATGGCTAGGTGCTAGATTTTATACACCTCTGGCAACAGGTCTGCTTGAAACACCTCAATTCAATTAACAGGTGTGGCCAAATACTTTTGTCCATATAGTGTATGTTAAGAGGCATTGAGTAAGTGTGAAGCAACTTGGGACACTTGCTTTCTCAAGGACAATGACATCAGCATCAGTGGCTAGGAGCTCTCTGGGCAGCACGGTGGCTCAGTGGATAACGCTTCTGCCTCACAGCACTGGGGTCATGAGTTCAATTCCCGACCATGGCCTTATCTGTGCGGAGTTTGTATGTTCTCCCCGTGTTTGCATGGGTTTCCTCCGGGGGCTCCGGTTTCCTCCCACACTCCAAAAACATACTAGTAGGTTAATTGGCTGCTATCAAATTAACCCTAGTCTCTCTCTCTATGTCTGTCTGTGTGTGTGTGTGTTTGGAAATTTAACCTGTAAGCTCCAATGGGACAGGGACTGATGTGAATGAGTTCTCTGTACAGCGCTGCGGAATTAGCGGCGCTATATAAATAAATGGTGATGATGATGGTTGCACACTTAGGCAGTGGAAACAGTCGAAGAATAGTCTAGCTAATCTCCCATTTGAAGGATCCCTGCTTTTTAGGCACAAATTCAACACAGCCATGAAAATAAAAACTGAAAGTATATCTAAACATTTTCCACAGGACAGAAGGCCTAATGCAGAAATGCTGAAACCTAGTTCTCAAGCGCTACCAACAGATCATTCAGAATGCATTCTCAACTACAGAACAGTACAGGTGGTAGACTTTATACAAAAAAGTGAGTGAATTATACACAAGGGTAAAAGTCATCTAATCCCATCACAACAAATAAAGTTTCTGAGAGTCCTGACCGACACTTTGTTCTATATGGTGTTTTTCAGAAGAAAGCTGTATCAAGGTCCAGTCCCTGGCACATCAACTGCAGATTCAACGAAGCAAACGTGTTGCAAGTCAGCTTAACAGGGCTTCCAGTTAAACTGCCTTGTTGTGACTGACAGAAACTGAGAACCCTATTAAGCTGTCCCGCATGACTGTCAAAATTGTGTTGTTTTTCTTTTACATATATCTTGTACACAACTGGAAAATATTTTTATGGATTTGTGTATACAATTGTACATTGTGTTGCACTATGTAATAATTTTTGTTAAATAGTGACATTTGAGGCTGTCACAATTCTTATTGTTGTATATTGGTAAGCATAATTCTCATTTTTACTGCATGGAAGTCCTTACAGCATTTTTGTATTACCCATCAGTAGGCATACGTCACAAAATAGTGTTTGTATTGTACATTTGTAAACTGACTAAAATCAGGTTTACATTTTTGACTTTGGACTGGGAAATGGAAAACTAAAATTTTAGTTTGTTTAAAAATAAAATAAAAACCAATGTGCTACCAGGTTTCTGAAGTTGGTTTCTTATTTAACCAGTTCCTTGTTTGTGTTGGTTTAATTCAGCCAGTCTGTTTATGAATAAGTAACTTGTTTTTTTGCATGCATGACTGACTTTTGGTACATGCACTGTTAATTCAGCCTCTGCTTTATTTGGTACCAGTTTCCATGCACAATGGACATTGTCATACACTTAAATGACTTTGGCCCACGCACAGGTGAAAACTTTTTTTTTTTTTTTTACAGATCTCTTCTGCACTGACCCTAGATAGCACAGGCATGCATTACAATATAAAGAAAGTGAAGCAATTGGGATATGTAGATTAATGTAAACCCTACTGCATTTGTAATCTCTTACATGAACGCAAGTTATAAACTTATAAACCAGTTCCAGCTTTGTTCTCAATAGAAATTTTTGACATGTACAGCACTATATGTAATGTGGATGTACAGTGAAAACCACTGTAAGGTCAAAAAGAGTGTTAGCTACAATTGCTAAAGACGACTGCCCACATCCTCAGGAAGATAGACATGATGGCACCTGCATCAGGAACATTTATAAATTGAACTTTCTTGTAATCATGTAAAAATCATAACACCATTACAATGTTAGATTTTAATCTGCTGTGTATTTGGCTTCTTACTCAGACTTGGTATACAGTTCAGGTGTGTGCGAGTGCTGATTGGAGAGCTGCACTGTTATTTAAAAAAAAAAAAAAAAAAAAAAAACCCGACACAAAAGGTTGCTGGGAAACCAGAGCTTCATGGTATGGTTGGTATATTATTTGTAACTATTGTATAGGATAATAATCCAGACAGGCACCTAGACACGTGTGAGGTCTCTACCCCAACACTTCATGCCTCGTAACTTCACGTTAGGAGGCATGAAATATATATCTAAACAAACTGGAGTATAAGGAATCCCTTAGTTGCAAAATCCCAGCACCATTAGGGTATTCTTTATAATAGCCCTGTACTACAGTGTCAGCCACCATCTTACCACATACCATTATTTGTGCTAGAGCATTTCAGTTGACTGCTCTAAATTTTCTGGAGGTATAAAACAATTATATTACCTGTAAACAGCAACAAGTTTCATCACCACTCAAACCCATTCATGACTCTTTCACAGAGCCCTGTGCACAATAGTCAGCGATTTATTTACAGCAGATGAACTTCTTCCCAATAATAAAGCAATCAACCTATAGGGCAGCATAAGCTTTTATGGAAATATTTATTTGTGACAGAATTTTCTCTTTATAGTTTAATCCTTCTTGGCTGCTGCCTTTCTCATGGCAGCCAACACATTGCTGAGTTCCTCTCTCTTTCTCTTGGCCCGGATGTGAGTACCAATCTGAAAACAAAGATAAAAGAAAGTGAATGATTGCTAGAGAGAATAGTGCAATTACATATTATAGACATCCTCTGTGTGCAGATTACCTTCAGTTTATATACATAGTACTTGCACAGTGGGTTCATCTATGCCACATGCTTAATGCACAGGCCAAAACTGACATTATAAAGATGCTGACATAATGGAATACAGTTTAACTTACTATGTGCAGACAATGTACTTGGATGTGAGGCATTATAAAGATTGAGCACTTCAGTGATTATAGTTGTTGACTGTTAAGTCACCTTATTATTTACTAAGGTTTAGTTTCCTAGGTTATCAACTTCTCCTCTATTCCTATAGAGTCCCCATGATTAACAAAGGAACAGTGATATCCTCTGGCTTGAAATAAGTGCAGGCTAAGTCAAGTTATAGCGCTGAATAAAAGGACAGGTCTGGGGCTTCAAATCCTCTATGAAAGGGAGTTAGGATGTGAAAGACACCTAGTTGGACAGGTAGTACACTTACTTCAAATCTAGAGCCTTCCATATTACCAGGTAATGGTTGATCTCCAAGCAAACTTACAACTGCAAGTGGGTGTCAACTGTCCTAAAGCAGACTTGATGTTTAATGTAGCGCCAACATTTCTACTACAACATAGGTTTATCCCATGTGTAAGAGTATTACCAACCTTTGCACGGCATCAGCAAAGATGCATGGAAATGTCCCCAAACACTGACGGAAATTTATGAAAACTGGTACAAAAAGAAAATGTTGTCCACTGCAACCAGAATTTTAGTAATTGTTCTAGCACATTTTAGAAAACAGAAGCAAACATCTGATTAGCTGCTTTATGCAAAACATTTCCTTCGAACTAGCTTTCATAAATGACACCTTTAAAAAAAACAAAAACGTTATTTGGCGCTATCAACTCAAATATTTCCAAAGATCAGTATCCAAGTACTCCATCTAAACTCAAGGATATGAAAAACACTATGCGGCAGATATTTACAATCAATTACACTGAAAAGGTTAGACATAATTCTAATTACTTCCTTACCCTCTTCTTAATGAATTTGAGAGCTCGTTTGTCCTTGGACACTTTCAGCAACTCCATGGCACGTCTTTCATATGGAGCAAAGCCACAAACTTCACGGATCATGTCACGGACAAACTTGGTGTGCTTGGTCAGGCGCTGCAAAGAAGTACATTTAAATTACAGTTCGCTCCTTAGATCAGAAAAAACAGACAACGTTCTAAAGTATGCTGTTAATGTGCCCAGAAGCTTGACTACAGGCTAATGATAACACTAAGACTATCAAATTATTTGTGTTATTTCACCCATACCAGGAGTGTAAACAAGCCATGGTAAAACAGCAGCCACAAGTGAATCAAGTTCAAAGCTACTAAATTAGAAATTATTTCACTTGATTGCTAACTTAATGCTCTCATTATACTTACCCCTCTCCTGCGAGAGTGTCTGGGCTTTGCAACATTCTTTGTCACTCGGTGGCCTTTATTAAGGCCCACGGCCATAGGGTACCGGATAGCCATTCTGCAAAAAAAAAAAAAAATAAGATAATTCCTTTGTTATACATCACTAAGCATGCAGACTATTTAGCGCTAAACAGTAGTGGTTAGTCTATCAGTTATAGAAGATATAGGAAATTAACATTAGAAATTAAATACAACAGCCATTAAAAGATTGCTAAAATATACAATTTAATATGGTCTTGGGCCAATGTTTCATAGGCCCTTTGCGTATAAAATACATCAGTGCGAAAAGCATAAGCACACTATGTGCCTGCACATAAAACGCAGAATAAGCATGGAGGTCTTGTAACACTGCAGGTAGACTCCAGAGAAGGCATCGGTGCTTGAAAAAATTAATTTAGTCACAGAAAAATCACACTAAAGCTAATTTCACATGGACTCTATCTTCTAATAAATCTTGCATTTTGATATGAGCAATTGAAAAGTAGAACACATAGGGGGTCCAAAGTTTTTTTTTTGTTTTTTTTTAAAGTTCCACAGATTGCAAACAAATAGATTTTCTTCCAAAAGCTCATTTACCTCGGACATCACTGCTGGTAAATAAATTGTCAACAATTATGGAGAGTGTTGCTGTCAAGCCACCAGATTATACAAAATCTTAGAGATGCCATTATGTGAGCATCATTGAGACCTGGCACTCTTTACCCTTTTTCTGTCAGGCTCAAAATACATCTGTGAATCAGCTCGAGATGCCATCATTAAATTCTGACTAACATACTCAACTACAGTTGTCCAAAAGATTTTTGCAGAACACAATGAAGTGTAGTTTGTATATGAGTATTAAAACATGATTACCAATATATGTGAGTACAGAAAAACGGACACACTAAATGGGTCTCAAACAACAGATTAGAAGCCCCACACAGACACTGGTGAAATATGTATTGCTAACATGTTGAATCACTCTTGAAAGTGTCCAAAAAAAAATATCAATGACATTTGTGTCAAACAACCTACATGCAAAGACAGTTTTATAAACCGCTTTTGAACTGACCACTTAAAATAAGGGTGTTTGTTTTGTTTTTATAGATCTTTCACATACAGTAGATCGTTAGACACCTGACGACCGCCTGTGTGGTATATATACACAAACATGCACTTTTTACATTACAATCCCAGCACACGCACGTATACAGGAGCCACCATCGGTCAAGCTTGTTAGCACCAGGCATACCTGCCACATGCAGAACTAATACTCTGTACAAGGGGGGTGATTTTATTGTAAAGTAAGCTGGGACTTCAGGTAGCACAGCAATCGGAGCCATGGAACATGACCACACACAGCGCTAATAACAGAACGTGTAGCCAACATCCATAGTATCCTGCCCAACGCTATCAGAGAACCTGGCCCCCAGAGCATTTCAACAGTGTACTGACAACAAGCGGGACTATCACACCGGAAATAACCCCATGACTAGTCTGCTAGTTACCCCTGCCGCATTCGCTGTATAAAATCAGCCGCTCAAAACAAGGATGGCGGAGATGGAGCTTGGATTATAATTGCCGGTTTTACTACACATACCTGATCAATCTGATGGCGGACACACCGGAAGGAAAGAGCAGAACCGGAAGTCCCCTATTTCATACAGCGGTTCAGTCCTCCAGACCCAGGAGAGGGCTAGAGCGGTCGCGTTGCTCTAGCCTCACTTTTACTATAGAGATCATTGCTAGTGTAAAATGTATACATGGATTCACTCACACTGTTTTCGTCATTCTTATTCAATTGTATAGTTCTTTGTTTTCTGAGCTGTTGCACCTAGTAATATTTCAATGTAACTAATTCCTAAACACAGATGACGTTTTAATTCATTCTTGTTTTCATGATATCTTTTTTTAGTAACAGGACTGTACAACTTATAGGTAATATTTAGCTACAAATGCACTTAACAGCACTTAATTATTTCTCACAGCAGACGTGCTGCTTTGTAACAGCAAATTGATATTACTATGGTCGGGGCCTATTTGGAAACCCACTGCACTCTAAGGGGCATATTCAATTGTCGGCGGGATCGCCGAAAATCCCGCGGTCCGCGTACGATTACCGTTATAACGGTGATCGTGCGCGGAAAATCAGTTAATACAGTAATTTACTTGCTGGATTTCAGCTCGCGGCTCAAAAATCCAGCTAGATTTTACCGTATAGTATAAATAGTTTTTATGCCATAGAACTTTTTTAATAATTGCACCCTCACTACTACCATTATTACGGTAGTTTTCTCGCTGGATTTCAGCTCGCAGCTCCCTGAAATCCAGCTTACTATTACCGTAAGAACGGTAATAGTTTTAACGCCGCAGGGTTTCAGAAGAATTGAATATGCCTGTATGCCACCTTTGACATTTATCATCATGAGCAGCTATTTATATAGCACCACTAATTCCGCAGTGCTGTACAGAGAACTCACATCAGTCCCTGCCCCACTGGAGCTTGCAGTCTAAATTCCCTAATATACACAAAGACTAGGGTCAAGCAGCCAATTAACCTACCAGTATGTTTTTGGAGTGTGAGAGGAAACTGGAGCACCCGGAGGAAACCCACGCAAACACGGGGAGAACATACAAACTCAACACAGATAAGGCCATGGTCGGGAATTGAACTCATGACCCCAGTGCTGTGAGGCAGAAGTGCTAACCCCTAAGCCACCATAGTACATAATATCATAGGAAAACCGAGAGGGGGTTTTCTAGTGCCTGGAAACCCCCCTCCCAGCCTGGGGTACTGTATGCTTGAGGTGGTTGGACCCTGCCCCAGGACCAGCCACTTTGCAGATTCTGTGCAGATCGTTTCTGTCAGTACTGTTCACAGCCATCTCTCCCCAACAAGTATTGAAAGCACCAAGAACAGAGCAGGACAGTCTGTCAACTGTTCTGACACACTCAGGACTTTGTCCTGATTGAAGGTACATTTGGGAGGCATGTCTCGCTTCACACGGCTCTGCTCGAAAAGCGAGAGCTGTGTGCCCCTAACAGTAGTGCATGCAGCCTTGCCCGTGTATATTATGGGGATAGGAAGAGTTGGAGAGCAGCCAAGCACTGTCTATAATTATAGCAATGCCCCGAAGCATGCTGGCCATGCCTACTGGCGGTGTGGCATGGAAACCCCTCTCTACAAATCCTGTGTTTGTCCCTGAATATGTATATATAAAATGCTGCTGGGTTGCCCTGGTCAATGAGGCTATAGGGCAGTGTTGGCTAACCTGTGACACTCCAGGTGTTGTGAAACTACAAGTCCCAGCATACCCTTCCAGCAATAAGCTGCTATATATTGGCAAAGCATGCTGGGACATGTAGTTTAACAACACTTGGAGTGTCACAGGGTAGCCAACATTGCTATAGGCATGAAAGATTCACGCATCATTCACGAAGTACCATGCCAAAATACTTTAAAGTGTGGTCCAGATGGACAAATTCAAATATATGGTGCAATCTCTGACCGTCGACTTTGATCCGGGATAAGCACTCTCACCACTACCCCCCACCCCCCCACCCCTCTCCACATTACTAAATCCAAACTCGTATACATGTTTTATAAGACTAAACTATACTGAGACATTTGACTCATTGTTATTCATGTTCTTCAATATCTCCCCTCCAGGGCTAAAGATACCAAGGATAGATATGTATACACCTCTTAACACATTTGCATTACAAATCTACTTTAATATTAATACAAGGTTTAATATCTAGAATTAATCTACTTATTACACTCATTAAATGTAAGGTACGATGTACAATGGAACTATATTTGTTATTTTATTATTTTTATTTATATTTTGTTTGGAAGAAAGGCACTAAAAAATATTTGATTTAATAAAAAATACATAAAATGCTGTCAATATTCTTGATTGGTCAAGAGAGAGTTGCAGGTTCAAATAATCTAACATTCAGGTTCTGTGAAACAGAAAAGATTAGAAGGAAATTAACACTGGCTAATCTGAAAGGCTATTTGGAGTAGAGATGCTCACTGACCCCAGTGTTTTGGTTTTGGATCTGGATTACCAGCGTGTTTTGGTTTTGCCAAACCGCCCTTGCGTGTTTTGGTTTTGTTTTGCAATTTAGTTTAAAAAAATCAATGTTCTTGGGCATAAAAATAACCAAATTTAGTGCTTCACCTGTTTCTTGGATAAATAATGTAATTGTAAAGCTATATAATTATGAAAAAATTCCTGGTAGGCCGTCATTAATTCTACACACAAACCAGATTGTCTTCCTCTCTATCTATGCATATTGGCAATGCAGCCATAGTCTTTGGGTGTATATTACACCCTACACTTATAGTTAAATATCTAAAGAAATGGACAAAGGCAGTTTGGTTTCTGTCTCTCTAGGCCCCCCTCCACTTGTAGAAAATACTAAAAAATGCAGCCGTTATAGACTGTACAATATAAATTAAAATGGACAAAGCCAGTTTGGGGTCAGTCTGTGAATGATACCCTACCCTTATTGAGAAATTGCCAAAACAGCAGCCTTTGAAGACTGTACGTGATATAGAAATGCCCCAAGTCCCTTTCCTATTTGGGGGTAGATTGCACCCTACACTTATACTTATAAGTATACTTATTTTTTTTTGGGTGTTTTTTCCCCTGATTTAAAAAGACTATGTACTTTTACATAGGCTTTACCAGATGACGTACAGGGAAGACTACCATCAGGACCGGTGCCAGCACCTGCTTGCTGATTCTGCTCATATGTGGACTGCTTTGAATCCATTTTAATGAGCCCAAACCACTTGTTGTGCAAAATATTCAATAGATACCGCTGCTAGATATGACTTTTTACAGCCAGAAAATTATTGTTTCACACTGGGGAATATGGGACACCCCAAAGCATTTGTAGTACAAAAAATTGTATAGATACTGCTGATAAATATAACTTTTGCCAGCCAGAAAAATTATTGCTTCACACTGGGGAATATGGGACATCCCAAAGCACTTGTAGTGCAAAATATTGAAAAAAAACCACCTCCTCTATCCTCCTCTCTTCCTGCTCTAACAATTGCTAATAGAATTGGTAATAATAATAGAATTGAATAGATTAGAATTTAAATAATAATACAAAAGGTATAAGAAAATTTTGAAAATAGAGTAAAGCATGTCTGTTCTTTATTGTTCTCTATTCAGTGTTTACTGCATACACCACAGCTGATGGTTCATTATTCACTTATTACTGGAAGCCACCCTGATTTCACCTCCAGAATGGTCCCTACTCAATAGCTGGGATGAGTGGGACCTCGCATTTTGGACTACAGATTTATCTACTAAGCATCCCTTGGAGGGGTAGGTTAGCAATGCCATCTATCACTGACACACACATTAACAGTACTTCCATCCCTCAATTCGCCATCCTGGAATGTGGGACGTTTGAACACCAATACATGTGCTGGTTCTAATGACCAGTGGGGAGTAAGTTAAATGAAAGCTGATAATCACTCATCTTTAGCCAGAGCCGTAACTTGGAATTCTAGCGCCTGGGGCGAGAAAGACAAATGCCGCCCCCCTAGCCCTCAATTTTAACCAAATGAACCTAAAACATTCCTAAATTGCGCCCCCGTTCAGTGTTGCACCCTGGGCTGTTGCCCCTATCGCACAGCCCTAGTTACGGCCCTGCCTTAAGCGCTCTCACTGCAACATAACATTTCTTCAGGAGATGCATTGGAGGGATGTAGACAATTCCATTATTTAAGCGAAGTGGATTGAGGACTGTAGTTTGGCTCCCTATTGCACAAAAGCTAAGGGTGTAGCGATAATACTAGCTCACTATCTACAATATTCTATTCTTGATACTGTTATCAATCCTGATGGTCGATATATTTTACTAGACCTATGGATTCTGGACACCAATTACAACTTTCTCAATTTGTACCTCCCTAATTCTAACCAAAAGGACTTAATGTCAGAGATCTCTCATTTGCTACTGTAAAGGGACACGGCTAACTTTATTGTAGGGGGGAGATTTTAACCAGAAAGGGCACCCCACACTTGATAAATCTCTAGTCCCCCATCTGTTCACACCTCGGGAAAGAGGATAACGTTTACGCTTCAAGCACATCATGACTTAGTGGACCTCTCCTCAACCCAACTGAACGGTCCATTCGGGAGTCCACAGATTGTTTTCTCGTATTCACTATATCTTGGTGTCTGCTAATCTTTTAACTGTGACCTATGACTCCACGATTGGTGATATCTTGATCTCGGACCATACTATCGGTTCTGTCACAATTTGACTACCCTTCCCAATAACACAAACCCATACTAAGAGATTCCCCTCTCATCTTTAACATTCTGAGAAATTTCAACAATTTCTTCACCATATGTGGGAGGAATACCAGCATGATAATATTGAAAATTGGGAAACATTTATTCCTGACATCCATATATGACCAATGCTATAGCGCCTATGTCTCAAAAAATATAAACAGGTCCGTTATCTCTTGGAGAGCTTATTACTGTCCCAAGCTAAAACCCAACTTGACTTCACTAAGAAGAAATTTTATCGATTGGACAACCGGACCGGCAAATTACTTGCTAATATGACCAAAACCACTAAAGTAAAAATCACATAGTAACTATTCATCATAATGACCACAACAAACTTCTTTTTTTGAAGTTGGAGGAAAACGTAAAGTTGTTTCATAAATATTATCCCTACCTCTATACTGCCAACCTCCATGATGCCCTCTTAATGGATGGTCTCCTCATTCCCAAAACTGAGTACGGCTCAGAGGGATTTGCTTGTGTCTGTATCACCATTCAAATATTTGCGACAGCTATCTCCAATCTCCATTTGCAGTATCCCGGTGTGCAGATTCATAAGAATCTTGGCCAAATATATTGTCATTCTCTAGGGTCTGGAAGAACCCGTAGGGTCTGCTTGAGTTGATGCTAGCATCCAAGAGTCTAACAGAGGGGGAGGTATACACTTGAGACCACTGGAAGGGAGTTTGGATATTGCAGCTCCCTAACCGCAGGACAATGTTCTCAAGGAGGGTCACAGGCGAGACCGAAAGAAGAACCAAGTCACAAGAGTAAAATGGTTGCTGATAGGAGCAATAATGAATAATATATTCTGCAGATAGATGTGACACAGTGCTAGGAGGCCCCTAGGGTCAGGATCATAAAGAAAGTGTGATGGTCTGCAGGCAAATAGCGAACAGAAGCACCGATGTGCAGGAGATGGAGACTGGTAGAAACACCCTGCAGCAGGATGATGCTGTAACACCGGTGAGCTGAGAACAGGTATTGGTGGAAACGCTCTGCAGAAGGATAGTGCTGACGCACCGGAGAGCTGGAAGCAGGTGTAAGTGGTAACACTCTGCAGCAGGAGAACGCTGAAACACCAGATAGCTGAAAGCAGATATAGGTTATAGCACTCAGCAACAGCAGGAGAACAGGTGCCAGACTGTAACATGTCTAGAGAGGAGAGGAGACCTGAAGATCTGGCATTGAGGTAAGGAGACAGGAGCTTCAAATAGACACGGCTGACGGGCAATCAATCGGGTGAATGGAAGGAGATTTGAAAAGGGCTGGTTTTGCACATGCGCAGTTCAGACAGGCAAATGGCGCCCGCCAGTGCAAGCCACGGGAACCCGCTGAGAGAGGAGCGTGGCGGTCAGAGGTAGGAGGGAGCACTAGACACCAACCAGGTTGTCAACGGGTCCTGTCCCTGACATTTATCAACTCAATATCTCAACAGTAATTGGGGACCCTACTAGATAAATGGAGGGTTGGGGTCGTCTCCATCTCTCCTTTATGGGGAGGGCAAATTTTCTTAAGATGATGTCTTTCTCCAGACTCCTATATCCCCACCAATCCCTACCAGTATTATTAACGCATAAGGATAGCTCTGATATTAACAAAACTTGTTGTGACTTTATTTGGGACAAAAGAAAATCTAGAATTGTTGTTTTACCTCCAGCGCCTAGGTTGAATGGTGGAAGTAATTTGCCCAATATAAAAAACTCTATAGTCAAGGTGCCCAACTTCGCTATCTGCAGGACTGTTTACAGGGCTCTGACACCTATGTCAATATTTCTGAGAAAAAAAATTGCTATCTGGCATCACAGGAATTGTCAGCGGAAGTTATTGACAATTCCCTTCTAATGTCCACTAGAAAGTTGTGGCACATATTGTAATATAGCCAACAATTAAATCCCTAATTGTCTGTCCAACTTCCCTTCCCTAGATTCCATGATGGCATGACTACCTACCCCTTTACTCTTTGGAATGGTGCTGGGCTAGGAACAGTGGGGCGTTTTCTGGATTCATCTACTAAAAATCCTTGGACTCTTCAACAAGCTGGGTACTATGATGAAGTGGTCAGACCGTTCAGATTAGCATTTTTTCAAGCCCAACCTTATGAGAGCGTGGTGGCCAAATCATTTTCTCGACTTGATAGGGAAAAATCCCCTAGATTCTTTGCTTCTTAAAACAACCTCCTAATGTGGGGCTATCTCCATTCATTATAAATATTTACGTGCCAAACTCGATTATGATTCTTTGACAACGGGACAGGACAATGGAAGGAACTCTGTACTGAGCTGACTATGGATTTCCTACTTCGCCCCATAGCTCTATCTAGTAGACTACTTGCAGCGATAACTTAAGCAGAAACGTCTATATTTACCCTAGAGCTGTCTATTTCTGTCCCTAGCCACTTCAAAATAGGTCTAATGGCTGATCACTCATGTCCAAAATGTGGCTGACCACCAGTGAAACAATTCTGGCCCCATGTCAGGAGATTCACAAGTGACTACCTGGTTATCTTCCTTTGACAGCAAAGTGGGCTATTTTTGGAATAATAGCCAGAAGTTTATCTCCATGTATTACTTATGATGTGGCTCTTTGTGCATTTATTACTCGCTTTTTCATTAAATAATCTTGATTTTGTCTTTACTGTTGATAATGTTCCGTGAGCTGTGCCAAGCGTCTTTTTCAAGACTTTGTTAAATTGAAATTTTAGACTGTTTCTGTCTATGCTGTAAAATGAAGGCATCCCTTTCCACAAACTTGTATGTTATTTTTGACACACTTTAATGAAAATTAAAATTGTAAAAAAATTTCTAAAAAAAGCCATGTGGCTGTTTTGAAAAATCGGGAACATAAAAATTGGTGGGGGAGTGAGAAGGAAGCTGGATTTTAAATGAAGGACAAATTATTTTTAAACATGAGTATTAGTGTGGCGTGGAAGACTAGTGGACACTAATGGCATATTAGCCTAGGACGGCCTGAATCCCACCAATTAAAAAAATATGTTATCTTATAGCACAATTTCGAAAATTAAAATTAATACAACCGTGTTAACAAAAAAACTAAACAGCACTTAATTGTGCACACACTTATAACTATCCTACAATGCTTTATCCTGAAGCAGTCCTGCTGGATATGTCTTCATACAAGCCAAGGTGCTTCTTGTTCCTGAAGAGCTGCCTACAGTGTAGATCTCAAACAAACCCTTACAAGTGAATTCCAAAAAACTGTGGGAAGAAGTCGGAATGCATACTAGCGATTAAATGAGTTGCTAACACATTGCGACATGGGGGAATCCATGACACATTAGCTTCACAAAATCCTCACCATAGCAACGGGAGAGAGAAATCTAACTAACCACTAATCGTGCTCGCTCATCATACTTACTGGCTCCTGCAGACATTGGTTGCCCTTGGGACCACATCGCCATAAAGCCACATAAAAATAAAAACATCTCTACCCCAGGTACAGCCACAATCTTCACCCAAGCTATAAAAAGACACACCTCGCAAGCGACGACATCTTCACCAATGCGAGATCCAGACTCAGACAATGATGACACTAGCTCTGTCAATGAAACGTCCATATCTGCAGAATTGAGGGACATTATTAAGTTTACCATTCAATCAGAAGTGCGTACAGTTATACAGGAAGAAAATAAAAAAGTAGTATCTGAACTACGTAAGGAAATAGCAGCTATTGGCAGTAGAACAGCGGACTTAGAACAAAAAGTAGACGAGGTCTGTCATTTCCAGGAGTTTGTTACCACAGAATTATCAGAAATCCATACGGATATGGAATCGTTTAGGGAATAGTTTGAGGATATTGAGAATAGATCCAGACGGAACAACCTTCGCATCCAAAATATCCCACAAACAATAGACAATGACCGCCTACCTAAATACCTGGAGAAACTATTTCAGCACTATCTTCCAGACGCCTCTGCGTCAGATGAGCAAACAGATAGAGCACACAGAGCCCTGCGCCCTAAATCTTCACCGAACCAGCCACCCAGGGATGTTATAGTACGATTTCACCATTATAAATATAAGTAACAATTTGCCATGGCTACCAGATTTGCCACAATGCTTACCTTTGAAGGAGTCGACCTCCATGTATATCAAGACTTGGCCCACACCACCTTACAAAAACTACGGGACCTTGCTCCAATCACCAAACTCCTACGTGACCAAGACCATGAAAATCTGTTACCGTTTGGGTTTTCCGTTCCATCTCTTGATAGGGCACGAAAGCCAATCTTATAAAATCAAGACGCTGGAACAAGGAACTACCCTTTTGCCTACATTGGGGATAGCGACATCCTTGATCCCGATGACAAACACAACAGAACCAACAAGGCCAACAGCTCCTACAGCCTCGTGGACACAAGCATAATGAAGGACAAAATGCATATATACTGACTATTCTCGATGGATATACACAGATCATTCGAAGCGAACAGAAAACCCAACTAAGATGCCAGATAAGTTGAAACGAGACAAGCTCTAGTATGCTTACAGTCTCAGAGCACCATGTCTCCCTTTTATAACGAAAATACTTCAGGAGACAAGCACCTTTTATTCTGTTCATAGGATAGCATGTTAGCAATGATGATTGATAGTCTCAGAACCCAAACCGACTAAATGTTATAACGGACTATGGTTTGTGCAGAATTGTCGAGAAGAGTACGACAACTTTTCATTTGCAGCCTCCAACAGTATCTGGACCGCTCCCCAGAGAATGAGATAAGATAGTTCGATACACTTGTTATTAGATACCTTAGATAATAATGTTATTAATATAATATCAAAGTTTGCATTCCATATTACCTGTTAAGCTTAAGCATATTTCTGGCTTAATGTTATATATTATGTTATGCACGTTTTGTCGCTACCCAATAAAGGTTGTCGAATCCCGTTGTGTGCTTCCAAAGCACAAAGTAATTTATTAGTCAAAAGTAGCAGAATAATTGATACAAAATAAAACAAGTATAGCCGTTACTTATCGCAGGCGCTCTGGATCCAGTAAACAGTCATTCAGGTCTGAAGGCCGTGGTCAAAGAAGATTGGTCACTGAGCCCAGAGCCCCTGCTTATATACAGTTAGTGAATACAGTAAAACAATGCAGATGATGTGTCTTGCTTCTATTGGTCCAGGCTTCAGGAAGGTCCAGTGTACTGCAGGTCATAGGCCAGTTCAAACCAAAATATCCAAAGGTGGGGGTCAACTCTCCAGGGGATGTGCTCCGACTTTCCCGCCAAGAATCCAGTTTCAACTAGTGTATTACCATTTTACAGTCTGTATCACTTTAAACATTTATTCCCTAACATCGCTAACTAGAGTATGTAATGTGCGATCTCTTCGGCGAATGAACTGGACAACTGCTGATGAATAGGGGATTAAAATTATACCAGATATGACATAGTTCCTGGAACCTGAACCTTTGGTTTCACTAACATGTATATAACTTATAAAACTAAACATAAAACGGGATTTATACTTACGATAAATCTTTTTCTCTGAGTCCATCTGGGGGACACTCCTTAACCATGGGGGTTGAGTCGGGGGGAGGAGTCTGGCACCCAAAGAGTTAACTTTTTTCAGCTGACAGCATATCACCCCCGCCAATTCCCACATACCTCAGTTTGATTACAAAAGCCATTAGGAAGATAGGCCAATCAACCAAGACACACCACTCAACAGAGGGGGGAGTGGAGACAAAACAACGAAAAGACGGGGGGGATCGGGGTGTCCCCCAGATGGACTCAGAGAAAAAGATTTATCGTAAGTATAAATCCCGTTTTCTCTTTCATCCATCTGGGGGACACTCCTTAACCATGGGGACTTACAAAAGCAATCCCTCTGAAGGGTGGGACCGCTCTGATCTCCTTGCACGTAGAACACTACGGCCAAAGGAGGCGTCCCCAGATGCAAATATATAAAATTGGTAGAATTTTGTAAAGGTATGGACCGAGGACCAGGTGGCTGCTCTGCACAGCTGGTCCACCGTGGCTCCATTACGAGCCACCCAAGACGCCCCAACCGACCAGGTAGAATGGGCAACAATACGTTTCGGCACAGGGAGATTAACACGGACATAAGCCTCCCTGATAGTCAGGGTAAGCCATCTGGCAAAAGTTTGCTTAGATGCTGGCCATCCCCGTTTGGAAAAGTCAAACAACACAAATAGAGACTCTGTCTTACGTATCTTTGCAGATCTCTTAACATATATACGTAATGCCCTCACTACATCCAAATATTTATTTGTCTTTGTTCTTCTGTTTGGTTCTTGTCCAGCAACCACCAGCTGAGGACCTACCTCCTCTACTGGTACCTCGAACACGGGAATGCTCCTCTAGGATGGGACCCTGCCCAGGGTAAGGTCGTGAAAGATGTCACCATCTTTCCCAGCAGCTTCAAAGACCTGGCTACTGAGACCCTTTTGTCTGACAGGATCCTGCCTGTCCACTCCATCTAGGACCTCAACTTGTCCTGTGGAGACAACCTTCTGCTGCGTACCAAGTCCCTCACTAGTCTCAAGAAACTCATTCTTAGACAAGGGATTCTCTGTGACCCTTTCAGACTCCTAGAACAGGCCTGTCCAACCTGCGGCCCTCCAGATGTTGTGAAACTACAAGTCCCAGCATGCCCTTCCAGCTATCAACAGGTTGTCTACTGGCAAAGCATTCTGGGACTTGTAGTTTCACAACACCTGGAGGGCCGCAGGTTGGACAGGCCTGCTCTAGAAGTTCGGTCATAGACTGAACAACTCGTCTAGCCTTAGCACCCTGAATGGGTGTGACTAAAACCTTTTCCCTTACTGGAAATTCTAAGCCTGTATAGCTTCGTCTGAACGAAGCAAATCGACAGCCCTGAGCTCTTTCTGATTTGACAGAAGCCAGCGAGGTAATTTTTTTCCAAAACCTGAGGTGAGCTGGTCCCATGAATTCTATCACGATATTCTGGACCTACTCGTCTACCGAGGACCCTGTCTGCTGCCGGGCAAACCCAAGCAGCCGTCCTCCCACCCCACCCTCTGGAACCAGAGGCGGGTGGTAGTCATGCCGCTGGTCTATCCGGCAGCTTGGCGGAAGAAGCTCTCCGCGCCACAGGGGCAAAGGATGACCTTCCCCTATGGGACTGTCTTCTGGATTCCACGGCCCCTGGATCGGTAGTCTGGCCTCTGCAAGACCCGCCCCCGTAAGGAGGCTGTCTGAAAGAACTAAACCTAGGCCTAGCCCTAGGTCTTGGAGTATTTACAGGCAAGGACGTCTTCTTGCCCCCTGAAGCATGTAAAATCCAAGAGTCTAATTCTGGACCAAATAACATCCTACCCGTATACGGGATGGATTCTAATGATCGTTTAGACTCTGCATCCGCATTCCAAGCCCTTAACCATAACGCCCTTCTAGCTACTACAGCTGTAGCTGAAATAGACGAAGCTATGGAGGCCGAATTATGGGCCGCTTCATATACATAGCCTGCTGCCTCCCTTAGCTGCATGGCTAGAGGCAGTAAATCTGAATCCTGCAAGGCAGACTCTAACTGCCCTGCCCAGACTTGAATGGCCCTAGCTACCCAGGTAGAGGACAATGCTGGCCTGAGGCTAATACCGGCGGCCGAGAAGATCGACAGGGATTCTAATTTCTTGTCAGTCGCGTCCTGTAAGGTCGCTGACCCGGGTACAGGTAGTGTAGTCTGACGAACCAATCTCGCCACAGGTGTATCTACCTTTGCCACCTGTTCCCAACGGGTCATATCCTCCTCCTGAAGGGGATACAATACGCCAAACTTCCTTGGCATAGAGAACCTTTTATCTGGATATTTCCAAGAGGCCTCTACAATATCCCTCAACTCAACTGAGGGAGGGAACCTGACCACCTGCTTAGAAGCTTTTTTAAAGAGAGAGCGGTCTAAGGACTTCGTCTCTTCTACTTCAACAAACCCCAGGGTCTGAGGGACTGCTTTTACCAGATCGTCCATACCCTGGTGCCTAGAGTTTCCTTCTGACTCTATAATGGACACATCTGAATCATCCAACAATTCCCCCTCCTCCTCTGAGGAACTCTCAGAGTCTGACACTGACCACAGCGCTTTAGCTGTTTGTCTACGTCTTTTAACACTACGCTTGTGTCTGGGGTTCTCCAGTAGATGGATAAGCCGGTCCAGGCTTTTAGCCACTGCTGACCAACCCACCTCTCCCATCTGGGAAACCCCTGGGAGGGCTGGGGAGGGAAATACACCGACCCCTGGGGAAAATGACTCATCTGTCATTCCTACTGTTATACCCTGAGAAACCACAGATGTAGCTGGGATCTCAACTGGTTTAGATAACAGATTTACAAGGGTATTAACTCCCTGTGTTAAGGCAGCCGCCCACTCAGGAGGATCTACCGTTATGGTGGAGGTGTCCATAGGCTGTTTCACAGGAGCCACAGTGCAGGCTGCACAGAGCCCCCCCTGATCCAGCCGTTCACTTGTTAGTTTAACATTACATTTTGAACAGACATTATGTTTGGTACGTGTTGTTTTGCTTTTATCTGCCATCACAAGATAAGAAAAACTAAATCACGTTTCAGAATTCACAAACACTTCTCCAATTTATCAGAAAATACAGATTAGGTTATATTAACATATCATAGTATTTCTGATTTAAATAAGACAGGCTTGGAGAACTTTATAGTTTTCTCATAAACAACAGTTCTCTCAACACATCATTGTCTTATAATATACATGTCTACACATGCACACACATACACACAGAAGAAAATAAAAGTGATACTCAGCGGGGAAGATATGTGTCAACAGTGCACTTCTCTTCAAATGACTGCTGCAACTGTCCTCCTTTTGAAGCTTGGTGCCAAAAAGGGATTTTCCACTTGCTCACTCAGCGGGGGAGTAGAAGAGGTGTTTCTTAACACATTCCCCTACCACTGGAATCTCCTTCTGTGTCTCTGCTAACAGTGATTTCCCCAATCTACTTAGGTGAAATCCTGTTGCTTTATCTTTCTCACATTTTGTTATCACACTGCAAAATACAGGTACATATTTATCTATGAACCAGTCAAAAGATAGTATTTCTGTTCCTTTTCCTCTATATAGAGAGTATAAGGTATAATTTTTTTAGTCAAGCTGAAAGGCTGCAGCAGGTTTTTCAGTAATGACTGCAATTAGCACAGAACCCCTGGGCCCATTTAGCATTACATTTGGAACAGACAATATGTTTGGCACGCCCAAACACTTCCACAACCTTTATCAGAAAATACAGATTAGGTTATTTAACATATCATAGTATTTCTGATTAAATAAGACAGGTTTGGAGAACTTTATAGTTTTCCTTAAACACAGTTCTCTCAACACCTCATAGTCTTATAATACACATGCATATACAGAAGAAACAAAGTGATACTTAGCGTGGAAGATATGTGTCAACAGTGCACTTCTCTTCAAATGACTGCTACAACTGTCCTCCTTTTAAAGCTTGGCGCCAAAAAAGGGATGTTCCACGTGCTCACTCAGCAGGGGGGGGAGGGAAGCGGTGTTCCTCAAACACATTCCCCTTCAACTGGCTCTCCTTCTGTGTTGTTTACCTTAACAGCGTTTTGCCCTTTCTCTTATATTAGGGGAAAACCTGTTAGAATGTGTTCCCCGCTAGCGCTACTCAAAGCGCACCATCCTCAAGAATTCACTGCCATCCCCATGGGAGGAGGAACTTGGTATACTCCAGCTGGCTTCCGGGGAACCTCAGCAGTAAAGGCGCTCTCTGCCTAATGGCAGCGCCCGTCCTACATCAGCGGGGAGCGTCTCTTGCCGACTGCTTCCCGCTGTGAGAAGCGCTTCTTACCTCTCTGTCAGCGGGGCTGCCCCTCATACAGCTACCATTAGAGGCCGGTTGAATAGCCTTGCCTCATACGAGAAAAAACAATACAGACAGTTACCAACTTAGAATCCCAAATACAAACCCTCACCTCCCGACACCAAAAATACCGTAAACGCACAACCTATCTTAAATTGTTAGCCCTGAGAGGTCAACTGAGCAAGATACTCTCCACGAAAGCTGCTAAGACCGCCTCAATGGCTTCAACAACGTTTCTACGAAAAAGGAGATAAAGCCGACACACTATTGGGCCGTAGATTGCAGAGCAAGCACACCGGCAACCGCATTGTGGCCATTAAAGATCAGACACGACAACTTTTATTTAACCCACAGTCTATAGCAAATAGATTTCAAACTTACTACAGTACATTATATAACCTTCCTCTATCAGCAGATCCTCTAGATCAGGGGTGTCCAACCTTTTAGCTTCCCTGGGCCACATTGGAAGACGATGAGTTGGTTTGGGCCGCACATAAGATACACTAACAATAACGATAGTTGATCATCCAAAAAACCATAGAAAACATAGTTAACATATATATATATATATATATGAGAAAAAAAGTGATATATATATATATATATATATATATATATATATATATATATCTCACTTTTTTTTCAAATCCCCCTTTACTTACCTTTCAATCGCCCTGTTCAAAAAATCCTCTCTAGTTATTATACTATAATCACTTTTTGTATTGTTTCGATGCAATATCATTTAAGACAGGCATTGTATATCAGGGTGCCCTGACCAGGCCTGCGGTACCTGACATATACATCACTGTGACCCCAAATTGTCACCTGTTTTGCTAATTACACCACTATGTTAGTTAAGGGATAACAACTTATAATGGGCCAAAGAGAATAATATATAATGCCCCATTAGTAATACAAGTAGAAGTATGTAGCAGGGAGATAAGGTCCATGATGCTCCAGGACCAGGTGACTTTTATTCACTGGTGAGCGTCCCTTGAAATAATAAAAAAAATCCCCCTTAACTTACCTTTTAATTGGCTTGTTCTCCTGTCCTCTTCTCTTCTTTTCTCCAATTCTGTGCTGCTGATTGTTCTTCTCGCGCGGGTGACTCCTCTGTGCTGCGCTCCGCAATGGATGTTTGGCTTGATGACATCACGCCTGACATTCATTGCGAGCACCGCACGGAGGAGGAGACAAGGGAGGGAGCCGGAGTACCAGCTGACGTGACCGCAAGGTAAGTATTTTCTTTTCTTTTTTTTGCAGGATTTTTTTTTCCATTAACAGTGCTGCTCCCTTGCCACAACCAAAACTACTTCTGGGCCACATTTAAAGGCATGCTGGGCCGCATGCGGCCCGCAGGTTGGACAACCCTGCTCTAGATATTAGACATGCCCAAATATCCGATTATCTCCGAACGTGTTCTCTTCCCTGCCTCACAGAAGCACAACTGACAATTCTGAATGCTGAGATCACGTTAAAGGAGATCAAAACAACTATCAAGACACTTAGAATCACAGCAGCACCGGGCCCAGATGGTCTTACAGCATTACATTAAAAAATTTGCCCCGGAATTAACGCCTATGCTCCTTTCCCTCTTTAACGTGAGTTTGAATGGCAATAAATTTGAAAGGGACACTACCAGAGCGGACATTATAGTTATCGCCAAAGAGGGACGAGACTAGTCTTTATGAGAGCTACCGACCCATACCTCTACTGAATGTGGATTTAAAACTGTTTGCCAAGCTTCTAGCAAATAGGCTAGCCCGAGTGATCCTGCCCGCCAAGGAACAGATAACACAAGGCGTGCAATTGACCTAATTAAAGTGGCTAACCAGATTCGGCTCTGCTGGTGTCTCTTGACGCAGAAAAAGCCTTCGACAGGGTCTCTTGGCCATTAATGAGAGATACGCTCAAAAAAATGGGATTTAAAGGTCAATTTTTGTGTGGGCTAGCCTACCCTCGGCCACTGTTTGGGTTAATGGCGCCGCATCACCCCCATTTCAAATAACGAACGGCACTTGGCAAGGCTGCCCACTCTCCCCCTTGTTATTTGCCCTAACAATAGAGCCATTGGTATCCCGAGTCTGTAATAACTCAGAGATCAAAGGGATACAAACAGGTGAAAACAGGTGAAACGGACTACAAGATCTCTATGTATGCAGACGACATCCAACTGACGATCACCAACCCCCTCACTTCCCTCCCCTCCCTACAGAGTGAACTAAACGATTACGGCTCAGCATCTAACTTTAAAATTAATATGGATAAATCGGAAATCCTCCCCCTCACCTACTAGAGTCTCTGAGGCGTCAATCAACTTTTAGATGGCAACCAGAAAAGCTTAAGTAACTAGGAATTTACTTCACGGATCAATATAGTCAACTATATGCTGCCAACTTTCCCCGACTTTTGAACACACTCAAACGAGATCTTGAGAAGTGGGTTAGCCTAAACATCTCATGGCTAGGTCGCATAATGGCGGTAAAAATAAACTTAGTGCCACGGATTCTTTATTTGTTTCAGACACTACCTATACGTTGTCACACTCCGCTCCCCGGGTATCTCCACCCGAGCCTCAAAACACTGACTATCACTTTAAATCTCTCTTCTTAGTACAGACTATCAGCCACGCTTTGCACCTGTGATTACTTCACCTGTGTTTTAGTCAGTTCTGCCATTGGTCAGCCCTCCTTTAGAAGGTCCTTCCTTTAACCTATTCATTGCTGGTACTTCAAGTCTACACATGGCTTGATTTGGATGCCTCTTCTGTTATGATCAGTGCCCGCTGTCTACTCTGTCTACACCGCTGACTACTGCTGACTCGTTCCACATCCCTGTGGTAAGATGTGGTTCATCGTTGCTGTATATCTGGACTCCGCTGATCTCTGCGCACCTGTTCCACTTACCCGTGGTAATCACTATGATCAACGCTCGCTATCTACTTGTCTGCACCGCTGACTACTGCTGACTCGTCCCACATTCCTGTGGTAAGCTGTGGCTCATCGCTGCTGCATACTTGGATTCCACTGATCTGTTCATCCTCAGTAAAGTTCATTGTACTTTGAAGTGGTACTTGCTGTGACCAATGTTCTCTATGAATTCTGTCTGCACTACTGAACTTCACTGATGGTTCCTACTCTCCTGTATACAGCCGTGACCCATCATTGTAGTATATTCAACACCTCATTTGAACTTTGTATTTATGTTCCACTCTTTAGTGGTACTTGCTGGGACCAACGCTCATTATGTATTCTGTCTGCATTACTGAACTTTGCTGATGGTTCCTACTGTCTTGTATACAGCCGTGACCCATCACCTGCAGTATATTCAACCTTCATTGAACCTTGTATTTATGCTCCACAATAAAGTGGTAATTCTCCGCCCTGGACAACAACCATTCTCACAAATTTGGTCTTCGCGTGGACTCAGGTTCTTAACAGACATAGCCCCTACGTGTGTTTTCCCCGAATTTGCGAATCTCCAGCGATGCTTTGACATTCCCCACAACCACTTTTACCAATACCTCCAGCTGAGGCATTTGTATCATTCAATTCCAGCATTTAAAACTTTTTACCAACTCACACATTTAGAAACCTTCTGTACCCCTTTTACTGGCTGAATCTCTACATTTTACTGCCTTCTGGTGGCATTACGTCAACCTGACAAAGATCAATATGAGCTAAAGTGGGAGAAAGACTTTGGAGAGGTACTGGAAGTAGAGGACTGGTCCAGGATCAGAACACGTGTCGCCAAGAGCTCTATATATGTGTGAAGACCAAGGAGAATGCATACAAGTTACTATATATATATATATATATATATATATATATATATATATATATATATATAAATATATATGGTATTTGGTTCACACCCATCTAAAAGCTATATATCCTGACTCCTTTAACCTATGCTGGAGATCCTGGGGACAAGTGGGCTCGTTCCATCATATTTGTTGGTCTTGCCCCAAGATGGTGAGATTTTGGCAAAAAAATTCATAATCTAATTCATAGAGTTACCTCACTACAAATTCCCCCCTGCCCTTCCTACTCACTCCTACACAGAACTGTTCCAGACATCGACAAACATACAACGGCGCTTGTCTGCCATATATTTAACGCCGCTAAGTGTGCAGTGGCAGTGAATTGGAAACAATCTGAACCCCCTACACTGGCTGAAATCATAAATAGAATCTGGCAGACTTACCGCTTATAACATATCAAAAGTATAATTAATGATCATCCTATTAAGTTCCGAAATCTCTGGCAATCCTGGCTTGCCACCTACGGAACACACCAACCACAAACCTACTTAAGCAGAGATAGATAATATAATATCGGTTTCGAGTCATATACTCATTATTTAGGAATTGATGAGAGGCCAGGCTGAGCCTCCTTCATTGCCTCCCCCCTTCCCCTTTGCCAACCCTTTACCCTCCTGTACCCCTTTGTCTAGTTTGTCTCTCTCTTCTCTTCTTATTGAGGTCCCTTCCTCCTTCTTCCCCATCCCCCACACTCGCTCCCCCTTCTCTTAGGTCTTTTTCGTTTTTACATACTTAATTCTGTTGTTTAGCTTTATAACAAAGTTCTTAATAGTTTTTAATTATCTTTGTCATGTACTAACAAATTGCTTGATGTATAATCTAACCTGTATGCTGTGCAAACTAGAAAAATACTTTCAATAAAATGTTTTTAAAAAAAAAAGAAAATTAAAATTAATATCCGATTGGTTCACAAGGGTTATAGCACATTTGAGTACATAGATATTAAATAAATTCTTATATTAGTAAATCACATGCATAGGGGTAAATGTAACAAGCTGCATGTTTCAAAAAGTGAAAAATGATGCCTATAGCAAACAATCATCAATTATCAATCAAATCAATTATTAGCTAACATCTTACACTATGGGCCTGATACAGAGCAGAACGCAAGCATAAACGTAACTGCACACAAGTGTATGAGTATGTACACCATATGCAAATCTGAAGATGTTCCCAGGTCTGAATGAGTAGCAGATGGTCCACTATGATTGCAAATGGTATGTAGCATTATTTAAACTTGAATCACTTAGCTAATACAGCAGGAACAACTTCCTGACATGCGTACAAATTTTTTTTTTTATTTATCTTTGTTACAACATGCTCAGTAAATTCTAATCTAAAGTCTAAATAAGCGTCTGTGAACCATTTGCAAAAACTCTAATTACAAATAGTTCGAGTGATCGTCATCATCATTATCCACTACTCACAACTGCCCATCCACCCACAAATAAAAACTATTTTTCAGTTGTATCTGCAACTATGTCCCAGTCTGAACACACCCTTACTGAACATTACCTACATTATAACACCCCTTCCCTCCCTGACACTCCTCTTCAGAGTAAGGATTAGTAAGTGGCAAAATAGCATAAATCGGAATAGCCAAATTGGGTACATTCACTTACTGAATATGCGCAGTAAAAAAATCACATAGATCATAATTGCCAACTTTTCCTGTATCCTCTCCAGGAAGATCCCAGAGCAGTGGTCAGCTGGCAAATGGGAAAGAGAGGAGCCAAGACATCATTGCGGTAGTGATATGCAGCATTGTGCGCCAGGGGGATAGCTTAATGATGCAAATCATATCACTAAGCCCAGTCTCCAGCAGGGCGCCTCAACGTCGACATTTGTGAGCTTCTCGTACATGGGAGAGGACACAAGTATGGCATAGATACAAACAGATGGATGTCTCACTCTGAATCAGGCCTTATGTGTATATCCAAACTTCTCATTTTCTGAAAACAATTTGACTACAAAAAATATCTATTCAGGGCTTATTACAGCAAGTTTTTTCGTTTAGTTTTTTTGGGAGAAACTCCCCTCTAGACATCCGGCATTTACCCCTGACCATGTTATATACAATACATTTTTACTTATATGGGTAAATGTGAGTGATGGGGACAGGTAGGAGGACTGTCACATGTTAATTGATATAACCTTATAGGTTCATTATATTGTTTATCTTTTGACCCTCTCTGGTTTTTTTTCCATTAGGAGACATCTTGGTGTGGTTTATTAACTCACTGGCGCAGCATGGTGGCACAGTGGTTAGAATTGCTGGAGTCATGATTTAGATTCAGGGCCCTACCTGTGTGTAGTTTGTATTTTCTCCCTGTCTTTGCGTGGGGTTTCCTCCACATACTCCGGTTTCCTCCCACAATACAAAGACATACTAGTAATTTAATTGGCATCTGACAAAAATGGACTTTAGTCGGTGTGGGTGTGGCTGGGAATTTAGATTGTAAGCTCCAATTTCACACTTATATAAATGATTATGTATCCTCTGTACAGCACTGCATAACATGATTGGCGCAATATAAATAAAAATAATAATCTCATTATACCAAGCTGAATTTATTTAAAGTTTTACTTTTTCCTCACTGTTGTGATGGACATTTCAAAGAGAGGACTGTATTGATTGGAGCAATATTTCCCCAAAATATTATGGGGCATATTTTGTTTATGTTTTGCTTTACAACCCCCTTACTGTTCTTACTGCCAAATAGGAATATTTGGCGAGTTGCTGCAATAAGGGACCATTTCCAGCCTGTAAGCACCTATGAATTCTGATGCTGCCCAGACATGCTGCAGTACCACAGCTGACATCAGGATATTTCCCATTATCATATCTTGTTTAGTCTAAAAACAAAATGACCTAAAATAATCTACTCAAAATGTATTTTAGAATGTTTAACATGTTGGTTAATGTGATCAGAAGAAAACTACTATTGTCCTGTGTGCGTGATCATCTTCCGTCTGCTTTAACGTGCTCCAGTCATTCCAGAAGTGATAAATCAGTAACTTATCTAATTTGGCCACCTACTATGTGTGATTACAGGGTGCTTTTTTATCTTAAGTGTGGACACAACCTATCAGAAATACCGCCACAGCATGGGATGCAGCCATTATGGGGCCCACAGGTGAGGGGGGGGGGGGGGGGGCAGGTAGTACCAGGACACACTCCCAAGGCCCCCGATCTGCCTTCAGTAGAGAGCACAGTGGGGGCCTGTACTGAGCATGCACAGTATTAGCTCTAGTGTATTATTCTTCTAGGCGTTTTTGGATGTACTGCTCTAGTGTTTTTTTCTGATGTATAAAACATAAAAGTCACTGCAGAAAATAAATGGCCTGTGCACCTTTCCCGTTTCTTGATGTGAAGCACTGGGAGGATAACTATAACCCTAAATGTAATATGTAATATGTAATATATATATATATATATATATATATACCGTATTTGCCGGCGTATAAGACGACTGGGCGTATAAGACGACCCCCAACATTTCCACTCAAAATATAGAGTTTGTTATATACTCGCCGTATAAGACTACCCCCTCTTCCACACACCATACGGTACAGCTGCGGATGAAAAAAACAAACCTCGGTCAATTGAATAAATGTTCTAATAAAATGACAACAAGGGGATGTTGGGCAGGAGCGCACTTCTCTCATTACAACGTGTAATGACGTCAATCTGTGGTAAGACAGGCTGGTGTGATATGTAATTCTGTGTTATGGAGACTGGAAAGCTGAGCATCTACTATATCAATAGACATGACTGTAATATGTTAGGCATCAGCTGTCATATTCACAAATGATTGAAAAGTTTTGTTAAAGCTATTAGTGTGATCACCAGTGTATGTACTAGGACCACCATCATTCAGGTACACAGTGCAGGGTGAGAACTGGTGCAGGCATCTCCATCTGAACCATGCAGCAGAGCTGAGTTGATCTGAGCCCTATTTAAGCTGCTGCTCCAGTCCTGCAGATACCTCTGTACCTCTGGACAGCAATGGGGTGACATAACACACACCCCCCCCCGCACCGCGCCAGTGATACACGCCGCCCATTGTCTTCAGTCAGCTGTGTAACCCCGCAACTCTTCCCCCGGGTACCTGTCCGTGCAGGAAGATGGTTTTGTCCCGTGCTGACTCTCTCAGGACAGTCTTGAGTCGGAACCCGGAGAGGGGATGTTGTGTCTCCACTGAGCTCTTTGCATCCCCGCTGTCGCCATTCTGTCGTCTTCCCGCTTCCTCTTAACACCGGTAGGAGCCATTGTTATTAGGAGCATGCGCGGTGTGGCCCGAATACAGCGCCCTCTGCTGCACAGCTTTCTGAATCAAACCACTCCACTGCCTGCACCCGGCGTATAAGACGACCCCCCACTTGGAGGCATGTTTTTCAGGGCAAAAAAGTCGTCTTATACACCGGCAAATACGGTATATATATATTTATTTTAACTGGGTGTGAGAGGATTACATTGTGTAGAATAGTATTAATCATACTTGTCTTCTTCTGAAATTGCCCCCCAGGGAGCTCAAATGTCAGCATTTTTGGCCCCCGCTCAATACGAAATGACGCAGTTGTGTCATTTCTCCATGAGGACCAGAGCCAAAATTACGCAATTCATTGTGAATCGTGTCTTGGAGGCCCCCATTCAGCCCACCTCACTAGAAAGTGGGCAGTATGCGGGAGAATGGCCTGCTCTCCCGGGAGTCCGGAAGACCTACCTGGAATTCGGACGTCTCTCTGATATTTCGGGATAGTGGGCAAGTATGGTATTAATTATTATTAGTTATTATTAATGTGGGGTTTTCACATTAATGTACAACTTACGCACCATGCCTTATTCTTTTTATATTTAACATTTTTATTTTTCTAATTCTAGTTTTCATGTCTGACTACTGCCTAGTTTCTGTTCCGCGTGCAATTCTGAATTGTTTTGCTATGCTGTAAAGTACAACAACTGCACAGTGCAACTTCTCTTTATGTAAGTTTCAACAGCAGTGGAAACGTGCACTTACCTCCTTCTGTGTATTCTGCATGCAGTTTTTTAAGTAGAGTTATAGCACTATTGGGGCCACCATCTACTGTAAAATTTCTTCTGGTAGTGTCTCCGTCCTCATCTTTGCTTTCCAGACATATTTGTCACATGGTTTCTCTCCTGCATATGAATGGTCCTGGGCAATTTGTATGTCCTCCCCAGATTTGCATGGGTCTCCTCCAGGTACTCTGGTTTCCTCCTACAGTCCAAAAACATACTGTCAGGTTAAATTGCTTCTGACAAGATGGACTCTAGGGTGTGTGTCTGTAGTCTGTAGTTTCCAATGGGGCAGGGACCAATGTGAGTGATTACACATTCTCTGTGCAGCGCAGTGTAATATGATTGGTGTCAGTGGTTGAAGTGTAAATGTACAAGTGCTGACGTAGAAATTGGGGGCAGACAGCTGCCCCATTGGAGTACACACACACGTCAATTTGTTAGCAGCCAATTAACCTATCAGTATGTTTTTGGAGTGTGGGGGGAAACCGGAGCATCCGGAGGAAACCCACGCAAACACGGGGAGAACATACAAACTCTTCACAGATAAGGCCATGGTCAGGAATTGAACTCATGACCCCAGTGCTGTAAGGCAAAAGTGCTAACCACTTAGCCACCGTGCTGCCCATATTCCCATCTTTCTAATGAAATAGGGCCAAAAAGAGACTACTCTGGTCAGAAGGGTTGCAATAATCCTCCCCCTGTTCTAAGCTGTGATTGAAGTGTGGGTGTATACAGTAGTATGCCAAACCACAGAAAGGGTAGCGGATGATGGGAATAGCCTCCCATCAGAGGTGGTAGAGGCTAATACTGAGCAATTTAAACATGCTTGGGATAGACATGAGGATATCCTTACAAAGATTAAAGGACCAAATAGGGTTTGAGGTTACCATAGGTAAAAATTGGGCAGACTAGATGGGCCAAGCGATTCTTTTCTGCCGTCAAATTCTATGGGGGGTATTCAATTGTTCGGCTTGAAGGGCGAAAAACTCGCGCTCTAAAACTATTACCGTTCATACGGTAATTACTTGCTGAATTTTAGCTCGCAGCTCCCTGAGCTGCGAGCTGAAATTCAGTGAGTAAATTACCGTATGAACGTTTTTTAACCGCAATTTTACCGTATTAACGGTAATAGTTTTAGAGCGCGAGTTTTTCGGCCGTCAAGCCGAACAATTGAATACCCCCCTATATGTGTCTATTTAACCTTAGAACACATCTCTGTGAATGGAGGCTGTGTGATCCCAGCTTGCTGCAGCACAGAAGGGGTTAAGCTCTCCTGTAGCTCCCTGAATGAGCTCCCAGCTGATCATTGTTACATTGTTGCCACTTCCTGCATATAGAAAGCTGGGAGTTGACCAGCCACTGGCCTACTGCATGACACACTCACATATACACATAGCTATCTCCCACTATACCATGGAGAGGCAAGAATTGTGTGTTTGTGTTCTTCATAGGGAACCAGCACCTATACTGCAGTGTTAGTGATTTAGAGAGACACAAACTTTTACCTGTTTCTGAGGCAGCAGTGTCTGTGAAACTGACAGCTTCAAAAGAAGTGGAGAAAAGTGCTGATATATATTACCGACAGATACTGCCCCACTTAGACCACTGATGGGTGCTATATAAATAAACAATACAAATCGTAATGATGTCGCCAGTGCGAACACGCCTTAGGTAAGTAGTCACTAATATTAATTACCAGTTATTAGGTAACATCTTACACTATGGGCCTGATCCAGAGCAGAACGCAAGCATAAGTGTAACTTGCGATTGAAAAAACTGTACACAAGTGTATGAGTATGTACACCATATGTAAAGGTGAAGCTGGGCCCAGGTCTGAACAAATAGCAGATGTGTCCATTTGACAACAGACGCTTCCGTCCAACATGCGAACATGTACAAAACCCTTTTATTTTATAGGTTATGAATGCAATTGCTATGCAGCATTATTTAAACTTGAATCACCAAGCTAATACAGCAAAACATAGAAAATCACAGTTGCAATAATAAAATCTCGGCAACAGATGGCAGCATACAGCATTTAAAACATAAGCATTACAGTCGGTCGTAAATATGTCATATATACAGTATATAGTCTATTATGTGTCCTGTCTCTGCACATTCATTGCAGACAGTGATAACATACTCCACAAATAACCACTCTGTTAGGGACATCTCCAAAACATGAATCTCTGCTAAAAAATGACAGGTGCTTATGAGCAAAATGTATGCACTAGAAATAGCACTCTGAGTTTGTCCCTTCTAGAGAAACTGGACAAAGAGATCCTTCATATAAACCTTCCCCCAACTAATAGTGTGATGATGTGAGTCTTGTTGTTGAGTTCTCTTGCATTCTTTAGAACAGTATTCAATAAAACTACTTTCTCCAGGCCTGGAGAAGTCATGAAGATAGATAGAAACAGTAGTTGCATCACCCTCTTTACCTCTGGCCTGCTTCCCTACTTCTGTTTTCTTGAGCTGATGCTTACTTTATGTAGGACATTACCATCACTCTTTCTCACTATACCTTAAATAACTATCTGCATTAACAAGTTTTAAGGTAAGAAGCATAGGATAGGCTTTAAGAATATCTTCCTCCACCATACACATTTTTCATAATATGCAGAGTTGCTGGTATCTTAAGCTCTGCATGCTGTGTAAAATATATATTTTTTTCGGATTAAATCTATGTCTTCGTTTTTTACTTAAATTGCATCCAACTTAGCATCAAACTCTTTCACAAATCCAGGCCTGATTACTTATGTTACTGTGCATAGTGTGGTATTTAACTGTGTGGTAAGAGTTTATTGTGAGCTACTGTGATTATATGTTCAGTTGGGGATTTACAACAAGTTTTTATCTACCTTATTTAATGTGTCTAGCCTTTCATAGAATTTCAACTTTTCTCCAGTATTTCTGTAGTAAAAGGTGCAAGCACCGTTTAAACTGTTGCCTTGACATTATAGGGAGCAGGGCCATCTCTTACAACGGGCAGGTGAGGCCCGTCCGAGGCAGCGCTGAAAAAAAAAAATCCTGCAAAAAAAAAAAAAGGGAAAATAATTACCTTGCGGTCACGTCAGCTGGCGATCTGGCTCCCTCCCTGGCCCCCTATTCCGTGCTGTGCTCGCAGTGAATGTTGGGCGCCCAACATTCACTGCAAGCACAGCATGGAGGAGCGCAGAAGAGACTCAGCGCGGAAAAAAGAAGAGAAGGGGATCGGACTTAAGGTAAGTTAAGGGGGCCCATATATATATATATATATAATATATATATATATATATTGCAACAGAAAATGTAATATCACAAATATGATGTTGGGAAGATGTAGTAACTGCGTACCGTAAAGATGTATTCAAGAAGTAAAAGATCATATGGAGGTTTCCTCTTCAGAGGTAATCCCTCTCAGTCTCCATCAGACATAGCGACAATGTAGAAAAAACAGAATAGAAAGTAACATAGTGCAGTATTGTTATATATAAAACTGCACCAAAAACCAGAGATAGTCCTCCACCAGGAGACAAAGTGCTAAAACAGGTAGTAAACCCAAAGGTGAATAATGTAGCACACAGGTGCAACATGCATCCCTAGGTAAATAAAAACTGCGTACCAGATAGTCACAAGACCATGAGATTTCTTAGACCATATATATAAGATCAGGCAATTCCTCTGTCACAACTTCATCCAGTGACGGTAATGAACAAGATTGAACAAAAAAGAATGCAATGTAAAAATATAGTCAATTTATTAAAATTGAATAGCACAGTAGTAACTCACATGAGGTAACCACGATAGCGCTGGTAGATGTCACCGCTCAACGCGTTTCGTCCCGGTGCAACGGGACTTCCTCAGGAGCAATAAAATACAACATAACAGATCCATGATGCCATTTATATAGCAAATGTGTATATATATATATATATATATATATATATATATATATATATATATAATCACTTTTTTTTTACATATATATTTTTTTTACACACACACAATAAATAAATATATATATATATATATATATATATATATATATATATATATATATATTTATATTTATTTTGGGGCCCCGGTGCACTGCATTACCCGGGGGCCCATAATGTAGTTAAGGTGGCCCTGATAGGGAGCCAAGTAAGATCTGATGTTTGGGGATCCAGAAGGGTGCAGTACCAGAGTCTACTGCTGATACCACTCCAACTGGGTACCTGTAGTATGAGAAGTATTTTTGCAAAAAAAATTGTGCACATTTTGCCAGCAGAATTTGGCTTTAAGCATTCCTAATTAGACAGCAAGCATATGGTCACCAGCCCATACATCAGAATAAATTGACCTTAACTATGCCTCCCATCCCCCCCTTATGCTATGAAAAACATTATGAACGTTGAGCTTGCTAATACATCTCCCATATTATTGGAATGTGAAACAAAATATTTTATGGTTATTACACTGGAGCATATACACCTATTATTTTTGCTTTTTATGTCAATGCAACATTGGTCTGACATTACAGCTGGTAGGACTAGAACAAACCTGTAGATTTGAATGTTCACAGAGCTAGCAATTACCTGTTGACCAACCAGTGTCATAGGATACTAACAACACAAAAGGAATGGACCAAGGCACACATTGTAATAAAACAGCAAAAACTATGCCTGAAAGACACCTCTGTATCCAATTCATACATACAAGTTTTCTACTTTTCTGGTTGGTATGTGTAATGTACACATGAGATAGTTCTAAATAGTGGAAGGCTGATGTTGGTGGTTGAATGTTAGGGATGCACCATGCATGAATTTACGGTGTTATTTATAATTACCTAGGACATGACACTCGAAATATAGCTCTGGGGATTATCATATATGCAATAAGAGAAATAAGGATGAGAAAATAGGGGCATGCATTGTATTCCATTACGGTTGTCAAAATAAATAGACTAACTTACACTAATTTGATGCATCGTTGGCGTATGATTTCTTAATGTACAGTTTAATATAAAAATAAAGTTTACATGTGTGTTTCCTATCACTTAGCAACGAGTGATGCTGGTGATAACTGAAAGTAGAAGAGGAAGTTTTGTAAAGCATGAAAGACATAACCACTGCACTTGCATGACATACTTTAAACCACAAAATTCTTTGCTTTGCTAATATGTGGTTTGTGAGAAGGAAATTATTCACACTTCCCTCAACAGCGGATTCCCCTTTAAAAAAAAAATGAACCACATGCAAACACAAATAACAGTATAGAGCAAATTTCAATATAGAAACACATAAGGCTTAATTTTATAGCAAGGCTTACAAGTGGTAAAGCTTACTCACCTACACTTAATATGTTGTATTAATTTCTAAATTATTAACAATATATTAACCCAAGGCAGCATGGTGGCTAAGTGACTAACACTTCTGCCTCACAGCACTGGAGTAATGACTTCAATTCCATGGCCTTATCTGTGTGGAGTTTGTATGTTCTCCCCGTGTTTGCGTGGGTTTCCTCCGGGTGCTCCGGTTTCCTCCCACACTCCAAAAACATACTAGTAGGTTAATTGGCTGCTTTCAAATTGACCATAGTGTCTCTCTGTCTGTCTGTCTGTGTGTGTGTGTGTTAAGGAATTTAGACTGTAAACTCTATTGGGGCAGGGACTAATGTGAACGAGTTCTCTGTACAGCGCTGCGGAATTTGTGGTGCTATATAAATAAATGATGATGAAACTTGTATGAGGGTATCATGTATCTACACTTGACTTTATGGCAGAACCGTAACTAAAACTTTTAGCGCCTAAGGCAAGAAACAAAAATGCCATCCCCACCCCAGCCCTCAATTTTAACCAAATGAACCTAAAATATTAGTTACGGCCATGCTATTTAGGTATATTTATTTGGAATTACACATGGCATCTTTATGCAAAATCAAATTTACTGAAGTACAAAGATTTCATACCTGTATAACAATTGAGACATCTCCACTTCAGACTCATAGTAGTATAGTAAATTAGGGGTCTATTTATTTATGTCACTTATTTTTCTTATTCCTAAGATATCAATACCAGAATGAGTATTGCACCTTTACATGTACCACTGCAGTGCTTATTAAATAGACTTGCCAATGCTTTACATGAGGAATCTATCTCTGACAAGACGAGGTGAACGTTGCCACCAACAGGGGTTAAAGCTATTTACCTGGAAAAATTTAGATGTGATAATAAAAAATAAAAATAATGTTGATGTTTAAAAATTGACCAGCAAACTCATACTCACAAGTGCTGTGTATATGAACTCAAATGATATCCATCTGTTGGACAGAAGACAGATGTGCAGGAATTCAGGGGCCCTCTTAAGGAAGACGGCCAGCCAGAGTATAACATATTCACATTTCCTGTAGAAAAGGTTAAACATTACAGGAATCTACAAGGCAATCCTTTTACCATATCTAACTGCTGCAAAAAGATCTCCTTTCTATTATCCTGAGGGCTTGTTCCAGGGCCGGACTGGGACTAAAAATCAGCCCTGGCATTCACAGTACATTCAAGTACACAGGCCCTCCTCAGTTCCAGATGATGATAATAATAATAATAATACAGTACTTTTTGCAGAGATCATTGTATCATAATCAGAGAATCTATGAAAACACGCTGCTGTCAAACAGAAGTATACTTGAGGAACAGCCCCCTTACGCCTCCTGTGGCTCTCCAGTTTACGTGGAACTACAAGTCCCAGCATGCCCCACAACAGGCTGGCAGGTGTACTGAGACGTCTAGTCCCACAAGAGCTGGAGAGCTACAGGGTGTTGGGGTATGTTACTATAATCCTCTGTGGATCAGCTGTTTGTTACCTGCACTGCGCTGGCCTTCTCCCGGTATCACTGGCTTGTCCTGTGAGATACAAATGTATTACGTGCAGCTTGACTCTTTATTTGCAGCATAGGGCACACCAGTATCAGACAATGGTATGTACAGGGCCGGCAAAAGAAATTTGGGGCCTGGGTACATAGAACTTTTGGGGCCCCCCTCCATAGACGAGCAGGAAAGAAACTGTGTGCCAAAAAGGGCGTGACCACATTATGTTGTGAGTGTGGCCAACATGATGGTACATTGATACATACATTATAATAAAACATTACATTTATCACGTCCTCCCAGATACATCACGCCATCCCCCCCAGGCACATTATGACACCCCCCCACCCCTCCCGCTTTCTGCAGCATCCTTTCTCTCCCTCCCCCCCTCTGTTTTCTGCAGCATCCATTCTCCCATCCCCCCGTTTTAGTGTACATACCTTCTCATCTTCTTTTCTCTTCTTGCTTCTGTCTTCTTTTCCTTCCGCTCCTCTATTCTGACAGCTTGCAGGATCCAGACAGATTTGGAAGTGCTGCACTGTCGCGGCACATGTAGACAGCAGGGCCAGATTAAAGGGCTAAGGGGGCCTCCAATCCCCTGTGAGCCGACCCCCGTGAGGTTCCCCCGTAAGCCAACCGCCGCCCCCCACCCCAAGCACTTAACTTTTTCTGTTGCCCTGTCACTGTAGTCCTTCCGTGGCTGTAAGCTCCTTACTGAGGAGATCTCATGAGAGTGAGACTCGCGAGATCTCCTCAGTAAGGAGATTACTGAGCACCGCGGAAGGACTACAGTGACAGGCTCAGCAGCATTGATCGGGCCGGTGGTGCCCCCACCCCTGCACCGATCAATAATGCTGATGAGCACTGTCAAGGGCCCCCTGGATGCCCGAGGCCCCTGGGCTGTAGCCCAGTTAGACCTCGGGTTAATCCAGCCCTGGTAGTCAGGTGGCTGGTTCCTGTGGAGGAGCCAGTCACCAGGAAGCCTGTCAGTGTCGGAGCCGGCCACTAACATGCTAGAGCCGGCCCCATTAACTTGGGTGCATTGACTACCCGGAACCTGGGCCCATCTAACCATCAGCCTTTCTGGCATTTACCAGAAGTGCCAGATGGCCAATCCGGCCCTGGCTTGTTCACACATATGCGCTGGGCAGAAACGCATGAAATTAATCAACTTTAGCTGTGCATTAGTGGTGCCTTATCAATGCCTTTTTCATGTGCTGTACTTTTACCAATAAAATCTATTGTACTAGTAGAGTGCCTTGACACATGAAAAACAGGTTGTGCTGCATTGTACAATTTTAAGTGCGGTTTTAACATTCTATAGTGGGAAAGAAATCAGGCTATTGACTTTATTTGACCTCTTGCCTTTCATTCACTTATTAAAGTATGAAAAACAGATGTGTGATTGAGCCCTGACTGTGTGTTCTAGCAGCAGACATAGGTGCAAAAAAGTCAAAATCTATCTTTTAACAGGTTGTCATTAGAGACTTGGGGTCTATTTATTAAGAGATATAGCGATGACAATCACTATGCATCACTGCAAATCACAGTATTGCCTAATGAAACACCGCTGTAATTTAGCTGCTCTTAGAGCCCAGATAATGTCCTGCCTCCTCTACAAACTTTAAACTTTTTTTTTTCCTGCAGCCTAATGCTGCTGGTGAATGGAGAAGCACTTCCACAGCTGAGGGATCCAGTTAAGCTGGAGAGGCATCAGTTGGATGGATCCCATTGAAAATGACAGGTAATGCCATCCTGAGATGCAGTGAAAGCAGATCTTTTTGCAACTTTAATGAGTAGGAGAATTGGAAAACTTTGCAGTCCCCATACTGATATATGGGGTCTGCTGTAAGAAAGGTTAAATGGGTTTAGTCTGAGAAATCTATGATTTATCCAACATTAAACCTTTCATAAATTATGCAATGGCCTTCACTGTTGTGTTCACTGTTTTAGTGGCTGATCGCATTTTAAGAAGTAAACGTTTTAATGCATTCACGCAACCTATGCATTTAGTAATAATTAAAAAAACAAGTAAATGCCAATAGTGGGTTTTATAAAGCAACCTTTTGAACATGTTTATGTATACCTGTCCAAATCTGACTGATGCAGATTGTAATGTGACAGATGCATCAACAACTGAATTTGTGATGCTGTTATCTTTTATAGACGCCCCAAGATAAACAAAATATAGCATCAATTATTATCATTAACATATATTTATATAACGCCAACAAATTCCGTAGCGATTTACAATTGGATTATTTAGAACACTGCTTTTCAGAAACCCTGTCTCGGTTTAGGATGATTGTGCTCCAGCTGCAGATATAAAGGCAGCCACACATGTGCTATGCCTAAAATGGCTTGTTAGCCATTTTACGAGTCTTATCTGTGCATTGCCTATGCGTTGTTGGTGCAACAAAATCTTGTCTACCTATTTTCCTAAAAGAACATTATCATATTTTTTTTACATCAATAAAGTTTTTATTGAGAAATTTTGCAAGTGTATGGGATACAGAACATAAAAAAGGGAGTTAAACAATGAAAAGGGGTAGGTAGAGGGGAGACACAGAGTCCCCTCACCAGGGGGAGGGGATATAGTTTGCTCATCGACTATAACACAACATAATTTACCAATAATAATAATATAATTTTATTTTTACATTTTATAACTACATAAAAAATATATTTTATATATTACAAATCACTTTCCTTTCTATGGTATATTTGTAATTAATACTTATTTTACTAATGTCATCACATCACTACCCCTTTTCTCTTCCTACCTGCTCCATTTTTTACTTTAGATCAGTGAGCATTAGTCTCTGCAGCCAGCCCAGCATTAATATATAAAACTCCCCCAGTCAACCATCACATTAGCGCTCAGCATGACCACTGCACAGCGTCAGTGATCCTTATTCCACCAGCAGACATCAGCTTCTACACAACATAATTATAGTCAAGTCTGCAAACTCATCCTAGTAGCTACTTCTACTGATCAGACTTTATATATGTACACAAGCAGATGATCTCTGGATCAAGAAGCAATAACAAGAAAAACATACTGTAAAGTGGCTCTGAATGTTACAAGCATGCTAAGACTTGTAGTTCCACAACTACTGGGGAGCTACAGTTCACCAAAGCAGTACTGTATAGAACAGAGTTAAGCAACCTCTGGCCTCTCTCCAGATCTAATAGAAGTCTATTAATTTAACCCCTTAATTATATAGCTTACCCTTGTTCCCATCTATGCAGCAGTCACTTTATTTGAATGGCAAGGCATGCACATCTCTCATTGAATGCCTCAGTTTACATGTCCCACAGGGAAAATTGTTCTGCTGATACTTGCAAATATACTGCATTCCCACTATTTTGATCAGTCAACTACTTTTAAATATAGTGTTTGCAAATGCAGTAGTTACCTTAAAATCCACTGAGATTACACATACACACTGACCCAGATATCCTCCAGTTTTAACAATAAAGGTTGTACTCATTGGTAGAGTGCCCTTTCCATTACAAACTGCACAGATTAACAGTTGGTAAAACATACTGGGGGCAACTTCATAATAACTTTCTACAAATCACCCAGACAGGTTACCAGACTTCCTGCCATGCCCAACACAGACATTCAAATATCAAACTATTTGTCTGTAATCAAACAGTTAAAAACACATCCTGTCATTTGCACTCTGAACTCAGCATGTTGCTTTTCTTCTGAAATGGCAACAAGTAACAAATCTGTCTAGCCTGAAAGTTAACCCACTCCTCATGCTGCAGCTGTCTGATTTCTTATGATCCCTTCCAGAAGGCGCCAAGATTCAAACACAAATATCCGGACACTTATCCAGATACATTCCCAGATATTCAAACTCCACCGCCCTAATGTAAGAGAGTACTGGGAATTGTAGTTTTCACCCCCGTCATATGTGTGTTCAGCAGCTAGACTGTTATACAAAAGGCGTTCCCTTTTATTTAACAGGGTTGAGAAATAAAGCAGGATGACAGCACAGCATTTTTTGAATTTTAGGACTTGTATTATTGCAGCCACTCATTTAAAATCTCCATCAATAACTGTGTGTTTTTATGCTGGTTGCAAAACTAATTCAGCATGTGCATTTAAAGCAAACAAAGTGAAGTGAACTTTCAGTACTGGTAAACAATGCTGCTGGATGCAGGTAAGTATTTATCTTTTAATGACTTATAAAATCATTTATTCAGAATACAGCACAAGGGATCAATGCATTACACATGTAATTGGTTGCAATGTATGCTGCTGTCCTTTGTGTTGTTGCTCCAAAAAAGTGGAACTAAATCCCAAAACTGTTCCAAGTGATTTTTAAATTATTATTACTATTTAGATATGTTCCAAATGTATTCAATATTATTTGTATTCAGTTTTTAAGTGGGTGAAGATAGAACAACCTATAGCAGATTGCAATGTTCACAGTATCACAGAGGATTCCAGTGCCAAGTTTGTAGGAGACTGTGACCTGCTTACCCATGTGATGGTGTTAGTGAGGGCAGAGCTGCATGTGACAGGGACAATATCATTATGTGAAAAGAAAAATGGAGACAGACCAAAAAAATAACAGACTGCAAGTTAGTTAATGGAAGGAGTAGACTCCCTCAGCAGCGCAGTGTATGTTATGCAGGAAGATTATAGTGTCAAAAACACCTCTATATGAAAAAAAACCAAAAACGTTTAAACTGATTTAAAAATCATTAACTAGTTAACCTTTTAAAGGATGTTGTAGCATGCATTGCCATTTAACAGGACAGTTATTGTAATGCTCCAACTCAATGACTTGGAATGCGGGATGGATTTTCAGATACATGGCAACATGCAGTGGGCAACCTTAAGGTATTAACAGTGCTGTTGTGGCATGCAAGAAAAGACAAGATTGTACAGTCCACCTTACTCTTCCACATATAAAAATATTATCCTGTGTAAAGTTACACTTTAACTATGGTGCAAAAATAAAGTAACATTTGCACTGAAAATATATATTTTGTGACGGATGCTGTGTGCAAAGGTTAAAAAAATCCCACAATACACCAAAACAAATACACCAAAACAGAGCAGTGTACAATGCAATGGGAGCAAATTGTGTTTACCTTGACTTGTGGTCCTGTCCACATTGCTGTTATTGACAGTTCAGTTCACACATATGGCACAGCCTGGATGTCATGTTGAGATAAGACATAAATGGTAGGTCCAAATGGAGTCCAAGATGGATTAAGCAGGTACATCTATAAAATATGACTTCAGACCTGCCTGGGACCCAGCATCCTCTTCTCTGTTCCCTTCCCACTGCACGAGCAGCAGTGAGGTGCAAGAAAAAGAAAAGAGCAGAGTATAAGCTCCTAATATGAAAGTTGGCCACATACTTCCATAGGCTGCACAGCCACACATCAACAATATTTGTGTTAAAATGTACAACTTATGTGAGAGCAGCATTGACTACACTTAAGCTTTTTGGTGCATAAGACGGTCTCTTGGGTGACTATCTTGTGCACCAGTGCAAAATATTTTCTGGGACCTCATTTTCCTATTTCTAAACCATGCTTACAAACTCAAATTAAAATAAAACAGAGTAGTCATTTATCTGGTCTCCTCAGCCAAGAACTGCTGGATTTTACAATATAATGATAAAAGGGATGTTTGTACGTTCTGAGTAATACAACAATATTTTTTTTTCTCACAAATGTCAGAACAACCTGGATGATTGACATGGGATACTAGAAAGTGTTGTTAAATGTACATGTGTTTGTTTTGGGGCACACTGACATGCTCAGATAATAGGTAAATCACACACGTGTTACCATGTACACAGAAAAAGTAGCTAAATAAATGTTGGGCTGTGTTTCTCCAATAGACCATGTTTTGCATAAAAAAATATATAGGTAAAATGGAGCACTTCAAAAAAAAAATATGTTTTATTTTTTGCTTACTAATACAAAGGAATACCTGCAAGATGGTGTTTCAATGGTTAAACTATACATCAAATGAAATTCCTTGGAGTATATGTTTCTGATGATCTGGTGCCTCAAAGCTCTGGCAAAGGTAGTGAGTGGCCATAAAATCAGCTCGGAATTATTTTGAAAGAAGTACAGATATGGCAGTATATATGGTTATTTAATCATCCTGTTTGTGAAAGACAAAAAAAATAAAACCAAAGCCCATTTATTAATATGGTATTACCTGTACCACCACCGTGAACACTGAAAACTGCACCAATCATAAAGAGGGATAAACTTGCCGGTCATAAAGCTTTAACCATATAGCTGTACATTCTTCACCAGTAAAAGACTTCACAACACCGATTACATCGTGGTGTAATGTAATTATCATTGGCAACCATACCGTAGCAGACTGACATTTGTCACCTGAGATGCTTGTAGAACAGTCTCTTCTTTAGGCAGTTAATTGTATTTGAGGTACTGAGATAGGAATGTTATAAAACATTGTTGCTAACATTTGATACCATTTGCAAGGACACTGCTCTTCGCGGCACGTCCAAGGAATATATTCCCGCCACTTGCCAGCCTCTGATCGGGATAAAATGTGATCTATTAGACGTATAAAACATACAGAATAATAATCTATGGTCAATAACAAACACATACTTAAGACGTAACTAGTGAAAAACTAATTACATTGGTGAGGGTCGCATGAAAACAAAGGAAGGACTGACAGTAACTGGGAGCCTGGGAAGTTAGGATGAGGTGACAGCATGTTATTAGTGACACTAGATGACAGTGGTGAGGAGTAAAATGGCTGCATACCAAATGACGGGATTACTATTCCCTTGCTGACACATGATTCCTGTTGTAAACTAGCTAACAAGTGACATCGCCATCTTGAAACAGGGCACACTCCATTACAAGACAAGCAACAAGACATGGTCGCGCCGGGTTTGTACTATCGATGACGTCACATATATCTGCTGCTGTGGTTGGTTGGCACCAATCTCTCCCGCCATTGAATGAAAAATTGACCGTATAAAAGAGCTAAGCGGCGGTTCTTTATTAACCACCGGCTCTTAAGCGGGAAGACATCGTAGGAGCATGGCTGCCTCCACTCCCAGCCGTTCTGTGCCTCAGGCATTGCAGTCCCGGGCACGGGGGTCGTCCACGCCGCTCTCTCCAACTCGCATTACACGCTTGCAGGAAAAGGAAGATCTGCGGCACCTCAATGACCGCCTGGCAGTCTACATAGACCGGGTGCGATCCCTGGAGTTGGAGAATGACAAGCTGATGGTTGAGATCTCCGAGAAGGAGGAGGTCACCACCCGGGAGGTAAGTGTGGGGGCATCGGGAGGACACAGTAGTATATTACAAGTCCTACAAGTAATGTATGTATAGGTGGTGGTGTAAGAACAGACGGGACCTGCCAGTAGAGGAGGCTCTATTGTCCTGTCAAAATTCAATGTAATGAATGTTGGGGTAGTATATGGGGTGTGCCTCTGCTATAGGGGCACATGGCCGCTCGCTCATTACTACGGGGAGGGTCAGAAGAAGCCGGGGTCTCGGTATCGCATCTAGAAGGTAACTAAATAACGCACCTTGCTGATGTATGTATGTCTGCTTTTGCAAAAGGGTTATGGATAGCGACCGTTCTTCCATTTAGCATAATGGGTATTATCTTTGTACTCCCAACAGCGGTTATCTAAACTGCGTGTGTTTTTTTTTCCTGCTTTCTATGGTCGCCCATAAGTTATGTACCAATGTCCCCAGTAACGGCCCGTGTATATAGTATGGTGTACGGCGCTCACTAGGTGTTCTGTAACTTAGAATGTCTAGATGCCAACGTTCCAAAGAGCTTTATTCTTACTGAACCGTGTAGTACTTTCTTAAGTCTATTGCACAGATTTGTCTAGCAGCAGTGTCACCACGTTGTGGTTTGTTACCAGTCTGATTCGGGAGTGATTAGGACGTGTAACTCTTTAATGTCTGTACATGGAGTTGTGGGTGGGGTATAACATGCACTTGTCGTTATATATGCGCACTCTATAACCGCTGAAAATATCTATCTATGTACGGAGTGAAAAATTACACTCAAAATCCATTTTTAAAATGGAAAATAATTTTATGTTACCGTGCGGATTAGTCAGTTACTTCAGGAGGGTCTTTAAAAGTGCACTGGAACAAACGATCACTAGTAAGTTTTTAATTATACAGACGCCACTTGCAACATAACCCCGCCCACCTGTCATTTTAGGGAACAAACAGTTAATTTTGAGCACGTGGATAAGTAAGCAACTCTCCCACCCCCACCCCGAAATAGGAGTGAGTCCACGTGCTTCAAGTGACGCTCGAATCCCCCCAACAGAGTTCGGTGTGGAGACACATGCTGTGAAGGGAGGTCTGTGTGTGACAATAGTGCCAGTTTTCAAGTGTTCATAAATGTAAAGAGGGGGGGAAAAAAGCCTATTAAACAATATCCCCCATTAAATCAATAACTGCAAAAAAAATGTAATTTACCATCATTGCATCACAGCAGCAGGGCTGTTACTAGGGCTGTGCGATAGGGGTGACTGCCCAGGGTGCAACGCTGGAGGGGGGGGTGCAGTTTAGGAATATTTTGGGTTCATTTGGTTAAATTTGAGGGCCAGGGAGGCAGCATTTGATTTTCTTGCCCCAGACGCTAGAATTTTAAGCCCCGGCTCTGCATAGCAGATATCTGCTGCTTTGCATCTTTGTTTTACCTAGCAGCCCCCATAACAGTGTATGGGGACTGCTCAGTAATGCTACTTGTCAATAAAAGAAAATAACTTTTTCCCATGTTTGATGTATGCCAACTGAAGCTGGAGTACATTAATATAATTGAAAAGTTTCATTGCTGTCTTCTGCTCTGAAAAGCAGAGCTGTGCATGTGTGTAGGGGTCATGTGATCCCTACATCACATGAATCTACTTCATATCATGCATTTTGGGAGGTTACGCTATGCGCATGTCCAAGCTTTCCAGTTTGCACATGGGATTCAAAGTGACCAGGAATCCACATTGCAATAGGACTGCAAGTGAAGTACCTGTGAAAAGTTACACTTTACAGGAAGAGCTGGTTTTTGGAAATTTAAAGCTGCAAAGGCTTAAAAGCCTTTGCCGCTTTAAAGGTTTGCCTTTAAAAGCCATTGCAGCTTTAAATTTTTACTGCAAAATTGCAGATTTCGGACTACTTGCAGAAAACAATGCTTGATATATTTACCTCCTGGAGCCACAGACTGGAAGTGAGAGTATTGCCAACAGATCTGGAAGACTTTTTAATGCATATCTTAAATTGCATTTGAGCACTAGCGGCAATAACATGGCTTCTGCAGAGATTTGGACATTTGGCACCATAGGTTCTTGTTAAAGACAGTGCAGCGGACAATGAGGAAATATGTTTAAAGTGTTTAGTTATTTTTAGATATATTATAATATTTGCACAACAAACTTTCCTTAGTTCTATATTGTTTCGTCACTGACAACAGGGTTGTGCTGTGATATTGCAGAATACAGTCACCATTCCTGAGATGTGGAACTAGGATAAATGAATGACTTTCACAGGTTTCTTGCCTTCGCTTGTTACTAGATTCTCTTGTATGAAAAGTTGCATCTATATTTCAGGATTGAGGTCTTTGCTCTTCTCTTTGATGTCTTAACTTTTATGATATTGTGCAGTTAACACTATCCATTGGGGCACTTATGGTAAAATAAAGTTGTTGTTTTTTTTTTTAACTAGGCTGGAAAATCAAACTAATTTACATTCTTTTTATATACAGTAATTTCTTGCAACATTACAACCATGGCATACAATTACACTAAATTAGGTGTCCTCATGTTATGGCCTTATGCCACATGTTAAGGTTTGGGACTTTTGTGATCACTTACACTATTAAGCTATTGAGGAATGTTGTTGATCACTACTTTTATTGATTTTAAGCTGCAATTTTGGAAGCTGAATCTTGTAGTCCTCATCCTTGTGTAAAGCCCACAAGCGGTGAACAGCTCCTTATTTCTTGGTGTCAAAACTCTCCTATGTCAGGATGTAACTCACACCAGGGACCTTAGAAGCTGCTCAGCTTTCCATGAATTGTGCTATTATAAGAGGTGGGCAGGGTCACCCTGTAAACTCATATCAGACCTTCTGACTTCACATTTTACACATTAGTAACACAAGTCATCAATGAATTCATTTGATATAACCTATTTACACTGGTGTTATGATTAAGCCTTACTCACCACAATTATCTTGTTTGTAAATCCCTTACAACTGTAATTTCTCTGTTTATGACAGGGACCACACTATAGTCATCCAGACCTCTAATACAATGCTTCTAATTGGCAACCAGTTTTGGCTCTCTGCTTTACCTACAGGGTGGGTTCCCTGGGCAAGTAAACCCCCCCCCCCCCCCCCCCAATCCACACATATACAAACACAGTGGTCAGAGGTCAAATATAAATCAAATGGGCAGCTATGATTGTGATACTTGTCCAGCACACTTCATTCTAACATTTAAATGTCCCATGAGTCTGTTAATTTGTTTGGTATCTTTATACTTTACTTCCATATCAACTCTGTAATGTTCATAGCCTTCAATGACATTAGTTAAGTACTTAAATGTTGTCACTACTTTTTTACAGTGAAATGCTAGTCTACATTCTTTTGTCTGTTTCCCTAATGGACTAACTGCTACTCTAATGTGATTAGGCAACCTTTGATTTTTTAATTTTGTTTAACATCTTTAAATCTCTATTGTGTGGGCCACAGCTTGCATTGGTGTTACTTGGCAGTGTTGAGGGTAGTAGCTCCTAATCCTAAAAATAGACCAGATTTGGGTGAATAGGTTGTCTGCTCATTTATTGGGAAATAAGTATCTTTTACAAGATTCAGTTGTGTGGGAATGAAGCTTGTTTGAAATATCACTGTTCTAGTATCTTAATGTGTCACCAACCAAACTATATAAAGATTTTCATTGCTATTAAAGTAATTTCTTTTTATTTTTTTTCCCCTCGCTTTATATTTGTACAGTCAGTTTTCTAACCTTATTGTGGCTTAATGTAGACTTGCACCACCTTGCTAGATACACATGTCGAAGTTTGTGTCTACATAGCTGACAAATATTAGGTTTCTTAATAAAGTAGAACCCCTGAACATCAACGTGTTTGCTTGTTTGAAGTGCCTACCTACAACTGCACCCCACTTTAGACTCCAGCAACTGTCAAAATCGAATGGGAGCAGAGTGGATAGAAACTTTCCTACCCCTCTGAACCAAAGTTAAGCAGAGTGTTGCTTTATTATTGGGTGTGTTTCCTGTTAAAATATATTGGTAAAAAGAAATGCTCCCTCATAAGGCTATGGAATGCTGGCATTACAATTCAGCATTTAAGATGTGTTGAGCGCTACTCAAGCACATGTAAATTCTGGGGGGGGAAAAGTACCAAATGTGGGCATACTAACAGTTTTAGTGTAAACTGAACCCCAACTGTACATCAGGCCCTTGGTGAGCATGTCTGTATTTGACAATAGGTAAACTATAGTTTTTGTTTTTTTTTTAAATCTAAATTAAGGGTTTCAAACGCTTGAGTCCAGAAAGTACCGCTTGCACCACTTAGCTCAGTGTATTGCTGGTGTCTTATGCACTGACTGATCTGCCCTGTGTACTGTTTGTTTTGTTTTTTGTTTGTCATGTGTAATGCTTTATGTTAATGCTACATACCCTTGTTCTGCATAATATTGTATATCTGTGTTAAGTTAAAGCTGCCCTGCTCATCTACTTGCAAAACTTTAAGTGTCACCCCCTTGATAATAAACATTTATTTTTTTTCAGGTTAGTGGGGTCAAGGCTCTGTATGAGACTGAGCTTGCTGATGCTCGTAATGTTCTAGATGAAACTGCTAGAGACAAAGCCAGGCTGCAGATAGAGTTGGGAAAGTATCGTTCAGACCTTGATGAGACAACTAAAAAGTAAGTGTCCTATGACCTGTATTTTATACACTCTGTGATTGTTTGTATTGTTCACTAACTGACAGGATGGTTTTAGAAGTGCTATTGCATTTTGAATTTATTTTTTTGTATAAAATGCATTCAGTAATGCAAAAATCTGCAATCATTGCTTGGAGATCAAAAAACAAAACCCCCACACAGAAATGGATATGGGAGGGGGGGATTGAAAGGAGACAAATTTAGAGACATGCAGTATATCAAAAGAGGAATCTTTAAACTCAACAGTTTCTAACACTTAACTACCTTGGATTTTGCCAACAATTTTAGAGGAGGGGTGGGAGTAAAGGAGATTCAAAATGCTGGGCTATTTGCACCCTAGTGGTGATGAGAATGTGATTGGGGGTGGGGGGTAGTGGTGTAAGTGTACCATGGTGGGATATGGAAGGATACTCTATTTAGTGACCTTAGAGAACAGATGGAGCATCACTTCCCACAATGGTCAGAGCCCTGGACATGTCTAGATAATGTGAATGAAGGGGCCAGTCTCACCGTAGTCCCAGCAATATTTAGACTCTGGCAGATTATGTAACTTGTATGGGGTGAGATAAGGCCTATGTACAACCTTAGTCAACATTTCTGAGTGATTAATACACCTAGACACTTTATAAATGTTCTGCAATTTCCCCCCCAAACATCTGCAGTGATAGTAACCCCCAGATCACTCTTTTAGCCTGAATTGGCAGCTCACTGGTTTCAGTAGGGGATAAACAACTCTGGTACCATGTTGAGAGGCCACCTGCATGGGAATATAGCAAACCTGGGGGTGGGTGTCAATTGCAGGTCGAGTGTCAATCTTGTGTCACAGGGGTGTCAAACTTAAGGGAAGAGGGGGTGGGGGGGGGGGGGCACCTGTATAAAAGCTCATGTATAGCCAGCACTTTGTGTATTCTCTTGGCATGTAGAAAAATTATTGGTATCCAGACAGAATTTGTGCAGTATCTGGCTGCTGTTCCTTTTTTTTTTTTTTCTTTTTCTTTTTCTTTTTTTTTTGTTTGGCGGTGTGTCCCCTAGCAGCCAAAATGGACTGGTGTAGTTTTATTATTGCTCCCATCGTGAATAAAATTGGCATATAACCTGCCTGATCTACGTCCATGCCAGCTAAACTGCTCCTTATTTGTCCGCTGGTACTCTTGGCTCTCATTTAGTACCTGTCACTGGTATCGCATTGGCTTCCAAGATCATTACATGCCTATTCACTAATTTTTTTTTTTATTTTTTTTTTAAAGTATATTTTATTGACAATTTTGTAGTTTCAACAGCATACAGGTTAGATTGCAAAACAAATAAACAAACTTTTTAATAAAAGTTAACTAACAAGAACATTGTTATAATGTTAAACATCAAATGAATTGAGGGTGGGAAGAAAAAAAAGGGGAGGGGAGGGAAACTCAGCCTGACATCCTGTTGTCAGCTAGATGTTTAGGAAATCCCTCTGCAATCGAGATCATAATATTCTTTTTATCATTTAACTAAGACTTTGATCAGTCCCTGACTGATCCGTTCCATAGATAGTCAGCCAAGGTCGAGGCCGGCGCCACGGCGAGGAGTAAAAAAAAAAAAACTTGTGAAAATAAGAATCAGAGGGCTCCCCTCCTCCCATACTTGGCCTCCTCCAGTCCTGTTCAAGCAGAATGCCACATGGAACAAGCACCACGTGACAGGTGCTGTCCCATGTGTGCGCGGCGATGCAGCAGAGAAGACTTCAATAGAGCATGACTCCAACAAGGTAAGTGTGAGGAGGGGGGGGGGGGGGCAGTGGCTGTTACACTATTATTTTACTATGTGGGGGGCTGCAATGCTATTTTACTATGTGGGGTGCTCTTATACTATGGGGGGGCTTCTCTACTATTATACTATGTGAGAGAAGGGGCTTATATACTATTATACTATGTGACAGCAAGGGGGGCTGCTATTTTACTATAATGTGTGAGGGAAGTGAGTTGGGGGGGTCTTAATATAATGTGGGTGTGAGGTAGACAATTATTTTAATGATGGAGTGTAGGTTGGGGCTAATTATTTAGTAAGTGTTTTATTTTTATGGGTGATGGTGGGGCAATTTAATTAGTGGGGATGTTAATTTAGGATGGGGTGATGGGACCTTTAACTTAATCCTTGGGTGGTATGGGGGTATGGTATAATTTGAATGTGGGGATTTTTTGGGGTGAATGTAAATATGAATTATTTAATGGCAGTGATGGTTGCAGGAAATAGGTATATTTAACATAAATGCTATGAATTTATTGCTGGGGGGGTCTCTACTGTAATTTGGGTGGGAGGTAGGCTATTAATTTAAAGATGGACTGTGGGTCGGAGCTAATTATTTAATGGTCGGTGCTATTAATTTATTTGTTGGTTGATGGTGAAACTGTTTAATAGTGGGCTCTATTAATTTAAGGTGAGGTGACAAGACCTTTCATTTAATGCTGGGGTGGTTTTGGGCTATTAATTGAATAGTCCGGCCCTCCAACGGTCTGAGGGACAGTGAACTGGCCCCCTGTTTAAAAAGTTTGAGGACCCCTGCTCTAGAGGCTTCTCCTCGGTCTACTATGCTAACCCTACTTTTAAACAGTTATGTTGCCATGATGGTGCGCAATACGGTCACAAGTGATTTCAAAGGTCCTAGGCTTCTGAGAGACGCTCCCTTATTCTTGTAGGCAAAATCGGTCCTCGTCACAATAGCAAACATTTACGTGCCCGACACAGGCCCCTTGGTTTTCTTACACACTCTCTCCATTAACCACTCTGGCAAGGTTATAGTGGGGGTTGAGTTCAACACCATCCTCTCACACACGTTGATCGGTCAGGGGGGCTCTAAATTACTTGACAGGCATGTGGCCAAGGCAGGTCTGTTTTTACTCTTGGTGAGTATTGTATCCCTTGGCCAGACTATTTTTTTTTTTTTTTTTTTTTTTTTTTTTGCTGTTTAATTTACTCCCATCACCATGATTCCTATTCTAGGATTGACATGTTCGTTTGCTGTGCTAACCTCATTCCCTCATCTCTGCTTCTGTTACTGCCAATCACTGGTTGGACCACTTGACCATTGAATTGCTTTTAGATCTAAATGAATCCCCTACAGGTAGATCTTTATGGCGTATTGATAAAACATTGCTCAAGAACCCCCAGTTCAAAGAACTGGTCACAAACAAAAAAGGATTATTTTGAATGTAATTCCTCACCTGAAGCTCAATATGCCAAGGTTTGGGAGGCACACAAAGCAGTATTGAGGAGAAATCATTAAATATGGATGAAGAAACATAATCTATAGGTAGAAAAGACAGCAGGAGCCCTCTGTTGGTTAGAACAAAGGTTTTATGAAAAGAGTAACAAATCTGACACATTGTTGTCTAACTTTCTGAAATCCAAAAGGGCCATCCCACCCAGGGACTCGCTCTAAAGGGACTCTGATTTATGACCTCAGATATTATCAAAACATTTTATAACTTTTGCAACAAGTTATATAATTTGCCCCCCTCTGGATATGCTGATGTGCATGAAGCCGATACCAAGGCCTAGCTAACCTTGTGTAATCTCCCTCAACTCGGCCAGACTGAGGCCTCTGTGTTGTGATGACCTCTTGAAAGAAGAGGGAAAATTTACCCTCTGCTCCCAAAAGCCCTCTAAAGCACTGATGGTTATACAAGGACCTACTATAAAACCTTTGTTCCCATCCTTTTTCCTAAGCTTGGTACAGCTCTTCAAATGCATACTCAATGGCAACATTTTCTACCCAGATACTACTTCCTCAAGAATCATTGTTATCCCCGAACCTGACAAGGACCACACGTTGTGCTCTAATTACAGACCAATTTCACTATTGAATATCTCAAGATATATGCAAATAATCCTTGTCAATAGGGTCCTGCCCAGTTTAATTGATCATGATCAGGTGCGATTTATCCCAAACAGACAAGCGTCTGACAATACCTGTAGGGTTATCAACAGTGTACACCGGATCAATACCCAAAAAACCCTGTTGGTGCTTTTGGCACTGGATGCCAAGTAGGCATTTGATAGGGTCTCATGGTCCTTCATGCTTGCTTTTGGTTTTTTGAGTAAGTTCCTTACAGCTATTAAAGTGCTGTACACTAACCCCACCTCCAGGGTTGTGACGACTGGCCAGGTCTCTAATCCTCTCTACCTTCACAACAGCACTTGCCAAGGCTGCCCTCTATCACCACTGCTGTTTGTACTGTGTATTGAATTGTTGGCAGCAGCAATTAGGAACAACATTAAACATTTCGGGTATCCAACTAGGATCTACTCAGTGTAAAAATAACACTGTTTGCAGATCATGTGCTTTTGACTCTGTCCAACGCCTTGATATCTCTTCCCCCAACCTCTCTGAAATAACTTACTATGGATATAAGATCAATGATGCCGAGGCCATGGTGTTCTTTGTTTCAACCAAATACAGTTTATCTGGAGGACTTATTCAAAGTTTAATGGTGCCCCCAGGTAATACAATACTTGGATGTGGCGATAATAAGAAATTTCTCTGACCTGTATCGATTTTATTTATTCTCCCATGATCGACCATATTGGTCGAGACCTAAACAAATGGCAGTCCCTATGTATTTTTTACACTGGGCGGATAAATGCAGTAAAGATGGAACATTCTGCCATGGCTGCTTTATTTGTTTTGGACCAATTTGTATTTGTCCCTCCCTTGGCTCTGGCAGCTCTACAGACAGCATGTAGTAAATTTTATATGGGAAGGCAAGAGGCCCAGACTCAAACTTGTCACCTGACAAAAGAGGACTTTGGTCTAACCTCTTCTTTCTATTTACTTCTATGCTACCCAGTTCCACCATGTGTGTTTTTTTTGGGGTTTTTTCTTCATACTAGACCAGACTTAAAAATAATTTAAAAAATAAAAAAAATGGGTGGCTATCGAATGCCTTGACCCTGGAGGTCCTGTTGCATTACCTTCCATGGTTGTCTGGGAGTTAAAGCCCTGCCTGTGCATATGAATGTCCATGATCCAATTTCATTCTACTGATATAGTATTCTGTGAATAAGCTCTTCAAATTGGAATGGCCATGCCCCCCCCCCCCCCCCCCCCCACACACCATCTTTACACTTCTCATTTCTCATATCTACAAATTCGTAGTTTTATTTACTCAAACATACTAAAAAATTTTGCACTTTAAATGCAACTGTATTTACACAGTAGAGTGCAGAGGAAACGTCAATGTTCTATTGCGTCCTTATCAGATTTTACCTCCCCTTGCCCCAGGCGAGGAGGCATGGGAGAGAGACCTAGGGCGAGTATTTGATGACGAGGGATGGTCTGCAATTTGAGAACGAGTAGCTAAGGTATCTATTAATTCAAGTTTTAGAGAAACTGCTTATAAAGTATACACGATGGTATATGGTCCCAACCAAGCTCCACTGCATTTTTCCCCAACTACATCACGAGTGTTGGCGAGGCTTCGGGGATCAAGGTACTCACTTGCACATCTGGTGGGAATGTCCCATTATTCAGCCACTTTGGGACATTGCATTGACCCTTCCATCAGCTCCCAGCTTTTCACTTTCCCAGGGATTCTGCAATATATTTGTTCAACGAACCTGTTCCCTCCATAAGAAAGTCAACGGACCCTTTTTGGCACTTCAAATTGGTCAAGCCTGCAAATTATTAATAGCCTGAGCCTGGATAAACCTCCCCTTACCAAACCCGAATTAATAAACTGGTTATGGCACATCTCATCCATGGAGTATATTGCAGCACTCTAATTACTCATTCCCTAAACTTTGTGAGACATGGACCCCGTGGTATAGTTTACATGGCTCCCCAGTCCCTGGTATCAAGTAAATGAGAAATCATGGCTCCCTTCTCCCCCTCCAATACTTCTTCTTCCTTTCCCTCTCTTCTTAAATATTATGGGCAACAACTGGCTGAACAGATTTAATTATTTTTTAAGAAATTAAATCCGAAAACCACATTTCTCTAAGAAAAATGAAGTACAAACACAACAGCCAAAGATTTCCAACATGGACATTGCAGATGTGGCTGGTTCATGTTCTGAATCTGTCTATTTCGTATGAAAGATGTTTCTCTAAACATCGCATATCTGGCGTAAATAGTAACTAATTTAAAACCTTTCAGGGGTTGTTGGTAAAAGATAATGGAATGATGTTTTATACGTGTACGAAATATAGAAAGAAACCGACCACAAACAAGGGGGTGACTGTTCCGTGCAAAAGACTTCAAAAAGAAAGTTTAATTGACCATGAGCAAAGTAAATTGCACGCTGATTTGTGTTCAAATATATTTCAAAACGTTAGTTTTTTTTTTTTAAAAAAAGGGTTTGGGGAAATTGAATGATCAAGTTCAATTTTGAGTAACTTGCAGAAAGATGCTTTTGTGTGAGCTTTAAAAACAATGTATTGGTTGACAAAACTACCACATATTACAGTATATGGAAATTTGGTTGAGCACTGCAAGGCTATGGGTTGTACATGCTTAAAGCATCTTCCTATTGGACAGCATGCAAATTACATTTCTGAAAGAATAATGCAAGAATTCCTTGACATTTTAGCTTCACCAATAAGATGTGAATTGCTTAAACATTTGCATTCAGCAGATTACATCAATGTTCTGTGTGATGAAACGACAGACATCTCCGTTTTGAAGCAGCTTATTAAATACGTTTGTCAACTTAAAGAGATTACTGTTATAGTTTCAGATTTGCCATCAGTGATACTACATGCGGATATAAAGCTAACAAAGTAATTAAATCACCAATATAGGGTTAAAAAAAATACTAACTTGGATCTAGTCTCTGATGGAGCAGCTGTCATGATTGGGAAGCACAAAGGAGAAGCAAAACTATTAGATGGAACAGGTGCAGAAATTGTCAACTGTCATTGTATAAACCACCGCCTGGCTCTTGCCTATTGCCCAAGAAGCTGCTGAGGTACCTTGATAGATTAAGACAACTGGCCGTCTTTTCTCAAAATTCCCCACTTAAAATGGCTGGTTTAACTGAAATCCAAAATATACTGAACAGTACGCGGATTACACGTAACAGGGCTAGTGACACGAGGTGGCTGTCTGACTTTGCTGTAGAGTCTTTAAGAGAATCCTTGGCGAGTGTCATTACTGCATGGGAAAGAGAGGCCACTGAATGTAATGACATCACAAGCAAATATATGAGAACATACAATTTCACAGCTTCACTTATGATTCTTGCAGATGTTGTCTCATTTGTCTAAAATTTGGAAAAGGCAAGATTTCAATTTAACAGAAATGGATCACATTTTAGATTGTACAAAACTGCATTATGGAATTTGAATGCACACCTGCTACTCATTTTTTTTTAAAAAAATCTACAGCTTGCTGGTGAATGGTCAAGACAAGACCGTCATAAATTATTTGAATGCTACTGCTTTTAAGATGAATATCTATGGTAAAAACAGACTGTTATTAACCACCTAGAAGTAAGACTTCCAGATATGCCAATCATATCCTGTTTTTTCCAAATTTAGCAAAACTAGCTGCTATTGGACTGACCATACCTGTCATAGCAGAGAGCTGGTTTAGGATGTTGCCAGTGTTATGACTAAGTGTGGCATCTGCACATACTATGAATCCTGTTTAGTATGATTTGTTTGTGATCGGGTCCAACTTCTGGTTGTTTAATTGTCACCTTGCCTCATGTTCCTGTCCACACACCAAGATACTATTCATCGAACATGCAATCCTGTCATCCACTACGGTTACACTAAAGGACAAGGCATTGGCTCGCCACAGATGAGCACTCTTCTTTTGAAATACTTTGTCATCCAAACAGAAGCACAATGTTCTCTGCAGTCTCAATTTGTGTAAGAGTAGTGCTGTACCCCTCTGTCAGAGCACTCTGATGAATGGATCACCTCTGCATCATCCTTGGTGGTAGCAGCTGACGCCTTGCTTTCATGTCTCTCCTCATTATCATCTATCCGCACATCATTGACTTGTGTTTTGTATACATGTGTATTGCACCTGTCTAGTTGCGAACCATTACACTTGTCTAAAGCACGTGTGTTATTTGCATCAATATTGGGAACCTATTTATATTTACCCTTTAAACTTGTACCTTTTATAAACTATTCAACTTAAAGGTTAATATGACTTTATCTAATATTTGTAAAATACCCAGAATAAACCAGTGTTACTGCAACAGTTTTATTGCAGGAAAAAGTACAAAACATTTTATTGTAGAATATGACAAGTGAAAAAAAAATAGTATTGTACGTTAAAGGTGCTACTGGTTTGTGGCAGAACAGTTCCAAACAGCATATACATGTCAACAAAAATATTCTTTCTCTCTGGTTATATTTCCTTTCATGTCTTTAAAATAATCCTGGAGCTTTAGAATGGGTGTGGTTTTTTTTGTTTTTTTTCTCCTCCTCTCTCAGAACTTTATTCGGATACCTAGGAAACGAGAAAATAAAAATGTTTACCCTTCAACTTTCATGTCTGTAATAAAGTTGATTAAAAGTCTTAATACAACAGCATAAATTTGCACACTGCTCGAGATCAGTTTGGGTTGTGGTCCCTCTGGCACAATCGCAACAATAGTGGGCTTAACCTCCATATATTCTGGAAAACGGGTGCCATTTTGGTTATTATAATGGTACAGGTATGTGACCAAAGCATTTATTTGTCTACACATGTTCATTGTTATACCTTTTGTGTATAACTTTCATAAATTGGTGAAGGCCTCTTCTTGGATGCTGCAGGCCAGGAAGAGGCAAGTAATAGCTTTGCACGTGAAAGCCAGCTTACTGCTGATAGCTAGGATGTGACCGAAGCTTGTACACTAGCAAAACACATTCAGAAGTGAAAGACGTGGAATAAGGGAAATATAAGAAAGAAAGTTATGCACTAACAGAAAAGATGCTTGATTGCGCTAACACTTTGACAAAGAAAGGAACAGGACACATTTGATTTACTGGGCGCAACAATAGCTAGGAAAATGAGAAGTAGTAGCAAGCGCATACAAGATGAAATAGAGCTGCTGCTGTGCGACCTCATGTGTAGGGCTTCCACTGAAGATTTGTGGTCCGACAGTTATTTCCCCATCTAATCGCAGACACAAACAATCGTACACGTTTCACACAGCACAGTTGCAGTATGCTACCATGGGCGGACAAAGCGTAATGTCTCAACAGTGTATGACTCCCACACCAGTAGTGTCAGAAAGGACCGCCACATTACGCTGTGGACACATCTGGAATGGACACAAGCAAAATTTTGCACTAGCAATAATTATAAACTGTTGCTCTGGTACAAATAAATATTGCATTGCACTTTACAAGTTCAATGTGTTTTTTTTTTTTTTTTTTTTTACAGTTTATGGTAATAAACCTCTATATAAACACACGAATTTTCCTATTGCTTTTTACCAACCTTCATTATCATACCAAGAGCTTGAGGTGAAAAATCTTAGCAGTCTGCTCTGGCAGTATGGATCTCCTTAAATGGGCGTCCTCTCTCTGGATGAGAGGGGTTACTAGTTGGAGCAGTTCCTGAAAAATGGCATTCATACGAAGAAAATTCTTAGTCATCTGTGTTGTTGTCCCGTATCTTCTGTAGCAGGGGATATGAGAAAATGTGTGTCCTGTTGAACCAATCTTTGCTCCAACAAGATCTATTTTTTCTCCTTTCTCTTTGGTTCTGTACCTACAATCCTCTTGCCACAGCAAGCAGAAAAAGTGCAGTTGCTTTTTCTTCTACTGTATCTATTGTAGGTTTACAAATAGGAATGAATGAAGAGACAGTGTTGCCTTCTCTCTTTATGCGGTTTTGGGTGTTAACTATAGTGAAAGCTTTGCCCATTAATCCTAATGTATTTGGTATATGGTTACATGCCCTGCAAATGTGCTTCGGTGTGTACGAAATAAAAATCATTGCTCACGACAACATGGCTGTAAAAAGTCGTTAACTGGATGGCCGCTCTTCCCTTTATCGTATATAAAATAAAAAACTTGTCTATACAAACCATGGACCGAGTGATCGGATGTAAAATCGATCGGCATAAAAAGTTGGTGGAAAATTCTGTAGTGTGTACCCAGCTTTACCAGGTTGGAGTAAACGCAGTTAACTGGTTTAGGAACAAGCTTGGTCTTGGAGCTAAGGAGCAGATACCCACATTTATCATTGCAGCAAAAACAGTTGTTTATTATTATACTCTGTATTCAGCTGATGCGAAATAGTGCTTTGCAATTTAAAGCACAGAAGTTGGATTTCGTGTTGCTGGTAATAAAAGCTCCTGCAAGAGTTCAAAGTTCCATAATGATCCTCTAATTACTTCTTCCAAATATGTTTACCATTTAGCTGCCCACCAGCCGCTTACCCGTTCGGTAAGAAGCGAAGGCAAAACTCAAACTCTGAAATGAGTGATAAACATTTCTTCAAATCTGTTGGCCAGTGCCATAGAAAAGTCTACACCTGCTGCATCTAGAAAAACAAGTCATCTGTCTTCAGAAAACAATGTTCATCAGCTGTGAAAGATTAAAAGCGAAGGCTCCTTAAGTCTGAGAACTGTAGGTTGGGATAACTGCTTAAGATTCTATATTAGTCCTCTCTCCAACTTGATGGCGTGGAAAACCACACTTGGTTTATAATATCCATAGGGGCGTATTCAATTGTTCCTCCGGCCGCTGGAAAAACGAGTGCGTTAAAACTATTACCGTTTATACGGTAATATTGCGCGTAAAAACCGTTAATATGGTAGTTTACTCGCTGAATTTCATCTCGCAGCTCAGGGAGCTGCGAGATGAAATTCAGCGAGTGATTACTGTATTAACGGTAATAGTTTTAAAGCGCTCGTTTTTCCGGCGGCCGGAGGAACAATTTAATACGCAACATAAAGTCAATTACAGAAGATAAAAATGTACTTCAAAAAAAGCAAATGACCTACGAGTTAAGTATTTACCATCCAACAGTAACTTTCATAATATTGCAAGCTGTGGATTTAATGACTTTCTTGAAGGATAGATGGTTTACAGCACCAGTCACTGAAATTCATACTAGATTGAATCGTTCATTTTCGCTGTTTCTGTCACGGCTGCCTGAGCTGCGAGCTGAAAGCCAGGGTAATACTACCGTAATAACGAATAGTTTTAGCAGGCGGCACTTTGGGGGTATTTGAATTCCCCCACCCTCCCCTTCCCGATAGAACTTTCAAAAAAAAAATTGTAAGGAGAATCTGTATAATATACAAAACCTACATGCATAATACAGGAACAAATAACAGAAGTAGATATAAATGGCAATAAAATTGAAAGACTATACTGTCCAGCTATCTCAGAAAACAAGGGGGGGGGGGTTCAAGGAAATGTTAGGTGGGGGGCAATAGAGCTAAAATATATTCAGGATGTACCAGGGCTCCCAAAGTTTGTGAGGATGACCTTAATTTCTTGAACTTGGCTCTACATCAGGGAAGCAGTCTTTTGTGAAACTGCCCCCTGTTATTGAGCTTTTGGCATTCAGCGGAGAGGACTGGATTGGCTCTTCGCTTCCCAGCCATTTAGTAGTTTAAACCTCAGCTTCAGTAGTTTAAAATGTTGGCCAACTTCCGTGTAATGTACATGGGTGTATGGTTTAATGTACTGCCAGGCTACACCAAAAATGTTTTGAAATGTTGTACGTGTAACGCACTTTCTGTGAAGCAAGGTCATTGGGATAGTCTCAACTAGTGCTGTAACTTAAAATTTTAGCCCCTGGGGCAAGAAGGAGAACCAAATGTACCTAAAATATTCATAAACTATGCCCCCCCTCCCCCTCAGACTTGCTCCCTGAGGGGTCACCTGTCTAGCACAGCCCTAGTTACTGCCCTGGTGTGGTACATAACTTATTAAACAATAACTGCATGAGACAGTGTTAAAGAATTGTGCCCTACTCCAAACTGTTGTATCTAATATGTAGTAGATTTGAATTTGTTAAAGCTGCCCCCATCTTTTTATTTTATCCTTGTTTTTAATAAGGTCCCAGCAGTGACATACTGCTTGGATCTTTGCAGTTCAAGTTTGGTGCAGCATTGCTCTGTTAGAGGAGACCCGACACTGGTTGTATTTAAACACTGTAGCTGGGGCGAGCAGACACACAGGCTCTTGTATAAAGCATTAGAGCTGCTGCAATGTTCTCCCCAGGACCTATCTCCCAGGTGCTCATCTCGGCTGTTTTTGTTTGTTACCCAGCTCTTGGATTCGAAAGAGTCCTAATATAGTAGGATAAACAATGGTTTGTCCTATAATAAGCATTGTGTGAGCACTGACCACCAGTCTGACCAGTAAAGACAAACTAGTGGCTGCCAGGCATGAAAAAATGAATTGCAAGATAAAAAATAAAAATGTGTCCACCCAGTAAGTGTGCAATAACCTCGAGTCTTCATAAAAATAAGTGTTCTCAATCTCCCAACATTTTTTTTTATTTTTTTTTTTAGTTTTATTATTACGAACTATAACTGCTCCCACCTGGCTACTACTTAATGCCACCCGGCTGGCAACATTTTCACTGTGCTGTGTTGATCTCCACTGCTGAGGAGAAAGCCATGCAGTGCTGAAAGTGAGCAGAGGTCCTGGACATGTGTAATTGCTAGGACCCTGCCAAATACCGCAGAATGTGGGGGGGTTTAGAACCCTTCAAACTTTTGTTCTAGAGGCCATAATCATGTTTAGTTGTGCAAGGTTTGTCCCTGTTTAACATGTATTTGAGACTTTATTTTTAGATTTCCAACTTATTTATTTTTGTTTTGTGTTGAGTTTTTACCATTAAAAATAGCAAAACCAATATTTTATGGGTTTCCATCTTTAATACATTAATTGATACGCTAATGATGTAATCCATGACATGGTATAAATTTTAAATTTATTTGGCTGCTTTCTTGGGAGTGTTTAATGCCTGAATAGCTATAGATATGATTATTGCCCTTGTTCCCAGAAGGATTTTATTTCTGTCCCAACTGCAGAGTTCCATAAGTGTCCTCTCAGTTGATTAACCAGTGGTTCTCTTTTTTTTTTTTTTTTTTTTTTTTTTTTTTTTTTTTTTGAAAGTACGTATCCAGCTGTGCTAATGTATTTTTATTTTCCCAGCTTCAAAAAGAAAGATGCTGATCTGCTTCTTGCCCAACAACGCAATAAGGAACTGGAGGCCTTGTATTCTAGTAGTGAGGCAAAACTGAATACAGCCCTTGATCAGAAGCGAAATCTGGAAGCTGACTTGGCTGATCTGAATGCTCGGCTTGCAAAGGTATGTTTCTAATATTATTGAAGCGCTACATGTGTGTGTATTATAGGGCAGTTGAGTCTGTCAAACTGTTCATGATATATTAAGAGAATTTTTTTACTGGCTTTGTTGCTTCAGTTTTAGCCCTTTGGAGCATATTTTAATGTAATATGTGTCCTTTAACCTTAACCTAGAAAAACAAGCCTGCGCTCGGTATATCCCTTATTGTATGTGGTACCAGCTGCGTGGCAATATAAATGCCCATATGTGTATACAAAACAAAAAGACAGTTGTCAGCGCTAATCATTTCCACTGCATATCTGTGTGTATCTAGCAAAATGAAAACATAAGGTATTGGCTCATATTTTTATCAAAAGATTTAAGCCTGCATCCCAGTGTCAAGGGCACCTCATTATATACAGGTCCTACACTGTCCTATATGCTTTAAACACCATTAAAATGCAGTTAAAATCAGATGCACTTCGCCCCCAGGTATAGGGGTTAACCTTAACCTAACATTTGGCTACTAGAAACACTATCCTCTCATTACAAAAAAAGAAATATATCGGTTGTGTATGGTTGTCCCAGCATTGTGCTGGCTGTCCCTGACGTCAGAGTAATAACACAATGTAGGTGGCTCAAATTCTCATCGTGTTCTCCCCAGAAAATTTTGCCAGCTGGGTGGGACTAAGAAGGTCTTGTGGGGACATTGTAGTACTTTAATAATAAAAAAAAATGATGACTGTTATTGGCACACCTGTTTGGACTGACTGCTTGGACAGGTCAGGATGGTGGTCAGTGGTCTAACACACACTGCTGGCTGCAGTGCTTATTATAATAGGATAAATAATGGTTAGTCCTATTGTAATAGAACTCCTTCGGACTCCAAAGAGCTTGGTGGAAAATAAAAACAGCCGGATGGCGCACTCGGGAAATAGGTCCTGGGTAGAACACTTGGCGCTTATATGCTGCTTTGGTATCGTTGCACAGCAAGTTGTCTGCGACAACCAGCTAGACATTTAACATGGGGTTTGGCTGTTACTGGTGACTTGTCAATTGAACTGGTGATGCGATCAGCAGGGTTTGCTGTAGGAGATAGAGCCTCTGTTTACTAATACCCAGATCATCTCTCCCCATAGCTCTTCTATTACTTGTGATTCTTTTGTAATACTTCTATATGAGATGCAGTCTGTGTTTTTGTTGTGAATATGGTTATGTGGCTGAAATGCAATAAAGGTAAAATCCTTGTTTTGTAATGCAACTGAGCTGCAATGAGGTAATATGGCAATATGTTGGCATACCATTACTATGCTCATAAGAACTACACACTGTTCAGTCATATACTGTCGTTTATGTTTTGTAAATAAATTTAACAGTTTAATATGGAAATGTATTTTACCAGGTGCTCTTCATCCAAAAATATGTTTCTTACCCATTTAAAGAACAAGACTGCCATTAATGCCCTGCATCAGTGAATTCATTTGATGGGCACTGTTAATTTGAAGTCTCAACATTAATCTGAATTTGGCAAAATGTATCTGTATCTATGTATTTTAAAAAGACAAACGCTGTTATTAGAAATTTCTGAAGGGGTTCCATTTGAGTTTTGCCCCATATGACCAGGCCAATTTTCACTTTTTTAAGGTGCTTTCACCAGGACTTGCTGCTTTTTTTTGTATCCTCAAATATATTGCTAAACATTTGACTCATTGTTTATAAGGATAATTAATGTTGTATACTTTTATTACAGATGCTCTCAAGAAAATACCTTGTGAGTTAGGGCCCTGCCAAGGAGTTACATTTTCATACCATTTAAAATAAATAATAAACGAGTTTTAGTGGTCACTGAGCATGAAGATTGCTCATTAGAATTGTTGCTCAAATAAACTGCACACTTCTCACTTTAAATTCTTTTGACTTCTAGGTATCCTATTATAAGCAAAACACCATATCTATTATACCAGTTTACCATAGTTTGGATTTTGAGCTAGAAGGACTCCCTTTAGAAGTTAGGTTGACCTTTCATTGAATCTGCAGAGAAATCATTTTAAAAAAAGTCCCATTTAAAGTGGTCGCTTCTCCAGTGTTGGGTAAATGTAATGTTATTGCTGTGTGTACATAAACAGACTAAATATTGTGTTTCAACAGGCTGAAGAAGCTCATGCTGTTGCAAAGAAGCAACTGGAAAAGGAGACTTTGATGCGTGTTGACGCTGAGAATCGCTGCCAGAGTCTGCGGGAGGATCTAGAGTTCAGAAAGAATGTTTATGAGGAGGTGTGACCATTGTTACATGCTTCCTGTCAATCTTCTTTGACTTTAATGCCTTATCTAGGTATATAAGCCATCTCTGCCTCAAAAATTGAACTGTATCTTTTATGTTTTATTTGCAGGAATTCAAAGAGACCAGAAGACGTCATGAACGTAGTTTAGTGGAAGTGGATAAGGGCCAAAAGTATGACCACGAGTCTAAATTGGCACAGGCCCTAGAAGAGCTCAGAAAACAGCATGATGAGCAAGTTGATATATACAGAGATGAGCTGGAGCAGAACTACCAGGCAAAGGTATTGAAAAGAGGTTTTCTGTTTTCTTTTTTTAATTGTACACTACTTTACATCCATTGTAGCACAAACATTGGGACCACTTCATTGGTGAAAAAACATCTGCCTCCACAAAAGGCACAATAACTTCTTTCCATGCATAGTGAATCTAAAGACTTATCTTTTAAAGTGCAATGTGATGATTTCTGTAAAGGACTTTAATTTAATGGCTCTCCCTGGCTGCTGTAAACAGTCTTGTAGAGGTTTTTAGTTACATGTGTTTAAACCCCTGTTTACTCATTGCAGTTGGACAACATCAAGAGCTCTTCTGATCACAATGACCAGGCTGCAGAAACTGCCCGTGAGGAGCTGACGGAGGCGCGTATGCGGATGGAGACTCTCGGTTACCAGCTGACTGGTCTTCAGAAACAGGTACAGTATCAGAAGAGGATACATGTTTTGTTTTTCCTTTTGCTGTCTTAGAATTTTGGGTAGTTTTTTTAGTCATTACTTGGGAATTGTTAAAGTGCCAGTTTACTCTTATTGATTTTGTTTTGTACTATCTACTGAATATACCATTTTGACTTTTGCAATGTACCCGTTTCAGTTAAGTGCAGCAGAGGCCCGTGTCTGTGAGTTGGAGGAGTTATTATCTAGTGACCGTAACAAGTACCGCAAACTGCTGGACCATAAGGAGAAAGAAATGGCAGCATTGAGAGACCATATACAGATGCAGTTGACAGAATATCAGGAATTGCTAGATGTGAAACTTGCTCTGGATATGGAAATAAATGCATACCGCAAGCTACTGGAAGGAGAAGAGGAAAGGTAGAGTATTTTTCAGTCAAGTTGGCTGTAATAACTTTCCAAAATACCCAGCGAGTCAATATATAGAACAATGTAGAGCAAGAATGTTTGACCTATGGAACAGGTATCCATAGGTTGCCATGTTTTATGTGTGTTCAAGGCTTGTAGTGTTTAACAGCACAGACTATACCTTGGTTGAATATCTTTAATATGTACACAACAGAAATTATAATAGAGACGATGAACAACACAAACACGAACTGTCACCGGATTCATTTGCTGAATTAGTTGAAAGATGTACAAATTGGATTATATTGTTTTAATAAATGGCCAGAACACTGAGGTCTCTGTCAAGACTTCCGGACCAAATGAATTCCAGTTGCCTGGTGACTGGAGCAAGGTCATGAAGCCAAGAAACATGCAGAGATCTCTACATTGATCAGGAAGCCTAGTTGGCACTTCTGGGACTGTAGTGACTGGGTTAATGCCAGTTTTGAGTTGCTGATCTGCCCAGCTAGCTGCATAGAGGACACTGGCATGTATGTGGGGGTAATTGAATCTGGTATGTGAGGTTTGTTGGTGCTAGTTTACATTGTGGGGCACAGTCTGATATGTTGGGTCACCTTCTAGCCTGTGGTGTAATGGTTCTGTCTCAGCTGCAAAGAAATTTCAAAGCTGTTTGGTGGAATAGATAGTCTCCTTAGCAGTAATACACTACACCAGACTGTTACAATTGACACATTATCCCCTCGATGTATTTCGGGTATCTGTTTGGGCAAATCTCCCAGACATTTCACTTATTGCTGACAACTAAATATTATTGAAGAGAGCATTTAAATCTTTGTATTACAAATAGTTTGTGAAGATAACAAAACTTTTCTGCGCTCCCTTATGTGGGGAATGGAGGGATAGGAAATGCAGCAATATAGAGGCAATAGGAGACCTCTAGTTCTAGAGTAATTGTACAAAAAGAAGAAAACGCCAAGGTGCAAAAGGTAGTGGAGGTGGCATGGCGGGATATGTCAGTAATCTAGTATACTAGACAGAACGTTGTGCATGTGGAAGGCCCTTATTTGCATCACCAATTGTATATACGTTTATTATAGACAAAATTTAAGCACATTTTAGCCAGAACGCTTGTATACATTTTATAATCCAATAGAATGCCTATAGATAAGGTATCACAGTAAACAAATAGTAACTGGCAAATGATGACCTATGTAGTGAAAGAAAGCAAATAAAGAAAAAAATATGCATCCCTGAAGAAGCCAGTTGTACAGGTGAAAGGCCTTGGATATACACATGGTAACTTTCTTCCTGACACTTATTGTCCTTTATAGACACCTGTAGAGCAATTCATAGCTTTAAGTGAGAATTAAAGAATTAATCTAGTATATTAAATCACTGACACATCCCCTGGCCACCTTCATGACACACAGTTTTTAGATGTCCTATTAGCTCCTTTACTATTTGACTACCAGCCTTTAATGTCTGCTGTACTGAGCATTTCATAAACTAGTCACAGTTGCTTGCTTTCTTGAAAAGGCTATAGCTACTTTTGAAGACTGACTTCTATATTTAATTTTAAAGGTTGAAATTGTCTCCAAGCCCACATTCTAATGTTACACTGTCACGAGTCACCTCCAGCAGCAGCTCTTCTGCCACCCATCAATCTAGTAGCAAGAGGAAACGTATGGAAGCTGAAGAAAGTGAAGAAGGTGGCGATATCCAGACCTCTGGTAGCTGGAGTAGGATCTTTACGCGTGGTTCTAGCCGCTCTGGTGGATTTGAGGGCTCTGGCACCATTACTAGTGGACGAAGTAGTAGCAGCAAATTCCAGATATCGCAGCAGTCCACAATGACTGGTAACATCACCATAGAGGAGATTGACCTGGAGGGAAAATTTATTCACCTGAAAAATCATTCTGACAAGGTGAACAGATTTATTGTGAACTCATTTGTCATATTTGTTTTCAAACCCCCAGCACTCTGATAGTTGATACCACAAATCCTGCTCCTCTTGCTGAATGGTCACAAGGACCATTATTTTCAACGGTATGGAGATTGCTGACATAGGTCAAGTTCAGAGTAATTAATTGAGTAGATTAAAAAGGCATTATGCAATCAGTGTCGTTAAGGTAAGAAGAAACGGTGACTCCAGTCATATTGGAGACTACTAGAATAAGGAGAGAGAGAGCCCTCGGATCTCAAATGTCCCTTTCAATTTTTAATAGAAAATTTTATTTTAACAATCTTTGTTTCCCTGTAGAAATTAATAGATCAGTCAAGCTGCAAGATGTTCCTATGTACATTTACATAATTTTACCTTCTAGGACCAATCTCTAGGCAGCTGGAGACTAAAGTTGAACATTGGAGACAAAGATATGGTTTACAAATTCACACCCAAGTATGTGCTGACAGCAAACCAGTCTGTCAAGGTGAGTGGTCTCCCCCCCCCCCCCCCCTCATCTACGGCATTTCCGTGTGTGATAAATCAGCATTTTGTAATTTTAGAACGCTAAATCATTGTTTTGTTTTAGGAATGTCTAAATTTCTAATGCACATGTTTCTTTTAGATATACAGTGCTGATGCAGGTGTTGCACATAACCCTCCTTCCATCTTGGTTTGGAAAAACCAAAGTTCTTGGGCAACAGATAGTAACATAAAAATCTCAGTGATGAACAGTGAGGACGAGGTCAGTCTGAACAACTATTAATTGAAATCCATCATTATTGCATGGCTAAACAGCTGCCTAACTTGTGTGTGACTGGTTATCCTTTTTATCTTGTATTTACAAGTCCCGTTTTTAGTTTTGGCAAACTTGTTTAGAGGGTAGCATAAAATAACAATAATAAAATTGAAGAATTGACAGGCTGCTTTATTTAATGTATTTTGAGACCATTCTGATTTCTACCCCTCTTGCAGGAGATAAGTGTATGTTGGTTATGGATCTCTTTAGGTTTGAGTTTAAACACCCTGATTTTCATCCTAAATTGACTGACTGATTTCTAATCTGTTAAATTTTTTCCTTGGTTGTTGTTGTACTCCATTTGTACATGTATGAACGTACAAGTGCGTTTGTATTTGTCCTTTCACTATATTTTTAGTGGTCATCCCTCCCCCCCCCCCCCCCCCCCCCCAATATAAATTGTTATTGAGGGTTTGGTATGTGCGCCGGACTAGCAGTACACTGACAAGGACTTAGCCGACTTGAGAAGGCAGAAGGTGGCAATGACGAAGCAATGTTAATAGCAAAGGTATAAAATCACTACGTGTTAGAATCTCGAGGAATGCAGAAGCCGGGAGACAGTCATGTGACTTTCATGGACTATGCTATTATTAGGGGTGTTAAATGAGTAATGCAGGGCGGCGGCAGATGTACAATATTTTATAGCAAGGCTTCTACTTTGTCCATTCGGTGCTTCTATGCATGACTTCAATAACACCCCTAATAGTATAGTCCCAGAAAGTCACATGACTTTCTGTCTGCCCTTCTCAATTCCTCGCGATTGTGACATGTAGGGATTTGCAACCTTCGCTGTTAACATTGCTCGTGATTGCCACCTACTGCCTACTCAAGTCGGGTAAGTCCTTGTCAGTGTACTATCACCGGTTACTGGAACAGTTTATCATGTATTATCCATTTAGTGTGAGACCTGATGATTTATTCACACTAAACCAACAGCAAGTGGCGGTGAGGACAGTATCAAAATCTGTCTTGTCCAGTGTAGAGGAGGATGAAGTGGATGAGGAAGCTGAATTTGGGGAGGAAGACCTTTTTCATCAGCAGGTAAGAGATTTCTATTTATTTGTGGGGGACTATTACTATATTTGACTTTTTATATATGCATACTCTGAATAACCTCTATACATATATTTTTTGTTGTGCAGCAAATCTATGAATGATGCCACTTTACCGGCATTTGTCAACTCCAGCACCTCTTGAATAAAGTGTTGCCTGAAACCTTAGCAGCAGCAGCAGCTATTAATTAAGCCACGAATTCCGCAGCACTGTACAGAGAACGCTCACATCTGTCCCTGCCCCATTGGAGCTTAGTCAAAATTTCCTAATAAACATACATGCAGTCGCAGACCAAGAGACAACAAGGTCAATTTAATAGCAGCCAATTAAAGTTTACCAGTATGTTAGATATAGAAAGGAATTGCTGCAATGTAAGGCAAAGATAACTTACATGGAGTTTAAGGGGTCGTACTTTTTAAAATGTGTTTTGGAAATAGTATCTGGTGTTTTTTTTTTGGTTTTTTTTTTGGTTTTTTTTTTTTTTTTAAAGATATATTTATTTGATTTTCAAAATGCATCAAAACACAACATAGCTTTGCATTTGGATTTAATTGCACAGGACAATATCATAAGGGCTCTTGGAACCATAAACTGACTAATTCCAAGAGCACATGAATGACTTGGGTGTATGCCTGGGGGGGGGGGGGGGGGGGGGTGTTAACGTGTGTAAGAGAAGCATAGGAGGGGGGCTGAGGAGTTGGAGTAATGCCACAGACCTTTTTTTTTCCTTGAATGCAAGGTTGCCATGTTTTATTGTGAACCTGTTGAAAGGATGGGAGCTTCTAGTTGTTGTCCACCCCCCCCCGCAAATGATGTGCTACCAGGCACCCACTTAGGTTTATCCAGACCCTCTATTGGTACGTCTAGAGAAAAGTATCTTGCGATAGGTGTAAGGGATATTTTGGTTAAAAGGGTGGTTGTGTTATCCTAAAATTTGAGCGAACTTTAAGCAAGATCGTCAAATGTGGAAGAAGGAACCTAGTACCCTTCTACATAATGGGGAAGAGGTGTCAAATAACCTTAGAAATCTAGTAGAAAGTAAATACTGTCTATAATAAATTCTTCCAAACTTTTTCTTCATGGAAGTTGAGATTGAGGATTTTGGTTGTAGACCACATGTTCTCATCGTGTAGTCTGCCCAGATTGGGCTCACAAATAATTTCCTGTTATGAGGTAGCAGGCTATTTTATATTTATCACCATATTAGAGTGGTGAAATCGTACCTTTTTTGAGAGGGTTCTATGGAAACAGTGTAACAGTCACCTGAGACACCCCATATATCTGGAGGTAGTTGGGATTCTCACAGCCACGGGCTTAATGACTAGCAAAAATCAGGGGTGAAGGAGTGCACTCCTGTATTGCACCATTGATAATGGCAATGGTATCTGCGAGAGCATCATTCGTGGAGACACTGACCAAGGGAGCAGAATAAAACGCTTGTATGCAAAAAGTGGCCCACAAATGCAGACTGATGTAAAATGTCCAACATGAAGGGTCAACTGATTCTGTTGAATGCTCTGCGTTGAGCGAAAGCACAAGTGTTGGGAGAATTTCTAAGAGTTAATAATGTGTGGTGGATGAGGTGGTTGATTCTCCTAATATCTCTGACCATCCTGCAGGAGGATAAAAACCCACTTGATCGCAACGTATCCGTTGTGGCTACGCTGCATTCAAGAGTGCTAATATTTTTGCATATTTTTTTTTATGTTCGTTCAATAGTGAGCCCAGTTGGATGGATTTTTACCCTCCTTTGGGATGACTATTATATGAGCTTCGAGAGCCTAATGTGAGAAGGGGTTACCGTTTAAAATATTGTGGAATACGGGTCAGGTTGGGGTTGAAAATATCTCTGAAAGTTTTGTAGTCTGAGCTCTTTTTTTTTTTTTTTTTGCTCCCCCAGTCAACATCAGCACCTAATATTGCCAAACTATTCTTTCTATAAGGTATGATCATAGTAGATTATGAAAACACTCACTATATATAGACGAGTTACTAGTTTTTTCAAGTATCCACATGCTCTGAAGAGGATGTTAATGCTCCAGTCGCTGTATTCTGGAATCCCAAATATTTTACGCAGTGATTGTCCCATAATGTTTAACATGCATTCAAACAATAAACTAACGTTAATTTCAAAAATTGTATGTAGATAAGCGTTTTTGCAAAAAATTAATTTATACCCCCACCCCCACTCCATCTTACTGATCTACAACCCTCCTCGGCTGTGTAACACTCAGTCTCTGAGATGGAATTTTCCCCATTGACAATTTAAAAGCAGTCCTTGTTTCTAGTTATTACTGAATTGATGTGGTATATTCTTATGACTACTGGTTCAGCCACACAATGATTTATTAACTGTTAAGAGGACAAATGTACTTTATACTAGTGTATAGTCGTTATGTACAGGTTGACGGTGTGGACCAAATGGATCCTTGCTCTGATTCTCACCAGCCTAGTGAGTAAAGGTGTCCTGCTTGTAGGAAATTTGGATTATCCATTCCAGGAAATTTTGTGTTTCAGTGATTTCATTGAGCTTTTCCATATTTAACTTTAATTTTTAATTTTTTTTTTTACTTTTTTTTGTATCGTTTATACAGGGTGATCCCCATACAAAGTCCACAAGCTGTTATCTGATGTAATGAATCTCTACCGTGTTTGACTTACTGCCAGAGCCACTGCAGTTTTTTATATCTGTTTATGTTTATCTATTTTTTGTATTTTTATTCTTATTTTTTAGTTGTACTTCATGTAAACAAACAATCTGCTGCCAGGCATATCTACAAATGTGATTTTATTAACACTATCTTCCAGTCAGGGCAGAAATCTTGTAAAGAAAAGGTTTTAATGTGTGGCTAGCTCACACAGTCCTCAGTGCAGTTTTATTGGTTAACTTGTTTGTGCCATTTAGGCCTAGTTTTAAAAGGTTTTAGTACTCTTGTTAGTGTTGGCACTTGGTAATGTTCTATGCTAGTACTTGTGTACAAAACATAGATGTTCAGACACAAGGTTAAGTTTATCTGTGGTTCTCCAGCAAGTCTCTGCAACACCTGGGCAGCCACAGATGTCCCTATCTTTTGTAGATCTGCGAAGTGGTTTCAAAGCAGGGATTTCCAACCTCTTACAGTAAACTATTGTTGCAATTTTCATCTGCAAACTATAATTTGCTTTTATAAGCAGATTCATAGTTCCAGGGCGCTTCAGCAACCACAGCAGCCTTAAACAAACTTAATGGAATACCACCAAACCACTATATTAACCAAATGTTACAATAGTAGCTTGATTAGAGATGGCACTCAAGGGTGCTGTCAAAGAGGGGTATACACTAGACATCAGAATACACATAAAAAGTATATATCTATATCCTCAATCCATACTATGATAATCCTATAGAAAGTTCACTTCTACAAGAAGGAATAAACATGTATAACAAGATAAATTCAGAATCTCAAAAAATCCTAAACAATCTTATGTCAGACGGCCTCCAGTGGTCCTCCCATAATAATGTGATTAGATTAACAGGCAGAAGAAACTCTGCTTCAATAGAGGGTCTTTTTGTTCATTCTTTTTTTTTTCTTATTTCCAGATATTCACTCATAAAAGGGGAAATGAGAAAGTAACACCGGATCTAGATGGATTACCTTTTTAAAAACTTTATTACTAAATAAATCTAAAAACATGTACATCCCATAAGAGATATAGTTGATAACAGCCAATCTTCCTACCAGATTCTCTCCTTCCTAAGGCATGTAACAAACTATGGAGTGCAAATCTTTTATATATAAACTTGTTTGTTTAGTAGCTCCATGAGTCGTAAAAAAAGAAGCAGTTCAATATATACCATATAATAAACCAAAGTGTTTTGATCCAGACCTAGATCTTTATCAAGATTTTGGATGTATCTAATATGGACTGATATTTATAGTACTGATGTTCCAATCAAAATCCTTAATTTCTTAAACCATAGTTACTAAAACCCTAATAATCCAAATAATAAAAACATGCACAACTTTCTATGGAAAACATATAAAATAGAGCAATTTAAAAACCATACTTCTATAATTCACCTGTGGCTGCCATAGCAACCGTTTATGCTAACCACTTTATTTGTTAAACTGTATAATTTGCTGCAAGTTATCTTAATAGATATTTATGTACAATGGAGGATCCCTGACCGACCATCAGTAATGGGGGCCAGATAGATAGAGATAGAGATCTATATCTATATCTATCTCATATAAAATGTATAATTTGCTATAAACAAATGAAGTGGTTAGCATAAACGGTTGCTATGATCAGTACTATACATAACGGTCCACATTAGATGCATTCCAAACCTTTGTAAAATTCTGTGTCTGGAACTTGTTGGTTTATACACTGTGTACCGCATACAATCTAAAGTCCACACGCTGTTATCTGATGTAATGAATCTCTACAATGTTTGATTTACTGCCAGAGCCACTGCAGTCATTTTTATATCTGTTTTTGTATTCTTATTTTTTAGTTGTACTTCATGTAAACAAGCAATCTACTGCCAGGCATATCTGCAAATGTTAGGTAGTTGTATTGCACCGCACCAAGTAGACCATTACTCACTCTAAATATATAATTGGTGGTTATCTTTATATAACATATAGTAGAGGGTGCGCCCACACACTATATTGAGATCAATATTGTAAACAAGAAAAGAGGAAAAGTGTCTAATGATGCACTCAAATGGTCATAAACCTTAAAAAACTTGTAATTTTATTAGTCATTATTAAAATAGGTTACCAAATATTCGGTCCTTCAAAGGACTTGTAGCGAAAATATTAAAAATTGAGTGTAGGAATTGATGACAAAAATGATTATTCTGTTAAGATGGGTAGCTAAGAGGAACTACCTAACCAGACGCTGCTCAGAGTAATCTTCTTATATATAGATATAAATAGTATTATCAACAGACCTTACTTTATAAAGAGACCAGTAACATAGGTCCACTAGTAACCAATAAGGAAATTGTACCCAATCATATGTTTATGATGTGAATAATGCTATATTTTTGACATTTATTTAAATGTTTCTCCGGGCATATTTTATACATGGATTTCATTCATAATTTCTGGGACTTTATTGTCCCTTAGTTATGATTTTTGGTTCCTTTAGACTAAATATACTAGAAAAAAATATGTTGGCTAATCAGATTTAATAGATAACATTAGGGTAGGGGTGTTATAGCTTGATATATCAAAGTCCCTACAATTGGCGAAGCCCTGCAGAATTTGGTTATCACACTTTGCCGATGGTATTCACACCGGGCTGATATATCTTAATTTGATTGTATTTATAGAGTCCCATTCAGCGGGACCCTGGAGGCAAGATAAAATTGGCTTATCACGTATGGCTAATATATATTCAAGATGAACGTGCTGTAGCGTAAATGTGATTCCTGAGTCCCCTTGCTTTCAACAAGGCCCGTGAGATGGTCAAAATTGACAAAGCCTTATAGCGAAAAGCGCGTCAGCGGACACCGCGTTCACTGCTCCTGAGATCCAGACCATAATATAGCAGCTACTTAGAAATTTTAATTTGCAGATAGCTAGAAGGATATCTTTTAAATCTAGTTCTGCTCTCTTTGAGGGTTCCGTTACATAGGGTATACATCCAAGCTACAGTACATTAGTTTCACGTATGTGTCGTTAGCTCAGTGTGATGAGTCAATTAAACCTTGCCCTTCTCTAGGGCCCCGTTGAAAGCAAGGGGACTCGGGAATCACATTTTGGCTACAGCACGTTCATCTTGAATATATAATTATATCTTTCCTCCAGGGTCCCGCTGAATGGGACTCTATAAATACAATCAAATTAAGATATATCAGCCCGGTGTGAATACTATCGGCAAAGTGTGATAACCAAATTCCCTTTCCCTGCAGGGCTTCGCCAATTGTAGGGACTTGGATAACATTAGGGTAGGGGTGTTATACTAGAAAAAAATATGTTGGCTAATCAGATTTAATTGATATATCAAGCTATATTTAATATAAAGGAACCAAAGATCATAACTAAGGGGCAATAAAGTCACATGAATTATGAATGAAATCCATGTATAAAATATGCCCGGAGAAACATTTAAATAAATGTCAAAAATTAGCATTATTCACATCATAAACATATGATTGGGTACAATTTCCTTATTGGTTACTAGTGGACCTATGTTACTGGTCTCTTTATAAAGTAAGGTCTGTTGATAATAATATTTATATCTATATATAAGATTACTCTGAGCAGCGTCTGGTTAGGTAGTTCCTCTTAGCTACCCATCTTCACAGAATAATCATTTTTGTCATCAATTCCTACACTCAATTTTTAATATTTTCGCTACAAGTCCTTTGAAGGACCTAATATTTGGTAACCTATTTTAATAATGACTAATAAAATTACTTTTTTAAAGGTTTATGACCATTTGAGTGCATCATTAGACACTTTTCCTCTTGTTTATAATATCTGCAAATGTGTTTGTGATTTTATTAACACTATCTTCCAGTCAGAGCAGAGGTATTACTTCTGATGTGGCAGAAATCTTGTAAAGAAAAGGTTTTAATGTGTGACTATCTCACACAGTCCTCAGTGCAGTTTTATTGGTTAACTTGTTTGTGCCACTTAGGCCTAGTTTTAAAAGTTTTTAGGACTCTTGTTGGTGTTATCACTATGTAATGTTCTATGCTAGTACTTGTGTACAAAACGTAGATGTTCAGACACAGGTTCTGTGGTTCCCCAGCTGTTCTCTAGCAAGTCTGGGCAGCCACATATCTTTTGTAGATCTGCTGCGAAGTGCTTTCAAAGTGGGGATTACCAAACGCCAACCTCTTACAGTAAACTATTGTTGCAATTTACATCTTCAAACTATAATTTTGCTTTTATAAGAAGATTTGCAGTTCCAGAACGCTTCAGCAACATCAGCAGCCTTAAACTGAATGGAATACCACCAAACCACTATATCAACCAAACGTACAATGGCTTGTTTAGATGCTAGTAACGAATGAGGTGGTTGGCATAAACAGCGCTCGAGGGTAATGGAAGTTTGGTTTTTAAATTGCTTTTTACCGCTTTATTTTATGAATTAGGAATTTTCCATAGAAAGTTGTGCATGTTTTTATTATTTGGAGTATTAGGGTTTTAATAACTGGTTTAAGAAATGAAGGATTTTGATTAGAACATCAGTACTACAAATATCAGTCCATATCGGATACACCCCAAACCTTGATAAAGATCTATGTCTGGATCGAAATACTTTGGTTATTATATAGTATATATTGAACTGCCTCTTTATTACGAATCTCATGAAGCTACTATACAAACAAGATAGGATATAAAAGAAGTGAACTCCATAGTTTTACATGCGATTGGAAGCAGAGAATCTGGTAGGAAGATTGGCTGTTATCAAAGATACCTTTTTTATGGAAAAGAAGAATCCACAAAAAGACCCTTTATTGAATCTGAGTTTCCTCTGTTGATTGTAAGCACATTATCATGGGGGATCACAGGAGGCAGTCTGACATAAGACTGTTTATGATTTTTTGAGATTGTTCTGAATTTATCTTGTTATACATGTTAAATCCTATTTGTAGAAGTGGACTTTCTAGAGGATTATCATTATAGTGTGACTTGAGGACATATATAAAACAATGTTTAGTGGCCCTTGATATACTGTATAATACAGTACTACACTATGACTATGGTGCATATTTGTAAACGGTGGGGTCCCTGGCATGGAACCACCTGAACGCCAACAAATAGGGGCGAGGGAGGTTCCAAGCAAATTGCTATGTAGTTGATATTGGAATCTGTCTGTATGTTGGAGAAAATTGTGCAACAAGTTCTAATAAAGTACGTTTTGAAGATTTTTCAACAAAGTAAACTTGCATTTGTGACTTTTTTTTTTAAGAGAAAGCTGTGGTAACCTCTATTACTGACAACAGTTTATCATGTCCGGTTGCGTGTACTCGCCAAGCCAACACAGATTTATAGGTTACAATGCAAGCTGTAACAATCTTTGCACCTTGGCTGTTGGTGAAATATCAATGATTCAGTAATGGAAAGGAACAAATTGATTTGATTCCTGGTTCCATGATTGCCACCCTTTTGGTTTAAGATAATGCAAGTTAAATATTGTGTGTACGCTGATCTAAACCAAAAGCCAGATCTAGAACTGAAAACACTGGTTTCAACTATACAAGTGCCTAGTGGAACTGGACCGTCCTACTGTCCATTTTTTTTGGTACCTCTGCTCCATTTGAGCTCTACTAGTTGATGCGTATGCTCATTGCAAAACTAGTATGTAGTTGTATCTTTCTAAAAGTCAAATACATTTGTAAAATGTTCCCATATATACAGTTGATGTACTGTATTGGTGCATATTATTTGTACATAAAATGGCTTATGTTTGCTGTCCAGACACCAGAGAGATAGCAGTGTATAGGTGAGCAAAATGTGTTTACTAGCACTATATAATTATATGTGAATACATAACATATTATATGTGATCAGATTGGAAAAGTTGCATATAACTTGGCAGAAGACAGCCCTTGTTAATAGGAATCATCCTAGAAAACCAGTCCTGGTTTTTGGAAATTAAAGGGGAAAAAGGAAAAGGGTTTAATTTCAGCCATTTGTACTTGTAGGCAAAAGGAATGTTACAAGGCGTTACGCTTAATATATTGCATACTTAGTGGCAAATGATGGCACTTTCCATCGGTCCAATGGATCATGTACACCAGGTACAATGTGCACTGTTCAACTGATTGCACTAAATTGCATTGTACTTTGTTTGTCCACATACAATAATGCAATTTGTGTTACCGGTGAAGTGAAATAGTGCTCTTATGTATGAGCCTGAGGGTGGTGGAGTGGCAGATAGCTTCACCTAACAGAAGGGAAGAGCAGTCTACACAAACCTGGGGGTAAATGTATCAAGCTGAGCATTTTCTGGCAGCTTTGAAAAGTGGAGATGTTGCCTATATCAACCATCAGATTCTAGGTGTCATTTTGTTGAATGTACTAAATAAATGATAGCTAGGGGCATATTCAATTACGATCCACGCGTTACCGCAGAAAATGCGCAGTACTGCCGGTAATACGGTACCGCAATAACGCAGATTTTCGTACGCAGCCCCATGGGCTGCGAATGAAAATCCACATTATTGTGGTACCGTGGATTAGGTGTGCGGCCGTTCCCGCGCGATCCTGCGGATCGGAATTGAATATGCCCCTTAGAATCCGATTGGTTTTTCAAACCTGCCGGAAAATTCTCAGCTTGATAAATTTACCCCCTGGTCTCTATCCACATACTTCACGGAACAATACGAAGTGCTCATCCCAGTGTTGCCTTCTAACTAGTCCGCTTTCTCATTTCATTCTCTATTACTATTTAACAACTGACAATTTTTATATTTTTTTTAACATGCTCTGGTAGAATGTAAGAATATAGGTAATTTAAGAATAAAATGGGGAAACTTATCATACTTCAATTGGTTACCAGTGTAATCTGACGTTTGTGCAGCTGGAAGACTGACATGACGGATGTATTGTATGTACGGCAAATGTGAAATTTTCTGGGAATATTATTGGGGCTTAGTCAGTGTTTTTCATTTAAAATCTAAAGATATATGCTATGAACGCTCTGAATTTATGCCACAACGCCTGTGAATTGAGCTTTCATTAAAGTCAGTACTAATAGGTTCCTGCATCATATTAAGATGCAATATTCAGAGCATGGTTGACATATATTTTCAGGGGGTTCAGAAGCCTCCCTATGTCTCACAAGGAAGCAGGTTTTGTTTGCACAAAAGCATCAGGTGAGAAATGAGAACCCGCATAAAGTGTTTAAGCAGCTCAGACATCAGATTCACTAGTTCACTTGTTACCTGAATATGGTACCATCAATTCCTAACACAATTTGCTATATAGACTTTGAGTGCACCTTGCTCACACCATGACAGCCTAATCCCTGGGAAGAGAACCACTAAGTGGAGACAAATCTGGTCTGGAAAGCTGTATGTAGCCCACCACTGGTGCTCATTGTATATAACTTTGGTTAGCAATATATGCTGGAACTTTCAGTTCAGGAACCATTCATTGTTTCTGTCTGCAGAAAGCAACGGGCTATATTAGCCCTATTCTCCAACATAGTCCTGTAAGATATATGGGGGCTTACTGAATAATGCTCCCAGACAATGGATTTAATAAGTATACATGTAGCTAATCATGTTTGTAAACTGATTTACCACTGTGACTGAAGAATATACCGTGACACTGTTCTATTATTGTATTATAGTGGTGTACCCATTTGATGAGTGATTATATCGCATGTCCAGATCATTGTAAAAGAGTTCCATTATACATCAGTGTAGGTAAAATACACTTAGCGATAAGGAACACTTTCCATATTACTTAGATTTTTCTTGTAATGCAGATCATTTTCCAGCCTTATCCCTGATCTTGGTACTCCTAGGTGGCTTTTAATATCTTTTATAGGATACAATTTTTTGGCACCATTTATTTATTTATATCATAACTGAAGTGTGGTAGTCTCAAAAACTGCACTACATAAAGATGTGCATGTGTATCTACACCTGCCACTCACAGCACACCTCAAGTACAAAGTCATTGTGTTTAGCCTTTTAGGGGATATATTTACTAAATGTTTGTCCCAACAACTGTCATTGTCTGAGCCACAGCATAGTAAACATACCGTAGGAGTTGTTCATAGGTTTTGAGCACTACACAGTTGAAACCAACGATGGCCAGATGACACACTGGTGGAGACCAGGTGTGGACAGATTCCCACCCTCACACACACATTAAAATAAACAATTAATGAAAAAAATGTAGAGCCTGCATTAAAGAGATTCTAACCCTATATTTTGTATATGTCTTTATGACTTTTAAGGAATTACTATAATCTTATAGCACTGTTCCTTTTATGTGATGGTGCTATTGTGTTCTTGTTATATGCGCCATTTAGTACAGTTCCTTGCAAAGCACTCCTGATCATTTAATTTGAGGTGTGATAAAAATCCCAATACAATAGTTGGCGATGAGGGGATTTGTGTTGCCTCACTAAGGATGTGGTCCTGACCTGAAAGGTAAAAAGTAACAGAAAGCAGGCAGAGGTAGCAGGCACAGCTGTTATCCCCAGTCCAAGACTTTGCTCAAAGTTGTCTACCATGTACATTTCCCTTTGCTAGGTGAAACATTGTGAGGTCAGTGTCCCTTTAATGGTAAGTGAAAGATGCTCGGCTAGAGAGTATGTTTAATAAATGATTAGAGATAGATTTAAACCACCACCAGCATATTATAGTATGAGGTGATTGTTAGTACGTTTTTACACCATTTTTAAAACTGCATTTATTAATGGAAGACTATAAGCAATGTTTGCCTTCCATGGAATGAATTGTTTTATATTTTGGTAATTACAGGTTGACTTTCCAGTTGATGAGCTGCATATCTAAAAGTACAACATATGTACTGTGCTATATGCTTCTTACAGTTTTTATCAATGTTTGGAACAATAAAGGAATTTATTTATAATACACACTTGGGAATATTCAGTTCAATGCATTGTTACTTTGAACAATGCAGGGCACGCATCATTACCATTAGTACGGTAATTTTAACATGGATTTCATGCCCCCGGCTCAGAAATCCGCATTGAAATTACCGTAGTAACTGTAATAAATGCGCAGTAATTATTGTAGTAATAGTGCGCAGCCCATGCTCTAATTAAAGAACAGCATGGGGAATTGAATCTCCCCCTTTTTTTTAAAGTCTTATGAAGTTTTATTTTCAGCAATTTTTGTGGTTTACTAAATTATGTCAAGTTTTCAGAAACATGAATGTTTGTTTACATTAAAATTGTTGCATAGCAAAACTCATTATTCTGTTTACTATTTTTTTTTTTTCTCATTTGTAATCTACATTGTAAGATTGGAATAACTTTTTTTTGTTTGTGCAAAAATCAACAATAAAAATTTTTGCATCTAAGGAAATCTTTATTCTGTTATAGATTCATAGCGTAGTTTGAGGGAGCACTTGAAAGGTTGGAAGTGGAACAAGTCTGGTAAGGCAGTACTAGGGGAGTTCCAAAAGTTGGGCAATTGGGAGTGTCAGGTGATGATGGGAGAGGCGAAGGTCATTGGGTGCGTTAACGATGGCTTTGTAGGTGAGTGTAAGCTGCCTGAATTGGATTCTATATTGATGGGGAGCCAATAGAAAACTAAGCAGTGAAGTCTGTTGCAGCGCACAAGTGGATAGGGGAGGGAAAAAAGGTACATATACAGGATTATACGTACAAAAGCGCTCGTATGCATCCACATGAACAGGATGGCAAAAATCTTTTATGGTCATTCACACGACCGATACATGAAAAAAATAAATCAAGGAAAACTAATATGGTGTATTTGTACCCTTAATCATAAACAAAAAGCAACAAGGTTCCCGAGAGAGGATAATGAAGAAATAAGATCGCTCTTCAACCCCGTGTCGTGGATATTCAGCCTTGTATATCAACTTGTATGCTTACAAGAGAATCTTGAATACTTGCGTAGTATTTTGACACCCACTTGTACTCTATTGTTTTTGTAAACATCTCCAAAAAAAGTGTGGATCTTGTGGAAAGATGAGGACGGGAGGGTTCGAGCGAAACCATGCTGATGGAACACATATACCTCCACCCTGGGATGTCTTGGTGGGGGAGTGTGTAAATGATTGATCGTCTAAGGAGAGGGGGCGGTGGCGTCGCAAGGTGGGATCCCAGGTCTTAGGGCAAGGTTGCTGAAGGAATGAGCAATAAGTCATGAATGGGAGCAAGCTTGTTACAGATGGAAAGCATAATAGGCAATACAGTAAATTTAAAAAAATACACTAGAAGATGCATAGGAAGGGCATGCTTGAAGGAGCACTGGAAGGCTGAGTGTGGTGAGGGTCATTAGAGGGCATCTTGTGCATTGAGGGGAAATGCAGTCTCGATGTAGATTGGAGTGGGTACAGATAAATAAGTTGGGTAGCTAATCAGTTGCTGGAATGTTGTCCACGAGCGTAGGCTGGTTAGGTATGTGGAGGGTTGTTGCTGGAGGGCAGAATAGAGAAATTGGAGGTATAGGTGTTGGATGGTATAGCTTATGGGCTTGAACAGGAAGAGAGCCTGATACCTTCATACTGGGACTTGGCAGGAGTCGGGTGTAGGTGCAGTGCCTATATCTGTTGCTGGGTCTGAAGCGGTTCACTTCCAAAGGGGAGGTTCAGCAGGGGTTTCTGAAGTCCCAGACGTACACGTAGGTCTGTTGGAGGTGGCTGGATTGGCTGCGGCGAGGAGGTCAAGATGGAGGGCCTTCTATTGCAGGCCCAATTCACAGCTGCGAAAGAAGACAAGAGCAGGCGAAAGCTGCATATCTTCATGCCCGATCAGGTAAAAGGCCAAATGACTGAGGTATTGGGAGAGAAAATACTCAATATGTTGGGGACTGCCCTTGCCAAACCAAAATAAGTGGTTTAAAGCTGAGATTGTACAGAGCTCAATCAAGCAAGGCACGTCTTCACTTTATGGTATCAAAAACCCACTTCACTGATTGTTCCACTGCAATGCTGTAAATTTTAAATGGCAGAGACACTATACTACAAAGGTAAGAATTGAGAACAGTTTTGCTTATGAACGGTGTATTTAGAAGGCTATGCAGATAATCTGGTGCTTTTATTTAGGAAAATGAAGTGAACTTTCTGAGATTGAAAGGAACTTGATGCTCCTCTAGTATAGTAAGAAGTAAACAATCTTCTCTTTCTGGTGGAGTTCGTTTAGTTATGAGTAATTCCTTTCAGTTAACCTTATTTCAGAATTATTAGATTTATAGACTAGTCTGTAGTGGATTAGATTATAATTTTGCTGTCTGTGGTAGTCATATTTCCGATGAAATAAAAACGACACTTAGCCTGCCGACAGGCAAATGGTGGTATTTCAAATTTCCAGACACTGATAAAATACCAACTTTGTGATTGCAGACCGTCACAATGCCGACATTAAATCAGCGGGTCCAGCGGCTATACAGCAACTGGAGCTGCCGGCAGTAAACAGTCTTAAATAAATGTAAAAACAAACACAAAAAAAGAGAAAAAAAAAAGTTCCTAGTCGTATTAACCCTAGTGCCTGTCGGAGAAAAATCAGGGACAAACAGCGCGGGGTCTCCTCTGATTCTCCTTCAATCAGCCCCTAGGCTTAGCCAGCTGGTGGCGCTATAGCAGGGGGTCCCCCTGCAATGATGGATCAGCACGCATCTGGATTCCTTAGGGAATTGGGGTCCGCAAAAAAAAATAAAAAAAATAATTATGCAGGTCCTCTCTAGGGGTACCCATCCTCATGCTGACAACACTAGGGCTTTTCCCAACCCCCTGCGGAGTGGGGTAGTGGTTAAAAATGAAAATGCTGCTTTACATTGGTGAATTACAGGTCCCAGCAAGCCCTGGTTGCCATGAACCGTCATGGCGACCAGGGCATGCTGGTGCTTCTAGTATTGCACCAGTATTCCCATGGTTACCATGGCATGGTCAGCATGCCCTGCCACCCAGGGCAGCTGGGCCCTGTAGTGCACCAATTTAAAATGTAAATAAGACACCCCTCTTTTAAACCACAACATTTTTAAAAAAACAAAATCCATGCATACCAACTCTGTTACTACTTCTGCACGATCCAATCTTCTGAGCTTTTAATCCAAATTGAGTTATTTTAAAAAAAAAAAACAACCCCTCACCCAAATAAAAAAAAATTGATAGTGTGTTCCAAAAATAAAAAATATTTTCCACAAGCCCTAGGTTATAAATAGACCTGCCGTCTCTTTGTTATGCGGCGGGTTGCTTCTGGCAGCTATGGGTATGCTGGTGCTTTTCTTTTTCTTTTTTTCGTTAAAAAACCCCCCAAACATTTATTTTTAAATCTTTATACTACCGGGTAGACCTGCTGACATTGCTGGTTTAATGGCTGCATAGTGACTGTTGGCAATCACAATGTCAGTATGTTATCATTGTCTGGGAAATTGAAATACTGGCATTTAGCCTGATGCCATTTTCATGTCAGTAGGGTAAGTTTCGGTATTTCTTCAGTCGGGATTTTGTACCCAACCCTTTCTGTGTACATGGTATTAGGCTGTTTTTAAATGGCTGACTTGTTCGCTGCTACATGGTGAGTCATGACTAGTTTTGATGTACTGAATAATTATATTGCAGTTCCTTGGATAGCAGAGGCCACACAGAAATGTTCTCATATAACCCAGAAGAAACTGGTAATGTTGGTCGGCAAACCCTACTGTTTTCTAAACAAATAATTTGACAATGACTTGTGTATGTTTAAAAATTGATTAAAAATAAGATATAGTTAATATAAAATAGCAGTAGCCGCTTCCGAGTTAAAAGGAAAGAGATCAACTGTTCAGTTTGACCAAGCTGCTTCTCCCATCCATGCAATTTTAAATACTGGGAAAACCACGTGTGGATCCAAAATGTGAATTTTTCTTTACAACCAGAGCCGGTGATGGCATGTTGGGCGCCCCCCTGCAAAAGAAAAAAATTTGCACCCTTCTCTTTTATAAATTGTTCATTCACTAATGCTTTTTCTTTTAATACAAATTATATTATACACTTTAACGTATTTATTTGTATTACTCTCTTTATTAAACAGTAAACATGAATTGCTTTATGAATAATATAAGTGAAGAATATGTATTTCATCACTTGCTGCCTCCCTTTCCTTTTTAACATAGCTGTCCCATCCGTTATGTGCTTAGCTATCTATGACATTCTTTCCTTCTTTTCTCTTCTGTCTTCTTCTCTTCTGTCTTTTCTTCTTCTCTTCTTGCTGTCTCGGTTTGCGGCTCCTCTCTGCGCCGCTCCTCACTGACAGTATTGGGATGTCTTAACGTCATGCTCACTGTCCGTGAGAAGAGAGCAGAAGAAGGGGTTTGGCGTTTTTTTTTTCTTTTTGCGCTGGCGGACATGTGGGGGTTGCAGGTGGAGGGAAGCGCCCCTCAGTCTTTCTTACCACGTTCCGTGGCCCTGTATACAACTATAAAAAGATGTTTCAAAAGTTGACCGCAATAACAGTTAAGCTTACCAGGTCCATTAGTTAAGCCAAGATTGCACTAAATAGATCCTCCAAACAACCTCATCCCTGGGGTGATGACCTTCCTTGGCACCACAGAAATGATTTTTCGCTACCTTCTCAATTTTTTAAATGTATGTGGGAAGATAATTTTGTGGAAGCTTAAGCACAGAACTGATCAAATGGATATTTAATCATTGGGTACAACAGTTCAGATTAGAGCCTTTATATCTATTTCTAGCTCCATGTGTTAGTTTGTAGGGGCATAACTATAGCCGTAGCAGACCATTTAACTTTTTTGGGCCACTGCAGCACAGGCACCACTGTCCCAGTGGAAAAATGTGCCTTAGAGTACAAACAATATGTCTTCATGACTTTATCTAGACCACTATATGATTTGGAAACTAATGATAAAATGACCGAATATAACATTCAATCTTGCACTGTGGTTAGCATTTCTGCCTAACACCGCTGGTATCGGTTCTGTGGGGTTTATATGTTCTCCCTGTGTTTTCCTGGGTGCTTAACTTCCATTCACTCTGCAAGGACATACTGGTAGGTTAAATTGCTTACAGTGCGGGAAAAGTGGATTGTATTGCAGCCACATGACACTGGGGTCATGGGTTTGATTCTCATCACAGCCCTTTCTGTGTGGGGTTTGTATGTTCTCCCCGTGGTTGCATGGGTTTCCTAGCACACAGTCCCAAAAACATACTGGTAAGTTGTGTATATAGGACAATGACTGATGTGAATGATTCCATAGAATAGCTATTGAGTGTGCCCAAGTTGGATGCCTTGTCCTCCTGACAATGTAAAGTGCTTTCAGTCCAGGTGCGAGAAAGGTGCTACATAAAAAAAAAATATATATTATTAAAAAATGTCAGTCACCAGAACAAGGGTGTTCATCCAGTGAGGTGAGAATTGACTCCACTAGTCAAGAGTCACAGATTCAATCACTGCATATGCTATTCATCTCTCTTTTGTAATTGTTATTAGCAGTGTGGTGACTGCCACTATATAGTGATACTAAGTATGGAGAGAGGGATTGTCAGTCTTCTACAGTACATATATTACTCACGCTGTCCATCACTGCTGCCAATACAGCGATGAGCAGAGGAAGTGTGATGTGAAACCAGTATTGCCTGTGCTTTCTGTTGCCGTTCATGTTTTTGGACTGCAGGGACAGGAGGAAGGGTTCTTATGTGGGACAGTGTTACTGCCCTGCCTGTATGCCATACTTGTGATTAATCGGGGCTTTGTATTACAGACTGGTCATCAGAATAGTTATCTGCAGGATACAGGGATAAAATCCACATGTTCCATTTGATTTTAACTTTGGAATAGTAAGAAGTCTCAAATTTCAAGGACTGCTAAAAAATGTATTACAATGGTGCCACTTCAGTATGTTTTAACAATGAAAAAAATGTGCCTTTATCAGAATTTAAAACCTGTCTCATACTGTCTCCACCTGCACCCTAATCTAAGAGTTGTCATTTGTATTAGTTTTCAGTAATAGATATTGTGGATACAGAAAGTTCAGAAAATAAAATTTCAACAAATTTATTATGGCCTCCTAAGTCTTAGCAATAGGTATGTGTCTGTATAAAGAGCAAATGTGAGAAAACAATGTTGTTTTATGCACGCAGGTACACCTGCTTGTGCACCTCCTACATTTCAAGGTGCATGCTGCCCAATCTGCTCTTAGGACTTGAAAATACACCTTGTGGAAAGAGCGAAACTTCACTTAAGTCCAATTTATTACCACTCTGACTATACACTTTTATTCATGTAAACTTCAGTTTTTCTCCTAATATACTACTTGGTTTAAGCGGGGAAGTGGTAAATTACAGAAAAGTGCATACTAGGGTTGTTTTGAAAATCTACTAGAAAATCATCTCTGTTCGGTCCCTAGAGCCAGTGATCCCATTTCTGGTCTTTAGTGATCTTAGTGGCCTCCTTCGCAGCAACAGCTGCCACAACTTCTGTGAACATGGCAAACAAGTGTCCTGACTATGTGTACAGCATTGAGCATGCTGTTACTCCAAGCTGGTGGATAACTACAAAAGTGTCCCTGCAGCACAAAAACATTTTTCAAAACCAAAACACTAAGGAGGTTTTGTTAAATGGTCGAGGACAATCAGGGTTTCCAGCAGTGGACAATCTTAACATTTATACAATGATTTATTCATCCTTTCATCTCCTCCCGTTGCTACCAAACCACTGGTAGCTGCACAAAAATACCAGTCACCAAAGGCTGACTTAATATTGACGGCTCATAGTGCTTCTGCCTTACAGTAGCCACACACACCCTTTCCCCACCACCAGCAAAAATTGTGATTGTTACCTTATGTATCAATTGTTACATCACTTTGTAATATCATTTGGGCAGAGCCATCTTTACATAGTTATGTCATTGTACTTAATTTGTTTGTATCATGGTTCCCTCAATGTACAGCTCTGAGTAATAATATGTTGGTACTTTATAAATAAAAGATATTAATTTATGTCTTTAATTATTCAGAGTATGCTGGGCCACTTGGGGGTATTCAATTAGCCATGATTTTCCTCTGAACATACTTTGCACTTTTGTTTTTTTTTACAGTATTGCAACATTGTGGCTTTCTCCTTGCATCCCTATGGGGAGGACGGGGAGAATCTCCAATATTGCGCTAACGTGAAGTGCCTTTGTGACAGTCAGGGCCTGATCAACCACTAGGCTGATCAGGCTGCAGCCTGGGGTGCTGAGTCCTAGGGGGCACAGTGCGGCACACTAACAAGCTGGGGGGTTTTTTTTTTCTTCAAGTGCCGGCGATCGGCTTCTTTCTCCTCTAATGGGGCCGCACTGCTTACTGAATCGCCTACTGCTGTTACCTGTGTGCTGGACTTCTACATCTACAACCACCATACCTGGTACTTGTAGTTCCACACTGCTTACTGAATCTCCTACGGCTGTTACCTGTGTACTGGACTTCTACATCTGCACACTGAACTGTCTCGTGATTTGCTTATTACACCTGCACTCATATTGATTGGCTCAACTACCTCTCTGCTCAGCTGCCTGTATTCTTTACTGAACTACAATCAAGTTACCTTGTCATCTGTGATTCTATGTTTGGCACAGCTATTATTATTACTCTGCTGATTATTAGTTGCTGGACTGTTATTAAGAATATATTGCCAAGCTAGTTGCCAGTTCCGTTATTCAAGTTGTGTGCATTCATTCTTCATGCCGTTGCTATTGGCTACCAACTGAACTTCTTTCGTGATTTAATTTTATTTTGTGAACTGTCGTGTACTCGGCTTGCTGAGTTGTACATATCTTTCACTGTTGCTGTTATACCATCTACCAATATACTATATTGCAACGCTACTATCATCTTCTGTGTTTTGTTCAACCTCCACCATCCACTGCTAATAACATCCAAGTAGTAGGGGGCAGTGGCGGATCCAGGGGGGGGGGGCGATCGCCCCCCCTAGCAGGGGCTTGCTGCCGGCTGCTGCACAGTTTGTGCAGGTCCGTTCAGCAGTGACAGTGTGCTGCCCGGCTGCTCTGATTGTGTTTTAAACACAATCAGAGCAGCGGGGCAGCACACTGTCACTGCCGAGCGGACCTGCACATAGTGTGCAGCCGCCGGCAGCATTAGACATCAGAAAGGGGGTGGGGCCTAAATTGCCCCCCCTAAAATTGCCCCGGGTAAAGTTATTGTCTAGATCCGCCCCTGGTGGGGGGGGGGGGGGGTGGCAACTAGTGTATTAGCCTAGGGCGGCTGTGACCCTTAATCAGGCCCTGGTGACAGTCGTCGCATAACTGAATTCCCCCCATGGATTTTATTTATGACCTGTATTTTTTGTGTTTGAAGATTTGTATTACATTGGCTGAAGTGCATTTCAAGATGCAGTTTCCACTTTCCAGCAAAATTCAAAATGCCACCTGCCATTAATTTGCATAGAACGGGATCCAAAATCAAATCCCATTGTGGGCAGAATATTGCTATTCACAGTCATGCAAAGCATGGCACTACCTTGTGTCCTCTTCATTCCTTTATTTTGTACCCTGTAAAGCAGGTTCTTGATCATTATAGGAATGGCAACCCTGGCAAACATTGCAGCACCAGCCATCACTGCGGTGTTCTATCTATGGGGTCACGGGCCCCCATCAGACAACTACATCCTACTGGCATGTGTCTAAGAAAATCTTAACCGGTTGTGTTTATGACTTGTGGTTTGTAAATGATCCTTCTTGTGTCTTGGTCTATGCCATGGTGTGTAAACCAACCGAGAAGTCTTGCTGGTATTCTGGCACTATGGGGAGGGCAGCATATGAAACAAATAACTACACTGTTTTTGTATCCACTGCATGCTATTGCTAACCCCTACATACAGTGACCCCTGAGGCGCATATTCCTGTACCCGTTACACGCACGTTTGTATTTATTTAAAGAAAAAAAACCCGTTTAAAACACAACAGCCAGAGTTGTCCAGTGCCTCTGTGGTCATGGTTAAACTTCAACTACCAACATGCTTTGCGCTGTAGCCGTGACGTATTTCCTGTATGTCATTCCAACAGGAAGTCATCGGCACGTGTGTGACTTTGAGCTGCGGCCGGTCAGTAGAGACATGGACGGATTGGGCTATGACTTCTCGCCCGCCGCATCGGGCCAGGGCTCCGGCAAGGTAGACACGGGCGCCATCATGGAGCAAGTTAAGGTGCAGATCGCGGTGGCAAATGCGCAGGAGCTGCTGCAGGTGAGTGACAAGACATACATGTAGTCTGAGTGGAAGAGTCGCTCCAGCTGTCACATGACCAGCGTCCATACACCTCTCTCCTGACCTTGTGCTGGCCCTTCATTCACACTACAATGTGCCATGTGTCCATTCACGTCTTACCCACAGACCTACAGCATTAACTGTCAGTCAAGATTTTCTTGTCTGTCTTCACCCATAAATGAAAGCTATACTGTTTCTATATTTCAGAGATTTGAGCGAACTAAAATACCTTTTTTTATAGTGTAGATACCTTTCTTGTTTTGTCAACATCAAGTTATATTGTTAAATTAAATTACCAGCTAATGCACAATTAGGAGACATTACACTGACTGTGCCAAACACCTCAAATTAGAGAACACACAAAAAAAATCAGTTTTTAGGTTTGTGTAGCTATTGTAAATGAACTAATTGATTTCTGTTACAAACTATGGATTATTTTGATGAGTGAAGATTGTTTGCTCTGACTAAGCCTATGTGTAGCAATAACAATTGTGAACTCATGGCTAGAGCTCTCTATTAACAGCTAGTGGTTTCTCATATCACATGGATGTACAATCATGTACACTATATATGCTTCATTGAGTAGTACTTCATTATGCAACTTGCATCCTCCAAAGTCAAACTAAACTTTAAGTGCTCAAGAGTAGTTGGCTGATTGTTTATAGAAAAGTATGGCAATAGAGGAGTGAGCAGAAGTACTCATTCTAATGCAATGTAAGAGCCCAAACCCTGATAGCATTTTATAATACATATGAAAGTGTTCTTCCCAGGTTCTTGGTTCAGGTGCATACTGCAGTGATAAGAGGGTAAAAACCATCTAACATACTTGTTATCTCCCCATTTCCCTGTGAACCTAAGGCTGGAACACAGCCTTAAAAAGTTAGGGAGTGGGGCATAGTATGCTTTGCTGAATTGGTGCTGGTTATGACAGATGATCAGACTGTTAATGACCTTCTCATGACAGCTCTGGTAATAAGGAATGGTATTCTCCCAGACTCTGCTCTCCCCTTTGATTTTCATCCTTGCCTTAGAGGCATTGCAAGCATAATTTGTGCAAACATGGATGTTAATCTGAAGGTAGTTGGGACGATGTATAAAATGTCTGTCTTTCATAAACATATCCCCATGTGGCTGTTGGGTAATAAAAAAATAAAAAAAAATACTTGGCACAACTACCCACATCTGGTGTTCCTGTCCCAATGAGACATTTTGGACACAAGTACCAATTAACTGCGATATAAATCTCTATTTTGTCTTATCGGGAATTGTGTACATAACTCAGAATCCACTTATATTTAGAAGGGGAGATAGCTAACACCTCCTTTCATAAATGCCGCTAAATTCATTATTCCCAATTAACGATAACTTGTACATACGCTGGCATCAGGGGCCAGGTATAGGGGGCGCAAATAATCTGGTGTTGTTTACTATTCCATTCTGATGGTAGATGTTTTATATGAGCAAGCATTCATTAACAGTGATGGGTAATAGGCGGCCCTCCGATCTTTCACCTTGCGGACCCAACTCCTTCCTGCTTTATTGTCAGATTTGTTTGTTATAGCTTGTAACACTTGTTTAAAATGCCTGCCTATATGTTGTTAAAGAAATATTTATTTAATTAAATATATTGTTTTAAGATATTACTGAGTTTGAGTAATGTGAAGCTGTTTTGAAAGTGTATCAGGTTGCCTATCACTATTAACCATGTACCTTGTTTAGGGTTTCTTTTCCCCATGTTCATCTTGTTGGATGTACTTGTTTGTTTATATAGTCTTTATTGAAAAATACTAATTAAATAGTGCATAAAAACAACAACAAAGAAAAACATACTGACTTGTACCTTTAGGTGTTGTATAACCATTGTTGTCTTTGTTGATTTAGTCAAAGACTAAGGGGCTAGATTTACTAAACTGCGGGTTTGAAACAGTGGAGATGTTGCTCATAGCACCAACGAGATTCTAGCTTTCATTTATTTAGTGCATTCTGCAAAATGACAGCTAGAATGTGATTGGTTGTTATAGTCAACATGAAAATCTGCAAGTCTGCATGAAAAAATGCAAAATCTGCTTTTATAGTAATACCCTATAATGGGGCTTTGATCCTCAAATGCAATAAAGGACATGATTTTCCTTTTAATGGTTTGAGTTTAATTCAGTGTAGATATGAGTAACATTCTGGAAATATTTTCCTCTCTCTTTAGACTGTAAGCTCCAATGGGGCAGGGACTGATATGAAAGTTCTCTGTACAGCGCTGCGTAATTAGTGGCGCTATATAAATAAATAATGGTGATGATGAATTAGCATTACATTTTTGTCTTATTTTACTAATCATTCTCCCCTCACCCTGACAGCGGATGACTGATAAATGTTTTCGAAAATGTATCGGGAAACCAGGTGGATCCTTGGATAATTCAGAACAGGTATTTCACTTGCATTGTATATTATATATCCCCTAGTGCACCCTACAAGACAGCGTTCTATAACATGACAGCGTGTAAAATTAATACTTGCATGTAAAGGTTTGCAGATTCTGTTGTAGAATCCCGATATTGTACATGATGCTCCAAGAAATATTTCGTGATCAGCTCCTTCACCCCTTTAGATGGTAAACTTATGTAAAATAGATTCCAGTACAAGGTCTCTTCAAAAGCTGCAAATCTGGACTTTATTTTACTACAGTATTGTGATTCTGTATTTTTATATCCCCTGTTTTTTATAGCAGAACAAAATATTTACTATAGATAGTTTGTTTTCTGTTAAATGTTTATTCCTCTTCAAGTACCCTGATCTAACCACTTCATGGCAGGGGTATTTCATACCTTGGTGACCAGAGAATTTTTCTCACAAACATTTGTATACCTCAGTAAATTTTGGGGTGCGAGTAGGACTCTTAATTGTCTTATTTTAATAGTATTATGCAAACAAAAACAGAAACTTGGCTCGTTATACCCTAACAATCCCTTTTGTTATTGTATCCTACTTTTAATATCGCTCTCTAAAAATATAAAAATTGGTCACTTTATTTTTAATGTTTTGCCTAATGTTGTCCTCGAATTCGATACTTTGTAATTATTGTTTTGGCTTTACCATGTTCGTTACATGGTATTATTGTTTTTACGTTTGTATTTTCTTGATTGACCATCGAAAATAAAAAATTATAATAAAAAAAACAGAAAGAAAAAAAAATTACATTGTTCTTCCTATCGTTGCTCTGAGCCAGTAAGTGAATCCCTTGGAAGTTACCCTGAAAGTAAGTCACTTAGTTCTCCTGACTATAGGGGTACTGATGTGTACTTTATGGTAGGTATGATGCAGCTGTAGAGCCTGGAAACAGATATATTGTTTTTCTCTTTTTAATTTCTCTTGTGGGCAAACAGTGAGAGTTCAGTGCATTAGATATCGTAGTTTTTGAGGCAGGTTACACTATGGGGGAGTTTTAATTGGTGGTGTGGCATGCTTGAGCATCGAGCCACGCACACTGCTGGCAATTACGGTAGAGACCTGCAAGGAAAAATGAGCATCTCTGCCGCAAAGTGTCGCAGACTTTCGGGAGACACTTCGCGGCTAATTGAGTCTTCCCCTATGAGTGGTGATAACATTGCTTCAGATAGGTAAATAACTATAGCTTAACCTACTGTTTTGATGAAAGATCTGTGCTCTCTATCATCCCTGGACATCTTAATTTGTAGTGTAGTGGGTTGTTAATAACAAATAATCACCAGACACTGATGATTAAAGGGGTACCCTGTTGGAAAGAGGGGACTCCCCTCTATCAAATGAGGGTGTCCTAAGATTCTAGGTGTCATGATGGGGGGGGGGGGATAGGCCTCCACCCCATCCTTGGCTTTTCATTATTTTCCTGCAGGCACTTTAGACTTATATGTATGTGTAGGAGTTGCCCCACTTGTCCTTAGCACTGTAGGGGTTAAAAAGGCGATTAGGTTTTTAATTCAGTGGAGTCCTGCTTAACATACCAAAAATATATTCACATACTCAATAAATACATATATGTAAACCTACCCTTTACTTTTTCACATTTACTTTTAATGAACTGATAAATGTATTGGACGTGTAGTAAACATGGAACAAATAACTGAAAATGGGTTTCTGTTCTCTTAAGACTTTAAAATACAGAAGTTTTCTGTTTTTTTTGTTACTAATTTAATAGTGTGTTAGTAAAATGGTGGCACTGAAACGTAAATCTAAAGGATTTATTTTCATGTGTTTTGGTGGGAAATTTTAATGCTTCAAGTGCTTGTCAGTGTACGTAACCTCTGGGAATTAGCGGCTATAGCCTAATGCTCTTCATCTTCCTCCATAGAAATGCATTGCAATGTGTATGGACAGGTACATGGACGCCTGGGGTACCGTATCCAAAGCCTACAACGCCAGACTACAGCGAGAGCGTGCTAATATGTGACATGAGCCAGGACACCTACATCTTGACAGAACCCTGCACTTTGTCCACCACTGGGAGTTAACCCCTGCGCTGCTATGGAGCTATTGCTTATTACAGGGATGGATTACAAGGCAGAACAGCCTTCTACATTATGTGATGAGCGGCTACTGGCAGTGAATTGGTTAAATGTAGGAAAATAATGGCTATGCCATTGATAAATTGTATAGCTCCTAAATCTGCTGTACCAATTCCTGTTTCTTAATTTACATTTTAAGTTGCAGTTTGATTTATTTTTCCCTCCTCTGAACACCCCTTGTGCAGGGGTAGAATCTGTAACCTTTGTCGTGACCTTGTCTTCCTATATATGCTCTACAAACAAATGTGTGGTAATTTTCTCCCTTCTTTGTGGCAGCCAGCATTGTTCTGTTTATTTGAAAAACAGACATTTCTCAGGAACAGAGTGGCTTATTGTGGGTTAATGGATCATCTCAGACCACAAGGGCTAGGAACCACTGTAATTCACCCAATGTACGAGAAGTCATTAGAATACTAATTATACACCTGCTGAGGAGATATGATGTGGGGACTGTTGCTGTTTAATCCGTGTAATATTTTGCTGGTTTATTTTTTTTTTAAAAAAAACAAACACTTTTTTCACAGACCTTGTACACACTGACTGGAAGCCAATTACAGATTGTCAGAATATAATCTCTAAACTTTCCATATTTTGTTTAAGCTATAAATAAATCACTCATTTTGTTTTTGTGTTTTTTTTAGTCTTATTTGTTCATTATGGCATTATGGACACAGGCTTAGTGAAATAGTTGATTGAAATTGTAGCAATTGAAAGACTTTTTTTTTTTAAATTTCTATTTATTTTATTTTTATTTTCCTACATGTGCTCATTTATACAGTTCTTTACTTGTATCTGTTTTTTTCCCCAGTCTTTAAAAATGTGTATCACCTACACACAGCTAAAAGTGCTTCATGCCACCAGTTCCTAGCAAATTGACTGGCTGTTGGTTCAGTCAACAAAATGGCCCCATCTATGTGCAGGCCACATGCACACTTAATTGTGTGTGGGATTTTTTAGTCTGTTTTTGTTTTTTTTAGAGGGTTTGATCTGGACAACCTGTGGCTTTCCAGGTGTTGTGAAACTACAGGTCCCAGCATGCCCTTCCAACTATGTGCTGACTGGCAAAACATGCTGGGTTTCTTTTTCACAATACCTGGAGGCAGAGTGGACAGTTTTAGTTATGTGATGTCTGTATTACATCAAGGACTTTCATATCTCATGCCAGCTAACAAGGCAGAAATTGTGGTCTTGTGTTTGCAATTCCATTCTGTGTTAAAGAAAAAAATTAGTTTGGTTTCAGTATTAGATCTTTTTTTTTTTTTTTTTACTTCGCCGTTCATTTTTGTTTGATATGTTTTTGTCTTCTTAAAATTTCCTTTTTTTTTTTTTTTTTTTTTTTTAATCCATCAAAGATGCTGCTGATTTAAGCACACCCTGTTATCACATTAGAATATGATTGTAATCATTTCACATTGAATTGGCCATTTGGCCCATTAAACAATACTGTACTCTTTTGTATAAGCATACTTGATAATATATGTCTGTAGGAGTAGACCCAAAATCATAATATACCTTTTGTCTTACACTAATTCTTCATATTTTGTTGTCACAATAGCAGGTCACCTTTATTTATAGAGAACATTGTCTACATTTTCCTCTTCAAAAGCATATGAGTAAATTGGGCAGTAAAATGTCCATTGTGTTAATCCCATGTTCTGTCTAAGGCCAGGATCCCTGCCCTGCAAGTTCCATGTTTTATCCTTTTGGCATCTGCCCCTCCCTGAGTCTGTACACTCATAACCGTAAAGTCTGCCCAATCCAGGTGCGGACAGATGTTATCCTGGTGTAAACTCCTGGGAAGTAGGGTCTTGCACAACCATAACCCCAGCTGGTTATTCCGGCTAGAAACCATCGTCCGGATGGTTCTCTACATGCTAACGGTCCTCCAGCATCACCCTGAAAACAAAAATATCAGATTTTAAATTCTATAAAGCCACATGTTGATCCTTTGTTTACTCTTGTAAATAACTCATGTGGTCCATAGTAAATATTACTTTGATTTAATGGTGCAGAGCATCTAGAAATCTACCACTGAGTGTCTTGACCTATGAAAAAAAGAAACTTAATATACTTTTATAATTGAGAATACGTACATTTTGTGACCATTTTTTTTAAAACGACTGGACAGTGTGTATGTCAGAATCGTGGGATAATTATATTTTTCAGAGTTTTTTAAAATTAAGAAAGCGGCATTGTTTATTTAAAGCCACACCATCACTTAACTGTAAAATGTTATTAATGTTATCCTCCATTTCTCAGCCCCTGCTGAATACCAAGGGGCTGTGAGTGTGAGGACCAATCACAAGCCACAATCAAGAGATCCCCAACAGACATTATAAAGTGGCAAGCTGCATTACCCTGATTCCATGATTTCCTATCATGAAGCAGCCCCTGAGGGCTCTGGCACATTAGCCACATTTTACAGTAGGTGTTGGTGAAGTTTTAAAATGTCACAATATATTAAAATGGCAAATTTTAAGCCCAGCACTTAATTGCTGAAACACTTCTAAATTGTAATGAAGGAAGACTTGGATCTACTGATTATAGAGTGTATAAACGGAAATTGTTGGCCCATTCAATCACTGTTCTTTAAAGATAATTCAAATCTTTCGATGGAAATTTTTGAAATAAAGTAGCCCCTGCACTCCTTACCTGAAAGGTGAGTCTCTCCTCTGGGACCCCATCATCTGCACTGTTGGGGTCTGATTTGAAGTAGTCTGAAGTGTAGCAATTGGCCCTACCTTTTACCCACTACATCATTATAGACTGCTCATGTTCAAAGTGCTAGTGCAATGGTGATTTGCATCAACATTGGGTGGGGCCAACATTCTGTTTTTGGTTTTTTTCTTGGGGATGGGGGGTTGTCTTGTTCAGAGTTTTCAGCAATACTGAGAGTTTGTTTCCTAAAAGAGTGAGCCCCAGCCTACAATTAAGGGAGATGGGGCTTAAAATCTTCCACCAAGAAGTGAATAATCCTTTAAAAACAGCATTTTAATTGCTTGTGTATCTTTTTCGCTAACAACAGTGGCAAGCATATATGTGTAGCAAGGATGTTTAGGTCATAACCCAGCTGCAAGGTACTCAAAGAAGGTTTAATACCTTAAAATAATTACATGTTACTAAATAAAGAGTTGTCCAAAACAATTGATTGCTGTGGTCATTGCATGTAAAGCTTTAGTAAATGCACAATGTTAATGTTCCATAAATTATACTTACAGAACAACTGTCAACTCCCCCTTGCATGAAGCCAGCACAAAGCATTCTGGGACTTATTTGAATGGGGTAGAATTTTTTACACGTCTGATCCCCAATGATGGTGACGGAGGCTTTCTGTAGTTGTCTAGACATTGAACCTGGAATATAAACAAGCATGCAGGGGTTATTTTAAGATTTGTGTAATTTTCAGAGCAGCCTAAATGTATACATACAGTGGTTTGACCTTGAATTAGGAATTTTTAAACTTTTGAGTATGTGTAAGGTTTGTACCTCAGGGAGATTGTACATTGTTAAAGGTATGATGAGAAAGGAACAGTACATTGAGCTGGTTAACAGTCATTTTATCGCCCAGAGATGAGATAGGTTTCTGAGAATATTCACACAATATGGCAATATGTTACAATAAACATTCCTAATTCATTGTCCAGCCACTGTAGTAACACAATGGCAACCACTTTACTAGGGATACCTGCTGTTAATGTAGATATCTAATCAGCCAAATATTGTGGCACCAAATGAATGCATAAAAGCATGCAGAGATGGGGAAGAAATGTGATCTGTGAACCATGGAATAATTGTTGGTGCCAGATGGACTGGTTGGCGTATCTCCTGGGATTTTCAGCATTTACAGAAATTGGTGGGAAAAACATCTAGCTAGTGGCAGTTCTGTGGGCAAGATCAGTGACCAGATCTCAATCCATTAGAGCTCCTTTGGGATATGGTAGAACAAGAGATTTTCATAATGAATGTGCAGCAACTGTGTGAATATCATTTCAACATTGATCAGAATCTCTAAAGGGGAGAGTGGCTATATAAGTTCCCCTAGCTGTGCTTTGCTGCCTCCCACACCATTGGATCAGTAAAGCCACCATCTAAATAAAAACAAAAAAAAAAACTCTTCAAATGTAGCTGAGAAGAGCAGCACAAATTGTTTGTCCTCTGGGTAACACTGCCTCCATATAGCCAGCAATTATTAGTTAAAATAATTGGTAGTGGATTAGTTTTAAATGTAGCCATTGTGAGGCGATCCATAGTTTGATCCTGAATCACAGTGCAATCACCCAGGCAATTTACAGTGATATCATGGGTCTGAGAGATGTGTATATGGAATCTTGCATCAGTTGTGAATGATAGAGTGGGAGGATATAAACATTACAGATAATAAGAAGTGTGTGCGCATCTAATAATAATGAATCTGCCCCCTCAACTTGCGTGTGATTAGGATAGATACCCTTTCTGGAATAGCTACAGTTGGTTTTGGCCCTTTAGAAATCTACAAACGTTTCAGCCCTATGCTGCTGTGTTCCCAGCTAGACATTGAGGGTTTACAAGGGGCAAATTCATGATTGCAAAAACTTTACAAACTTTCCCTCTCACCTGTACACGTTACATATAAGTATGAACAAATATCTGTCTGCAAATATATAGAATAAGAAAAGTATATATACAAAAAGGATATAAAACATAATACAAGCTGGGAACCAGTACCATGCCACCTATATCCCTGTACCCTTCCTGCACCTGTGTGGATTTATGCCCAAAAGATAGAATGAGGATCAATGTCTGAAAGGTTAGAAATAAAGGAGATTAAGTCGAAAGTGCATTTGTTCCCATCAGGGAATAATTATCCAGAAGCCTGAGAGCAAATTGACTTGAGCTTTGGTGTGTCACTTTCCCATATATTCAGTGTTGGGTACATTGGGCATCAATTATATACAGCTGTTGTTGTACTTCTGGGTTCCTTGAAGAACATTTCCTTTTCTATTATGATGAACATAAAGACGTGATTGAAACATCATGATATAACCAATACTCTTGCAACAACATCTTTTCCACCATTACAAAGGTACCCAGTTGTAGCGTGATAGAGAAGTGGATGTGTAATAGACATATGTAGCACATATGGTCAAGCATCTGAGCATGATCTATTATTATGGTAAAAGGTAAATGATTTAGGTCTAGGACCTGTGTCAACTACGATTCCAGAAATTGTTCCAGAGATGCTCCTTAATCCCTCTGCCTAAGGCTCATGATGCCCGAGTAGGTTTTCAAAATCAGCTGCCTGGGCTGCCAAATTCCTCTTTAACAAGGTCACTTCTAATTTAAGCAGGATACACTGGTCTTCCAGGCCCTGGTTGTGTCTTTCCATTTCAGCCGTGTGACCTTTCATTTTAGTAATCACATTGATCATACCCCCTATATAATCCACTTTGGGGTTGACAGTGTTGGTAAGTTATGTTTGCCATTGGTTTGTCACCACCATATTCTCTAACCTTGTTGGCTTGGGATGTATTCCTCCAAAGCCATGGATATTTCACTCTGAGCCACCATAGGTGGTAACCATACAGTTTCACTAGTGACTGGCAGATACTCGTCCTTTCGGAGACATGGTAGTGTGAAAACGAGTGCACTCCAATATTCTTGTGCTGTATGTAGCTGTGCAAAGCAGGTTTAAAAGGATACAAGGGGAAACTTGCTGATGTGGGAGACAGCTCAGACTCCTATATCCATTACTATTTTAGATGCTACTTTGTGAATACCAGTATGTGCAGTGCTGAATTTAGATAAAAAAGGGAACTCAAAAATGTATAACATTTGCTAGGAGGACATTAAAATACTATCTTTAATCTTAAATGACTGTTTCTGTGTATTCAGTGCAAATTAAGCCCCAAGTATTTGTGAAGTGCATTAAGCAGGTATCTTGTTTTGGACTTTACGTGACAATAATGCTTAGAGCACAGTGCTCTTGCTGTCTTATTACCTCCTTCCTTAGTGGAGCCCCATCCTGTGATGAAGCATTTTGTTCCCTCTGAGAAGCTGTGACTGGTATCTGGAAGGCAGATAGGCTTAATTAAATTTGTAAATGAGAGGGTTGACGGCAGCTCCAGAAGGGCCACATCATTATCCAGTGTATAGACATTGTAGAAGGGGTGTTTGTGGATTCGGAAAATCTTCTCTACCCTTCCCTCCACTCCATTGAGGAAAGGGGTGCCCAGATACGCTGCCCACACCTTGGGATCACTGTAACTGTGAATGCAAAAATCAAAGAGTTATAATGTACTCTGGAGAATAATTAATTTTACGCTTATCCTTTTCTCTGGAACTCCCTCATTTTAGTTAATAATCCTCATCTCTCATAAATCCCTTCTAAGAGATAGTACCCAATACATAATGTGGAAAGCCCTGGAATAGCTACATGTCAAAGCAGTGGGCAGCAGACAGCAGCCAACGGTCCGAGATCAGCACTGCTCCACACTTGTGCTCCTTTCTCCGCAGCCAGAGACTAACTTGCCACGGCCATTCACCTCGCATGGAACCACTGCCTCCCACTATCTTATTAAAAGGTAGTGTGGGGGCTGACCCACAATCTAAGAAAGAGAGAGAGAAAAAAGTGTTTAGTTGAAAATATACCCTATTTATAGATAAGGTTTATTTATGTTTCTTTGTATTTACTTGCTCACTAAAACATTTAGATTTAATTCTGCACAAATAAATCTTACATATCTACATATTTGCATCTGGTAACAATGGGGGTGGATATTAAACTGTTCTTGTTATTCATTATCATCCAGAACACCACTATTACTCACCACAGTTTTGTTCATCAGAACCATTGTTGCAGTCTGGGATTCCATCACACTCTGGATTTGTTTTGCTGATGCAGAGTCTGTTGGAGCATTTGTATGTGGAAGATGTACATGGTACTATACAAATATAGAAATTAGACATCATCTGGAGATAATATGCACATAACAATGTAAGCGGTAAAATAATTAACCAGTTATTTGTAAATTACCATTAAATATCAGCATTAAGGGCCTGAGTCAATAAGGTGAGCAAAGCATAAAAAAAGGAGTAACTTGGCATCTTGGGAAAACCATGTTGCATACAAAAATGTGGGGACAGATTTTATAGTGGGCGTAGGGCATGTCCATGTGGGGCAGCATGGTGGCTAAGTGGTTAGCACTTCTGCCTTACAGCACTGGGGTCATGAGTTCAATTCCTGACCATGGCCTTATCTGTGTGGAGTTTGTATGTTCTCCCCGTGTTTGCGTGGGTTTCCTCCGGGTGCTCCGGTTTCCTCCCACACTCCAAAAACATACCGGTAGGTTAATTGGGCACTAACAAATTGACCCTAATCTGTGTGCCTGTCTGTCTCTCTGTGTGTGTGTTAGGGAATTTAGACTGTAAGCCCCAATGGGGCAGGGACTGATGTGAGTGAGTTCTATGTACAGCGCTGCGGAATTAGTGGTGCTATATAAATAAATGGTAATAATAATAATAATAATAATGTCCTAGATCAGCTTTAAATTTCAGTGTAAAAATCAAGCTATCAAGTATTTGTGTGCTAGATGAAAAAACAGCATTGTAACATGGTTTGGTCTGGAGAACATGTACTCCTTTTTTGCCTTACTTTCCTTAATGTCTCAGGCCTTATATGTTTACCAAATATTAATCACACTTGGCAGAGGTTGTGCAGTTCTTTGTAAAACAGACTATAGGAACATAATTCACCTTGTCAAGCTGATGAGCAGTTTCATCACAAAGTTGCATCTAGTTGAGCTTTTAAGTTGAGAGATGAAATATCATTTAGAAAATCCATTTTATTGTGTATTTATTTATACTGTTATGAAACTACAATTTTCACTTAATCCAATAGATATGGCTTATTTTATTTTTATGGAATTCAAAAATATTTTTTGTACATAGTGAAGTACCTTAACATAGCTTGACAGTGTCATTGTTGCTACTGCTATGAATAGAGTTGCATATCTCAAACCTTAGTTGACTGACCCCCGTGTTTTGGTTTTTGATCTGGATTAAGTTTGTGTTTTGGTTTTGGCTCTGTATTTTTTAGAACAATTGCTAAAATCACATAATTTTGCTAATTTTTTTGTTCCTTCATTACTATTATTATTATTATTAACCTCAATAACACTAATTTCCAGTAATTTTGACCACCTCACAGATCACAATATTATTCTCATACACTTTCAAACTAAGACTACAGCGAGCTGGCTGGATGCTAAGCGACAGAGCAATGACACAAACACATGGCAGTTCATAGCAAATCTAGGAAACTTTGCCACACAGCAGTGGCAGAAAAGATATTTAAAAGGACATGTAGAGTTTAACTTCAGTGACAAGAAGTGCCACTTTTGTGGCTGAAGTGCCTGGTTTATTTGTGCCCCCACAAAACAAGCTACCAATAGCCCAACATTGCTGTCAATGAACTCTACATTATTAAACCATGTCTGCTCGTGCTGCATCTTTAATCTTCTCCTCTGTGGATAGCTCCCTCTCATCCCTAAAGAACGGTTTCCTCCCACACTCCAAAAACATACTAGTAGATTAATTGGCTGCTATCAAAATTGACCCTAGTCTCTCTCTCTCTCTCTCTGTCTGTCTGTCTGTGTGTGTATGTTAGGGAATTTAGACTGTAAGCTCCAATGGGGGCAGGGACTGATGTGAATGAGTTCTCTGTACAGCGCTGCGGAATCAGTGGCGCTATATAAATAAATGGTGATGATGATGATGATGAACTTATGTAGAAGCAGGAATGGATATTACAATTGGAGTGGCATTACATCTGCTTCAGACAGCCTGTGACGCGGAACATGTGGGCAGCATGGAATCCGTCATGTTGGAATATGCTGCATTGAACAGAGATTTAAACCAAAAGTTTTAGGAGAGTTTTGAGGGGACCGGATTTAAGAGAGCTTGTACACGAGAAATGCAATGCACTTATGAAGAATAATACAGAGGAGGCAGGATGTCCAGTTTAAAGAACAGCTAAGAGACCTGAGAAAACAAATGGGTGTGTCATGGCCCCTGTAGACAAAGATTTGGAAGATGAAGATGATGAGGAGATCGCCATCACCCAGAGCACTCCTATAACTCAGTTGGAGATGGTGAACCCAGTGAAAAACAAAATATGTGGTCACACGTACGTGTCACAACTATATGTTGCGCACCTACTAGCATTGGCACAACTTGGAGGAAGGTGCAGAATCTAATGTGCCTCTGGTATTCACCAGGGCCCCCCGCGAGGAGGTATGAACTCCGCCGCAGGAGACACACCAGTCGTGGTCCTTCCCCAAGTCGGATAGTAAGGCACGAGAGAAGAATGGTCAGACAAGCCGGGTCGGTAACAGTGCTGGAGAACAAGGTACACAAGGAATTTTCAGAAGGGTGGTCAGAAAAAGCCGGGTCGGATACAGTCTGGTAATGCGGTACAAAAGGGAAATCCAAAAGAGTGGTCAAGACTGTCAGAGTAGAAAGGGCACTGGAAGGCAGGATAGTCAAGGCAATGCATAGGTACAGGAATGCTGGAGCAGGCAATGAGACCTGATACTCTGGCACTGGAGGTCTGACTGGTGTTGCCTTATAAGGTCTGGGCAGCCAATGGGCAGAGAGGGGGCGGCGTCACTGTCATCAGCCGCTGGAGGTTTCAGAAGGTCGGGCGGCCGGAAGTTAGGAGGAGACGATACAGGCAACCGTCCCGGAGAGACAGAGGGACGGTGCCTGACACTACGAGACAGAAGAAATTGAAAAGATAATTTGAAAACAATCTTCTGCACTTATAGCACATGTAGGTAACATTGGCACACAGCGGTGCTGAAAGGAAACCTTATAATGGATCTTAAAAAGGACATGCACACTTTAACAAACCAAGCACTTCAGCAACAAGGAGTGCCACTTTTGTGGCTGAAGTGATTGCTTTTTTTTTGGGCCCCCCACATAACAAGCTAACAATGGGTTTAAGGCAGCTAAGGTAACAGTGCTGTCAATGTAGTCTACAGTGGCAAGATGTTGTTGTCATCATCTTCACCCTCATCAGTATGTACATCATCCTAGCACAATATTAATTCATCCCCACAGAAAACCACCATTACGGAAGTCTCTAACAAAAATGTCAAAAACAAAAATGTAAAAAAAAAGCTTTTACCTTTTTAAAGAAAAAAACACATCTTTAATAAAGGTGAAACTTTACTGTAAAAAAACATAAAATTGCCAACATGTCATTTTGCCCAAATATTAATAAGCATTCCAGCATCAGCTAGCTTCCTTCTCTCAGCTAGATCCAAGCCCCTGCAATGTACACTGTCATCATCCTCGCCATCATCAGTGTGTACATCATCCTCACACAATACTAATTAATCCCTACTGGATTCCACCATTACAGAAGTCTCTGTACTTGGATGTAAAAGCCAGTAAAGGCCTCCCTCGTGGAATTTGTAGTTCATTTTACGACAGAACTGTCACAATTTTTGGGCAATTTTTTTAGATCAGACAAAATATTTTGCTGAATAATCTGCATCTTCATTGGGTTTCTTAAAAAAGCTTAGTTTTTTCCTAACAGCAGTAGCCTGAGAAACTGAAGGAGGGGACGCCGCCGTGTCAGGTGCCACTTCACATGTGAACTTGCTCACCAGGAGCCCATTGCATCTCTTGTGATCTGGGACAGTGTGAAATAAAGAGAAGAAATAACTCTTTAACCTAGGATCAAGCATAGTCGCCAAAATGTAGTGATATGATTTCCAGAAGTTGATACCTCTTCAATCCTGGCAAAGCGATTAAAGTACTTCATCTTCAAGTCTGACATACTTAGTGTAATTTCTTTGTTTCATCTCCATCAATTTTTCAAGGTGCTTTTCCAAAAGTCTAATTAAGGGAATCACTTTGCTCAAGCTGGCAGTGTCTGAACCCCGTTCACAGGTGACTACTACGAATCGTTTCAGCACCTTGCACAACACGGAAAATATTCTCCACTGCGCTGGACTAAAATACATTCCCCCTCCTTTCCCAATGTCATGGCTTGTGTAGTAAGCATAGATGGTTTTTCACTGTTCCTCCATCCTCACAAGCATATAAAGTGTGGAATTTAACATTGTTACCATCAGTTGCAATTTCCTACATGCTGTTGCAGAAAGCCGAAAATGTCCCGGAATTTTTCGGTCCACATACAGCATCTCCAGCACGTCCCTGTCATTTTTAAAAAAGATTTGTACCACCAAGTAAATTGTGTGAACAAAACAGGGAATGTGATGGATTTCACCCATCTGTAATGCTCTCACAATATTGGTGGCGTTATCATAAATGACATATCCTCAGGAGAGTAGAAAACGGGATAAGACATGTTGCAATGACATCCCTTAGTTTTTTAAACAGGTTGTCAACGGTATGTCTCTTAGTGAAGCCGCTGATACGCAGAGTAGTCTGCCTCAAAATAATCTGGCGTTGTTGGGTACATGCTGCTGATGTTCCTGCTGCTGAAGGCAATTCATCAGCCCATTGGACTGTCACAGTCATATAATCTTTAGTTTGTCCAGTTCGACTTGTCCACATATATGTGGTTAAGTGTACAGTGGGTAGAATGGCATTTTGTAGCCCAATAATTACATTTTATGGAATCTTCTGGTAGAGGTGATGAACTGCTTTTCTAGTAAAATGGTGTGATGGAATTTGGCAACGGGGACACAGGACCTCAATTAACTGTCTAAAACCAGTTGCATTAATTGTGGATAATGGACGCAGATCTAATACTAGTATAGTTGCCATGGCGTTTGTGATCCGCTTTGCAACTGAGTGACAGCTTTCAAACTTGTTTAACAGTCAATTGTTCTAAACAACTAGTAGTCTTCTTCTTGGTCTACTTCTGGTTGAAGATCCACCCCCAGCAGCAGCAGCAGCAGCAGCGGGACTAACGCTCAAGAATTCTTCAAAGTAATCCTGGATAGGGGAGAAGTCATCTAGCCTTAGCAACTTGGATGCAGAGCTAACTTCGATCACTAGTGAGGATATTCATGAGGAAGGTGTTGTCAGTGTGGCTTTACAAACGCTACAAATGGCTAGACAACGGTTGCCAGGATTGGGTAAAAATAATTCCACACATAAGAGTTGGATTTTTTGATCTTATGCCCAGGCATGACAATGGCCTTCTTCTTATCACTAGCAAAAACTGCTTCCACTGGTGCAGGACTTACACAAACAACGTGATCCTCATCATCATCCTCATTAGCGCCATCATCAGCTACACAATTATGCCCCATATCTTTTAAAAACACTGCCAGCCCTATTATTTGAATTTCTGTTTCAGCACTAAACACTGCCACCTCTCCTATTTCTGGGTGAGCTATGGCACAGTAGAATGTGACTGGAGACTTTTAAAAACACTGACAGCCCTATTATTTCTATTTCAGCACTGACAATGAGCAGTAGAGCAATAGCACGTAGACTGTAGACTGGCAAGAACACTGGCACCTCTCCTGTTTCTGTGTAAGCTATGATAACACAGTGCAATGTGACTAAAGATTATGAAGTACACTGACACCTCTCGTATTTCTGGGTGAGCTATAAATAAGTAGAATGTCCCTACAGGCTGCCACCCCTCCTCTATCTGTTTTAGATATGATGCTGCCCAACTGCAGTGGAGACTGCCAACAACCCTGCTACCCCTTATGTGTCTTTCTGTGAATTGGCGTTGGATCTCCGTGGAGAGCAGTACTTATAGAATCCAAAACTCGCGAGATCTGACGAGGCAATGATGACATTTTTTCCTCGTTTTCAGTTCCGAGGGCTCGGAACTGAAAACGTCTCGGCACTTGGATCTCTGATGTTCGGGCAGGGCCACCTTAACTACTTTATGGGCCCCCGGGCAATGCAGTGTACCGGGCCCCTAAAAAAAAATAAAAAAAAAAAAATATATATATATATATATATATATATATATATAGATAGATATATAGATATATATATAGATAGATATAGATATATATAGATATATATATATATATATATATATATATATATAGATATAGATATTGTGTGTGTGTGTAAAAAAAAAATATATATGTATGTAAAAAAAACGTGATTATATATACAATCACTTTTTTTTTTTACATACATACATACATATATATATATATATATATATATATAGGTGCCCCCTTAACTTACCTTAAGTCCGATCCTCTTCTTTTTTCCGCGCCACTGAGTCTCTTCTGCCCTCTTCCGTGCTGTGGTTGCAGTGAATGCTGGGCAGCATTCACTGTGAGCACAGCACGGAAGAGGGGACCAGGGAGGGAGCCGGATCACCGCTGATGTGACCGCAAGGTAAGTATTTAAAATAAATAAATAAATAAATAATAATTTTTTTTTTATTTTTTTTTTAGGATTCGGACGGGCCCCCCTTGCCTGCAGGGCCCCCGGGCACCTGCCCATCGTGCCCAATGGAAGAGACGGCCCTGTGTTCGGGTGGGCTCGGTTTTCAAGAAACCGAGCCCGAGCATCTCTAGTCATAAATATTATGATTTTTATTTCCCCTTTGTGATTTGTCTAAGATAAATACTAAAAAAAAGTATAATAATAATCATGTAGCAACACTTCACAAAGCTTCAACAAGGTGTTCCTAACTGTAGCAGAAAGTCGCTGTTTTTATCTTTGTCTCCTCTCAAAGCACTTCTTTCAGTCTCCTGTGAAAATCGTCTCACAATGAAGCAAATTGGTAGAGTTTATAGGTATCAACTTTAAATTTCAGTGTACAAATAAGCTATCAAATATTTGTGTGCTACATGAAAAAAACAGTCAGTGTTTAACTTATGAGCAAAACAGAATACTAATTTGCACCCCTTGCATTGTAACATGGTTTTGTCCAGGAGACTGAAATAAGAAGTTTCTTCAGTTAAGATCCTTAATGAATCAGGCCCTTAGACTGTAATTTCCAATGGGACAGGGACTTGATGTAAATGATTAAATATCCTATGAGTAATATGGTGGCACAATACAAATAAAGCATAATATACAGCTAGGGAAATTCTGAAAACAGGATTTTACGTTTTGTATCCTCTGAGTTTCCCCCCTGCTTTACAGAGTTGGTTTGAAATACATGATGTGCTAAACAATCCAGAAGCTCCTGTAAGTATTCACAGGTAAAAACATTTTATCAGAGATGTCAACCTGACCCTTTTAATCCTGACTGGATCTACATGCCCTGTTTAGGTAGTTTAGCCAGTAGTATGCTCCCATTCAGCCTTCATGTGCTGTAACCTGTGATAAAATAATACATTGATGCTAATTGTGTTTTTATATATTTTAACTAGTACCTCATTGGTTACTACAATTGAAAAATAAGTTGTACATCGTTTTTCCAGAGATTAGTGTCAGTATGTGTCTGTGATAGATTTCAAACACTACTACCGATATGTCCCATTTCACTAAAAAACAACCTTCTGCTCTTTTTCAGCCCCCGCCCCCCTGTGGATTTTCAGTCAATTACAGTATCCTAATACTAAATTATCGCTACTAATGTTGTGAGTCCATTTTTCACAATAGTTTTTCAAATGTGGGCTGAATTAAATAATATTAAAATGAACTACCTTCAATTGCCTATAGTAGACATAAACGTTAAAACATGAAAACATGTTTTTACAAAACAATATGTTAAGATAATCTATTTATGGAAGTTATGTGTGAAAGATATACTGACATATATAATTTCTACAATCTCAGGTTTTGCTGGTTAGGAGCTGTCATGATTATGTCTTTCAAAGAGAGTACAACTGTGACGTAAATACTAAGTGTAAAGAAAATTCTATTATAGGGGTTAAGGTTTCTGTTGTTTTATAGTTCTGTTTTATAGTATGTTTTATAGTTCTTTTTCTTTTATAGGAATAAACATTCTTATTTGCTCATAAGAGAGATTTCATTGTAGAGTGACAACAGGAGTAACGAGTGTAATACACAATATTTACTCTGCATCTGAAAAAGAGGGTGGGATCCCGAAATGTCGTATCTCACACTCCTTTTGTCGCTCTACAATAAAATTGCCCTATAAGAATCTTTATTCCAGCCTCTGGTGTGTAGTCTTATTTGGGGAAATCTTATATTAAGATTTGCCTGTAAGCAGCATATTAGAAACATTACCATTTTCTAATGAAATATACTGGACTGTTACCAACCATTTGGGGGTAAATTTATCAAGCTGCGAGTTTCCAGCAGGTTTGAAAAGTGGAGATGTTGCCCATAGCAACCAATCAGATTCTAATGTGACTTTAGCATGTACTACTAATACTATCTAGTCCCATCTCTGCGCTATCGTGGGGAATAAGTATACACATTTGTACACCTGATGTACTTCTGGCACAAATACTGCTGTTTTTGAGCTGGAAAAAATGCACCTGATTCAACATATATTCACAAGCTCCCCATGTTTTTATAGGCATCTTTTCCTTTGTATGTTTGGTGTGCAAATGCATCAACTCTATATTAGTACCATAATCTTCGTCTTTCAGCAATAAAGAGGTTACTTGAAGGCAAAATAAATTACTCTTGTTTACGTTCTCTAACAAACTGTAAAATACATTTTTATCAGCGAGGAAAAATAAGCTATACAGAATTTACAATGGATTTTCTGATTCGGTCCTAATGGTTTCAAGCTATTTTGTTATTATCACATGACACCATTTGATTACAACACTAGAGATGGTCTTTTTCAAGATGAAAAGGGGGAAAGGGGTGGAGTCATGGATATCTCGTAGGAACTGTATGATATATAGTATATAATATTAGTGAGCCCCAGGGTTGTAACACTCCATAGTACAATTTTGGGTGATGCCGGTCCATCCACCCAAGGTCCCTGATCTGCTCTTCTAAGTATGCATGGGTGCTAATAGTGAAGCCCTATTTGGAAACAGATAGACTGGCATAGCCAGGATCCCTTTACCTTCAAACCTTATAGCCCCTGCACCCCCAGCATGACAGTAATTCAGCCACTGTAATGAGCCAAGCCTTATGTATAAAACTAATAATACGAATAGTCACCTGGTCTTTGAGTGGGTCTGGGTGGCTCAGTGATCCTTGATGCTGTAGTGCTAGTCTTGGCAGTAGTTGTCTTTTTGCTAGTGGCTTTAGTTGTAGTGGACTTTGGAGTGCTTTTTGTGGTTTTCATTTGAGACATTGTGGTCCTAGATACTGTGGTTGTCCTTCGGCCAGTGGAAGTTGGTGGTCGCATGGTTGATGCTCTTGTGGTGGTGGTCATGAGAGTTGTAGGAAGCATTGTGGACTTGGGAAGGTTCATACCACTATCTGTAGTCCTCAATACAGGAGCTACAGTGTCCAAGATCCAGTCCTTAAGTTTTGTTACTCTGCTATAAACACCTGGCTTTTTTGCCTGGGCACATCCAATACCCCAACTTACAATACCAGCCAAGAAGAAAACACCTGGACTCTCTTCACATGCTAATGGTCCCCCAGAATCTCCCTTTAAAAATATAAAATATGAGTTAGTAGACAAATTCTTACCATTCAGTTATAAATAATGCATCTCAATCTCACCTGACAAGAGTCCACTTTCCCATCTAGGAATCCTGCACAGATCATCCGTTCTGTTATAGAGAAGTTATAAAGGACACTGCAAATTTTCTGGTCAATGATACCCACAGAAGCTTTCTGAAGAACCTCAGGCTTAGACACTGCACAGAAGATAGCTATTGTAATTCCTATTGTTCTCATGAAAAGGGGGAAGAAGAAACAACACAGACATACAATAACAGATCCACAGTGCATAAGTAGCTCACATGCTCCTCACTATGTATGAATCTATGAACACAATTTTGTATAGGACACAGTCTGAATGTACACAGATCATCATCCACAATATATGCACAACAAAAAAGACTAATTTACAACATAACAGTCTTTCCCAAATGATTTATTCCTGTAAACATGACATTCCTACCATTGCCTTCCTTGATGTTGCCCCATCCAGAGATCATGCACTTCCAACCAGCTGGAAACTTCTGCAGTGCAGAAGGAAGACACACGGGCTGTACAAACTTGTTAAAGGTCAGGGGACTTGTCAGTTCTACCACAGCCACATCAAAGTCCAGAGTCAGTGGATTGAAGTGAGGATGTTGGATAACCCTCTTCAAGCTGATCTTCACAGCCATGGAGTCAGCTCCACTAAGTGCAGTGGAGCCCATGTGAGCAGTGACTTGGTCTAACTTAGTTCTGTAGATGCCAAGAACAGAGTACAAGTTCATTAACGGTGCCTCACCATTAGTTTTTAGTTTAGTTTTTCTAAAGTTAATTACCACAAGTACTGACATCAAAATACACTCTTCTATAAATCCAATAAACCTCTACAAAAAGTGTTTTAGCTGACTTTGACAATGATCAAAGTGGGAAAATCGAAGATTATGAAATAATGATGCAAGATTTGAGGTGAATACAAGAAGGACGGGTGACGGGGCAAATAAAGAAATGTCTATATTTCTGTCACCTTTGTTTGCTTTATTTATTTACTACATAGTTCTTTAGGGTAAGAATTCCTTAAGGGTTTAACTAAATACTGTGTGCTATGAGAATGTTATGTAGCACCTGTCCTTTATCAGGTCCTCCCGTACAATGCCGTCTTGAAGATGTGGAACAGTATAAATATACATTAACTGTCTAGCAATTCAGATCCGCTTGCAAAAACTCTCAAGTGCAGGACCCCACTAGACAGGTAACTCTGACATCTGCTACATTGCTGTATCCATAGGTCTTACCACATTGTTGTGACAGAATTTAGGATTAACATTTAACACAAACCAGAGGAATAGATTCTTCCACTTTTTAACATTTGCTTTCTCAGATGAATGCATTGATACATGAAAGCAGAGAAGATACTCACTGGTTGAAGCAATGAGCAGCAGAAACCAACCATCGATCCCCAATTATTGTTGCCCCACAAAAGTGATGGGCACCCTCCTTCAAGCTTGCTTGCCATGGGACTTCTCCTCTGACAGCATCCAATCCTCCCACTATTTTGTTGGGTTTAGTTAGGCCAGGACGGCTGCCACATTCTGCAATGATAATTAATTCCTATTATTTACCTACAAATCAAGATCACTTTGTTCTTACCATCTCTGGAGTTCTGATTCCTTTAAAATGTAAATGTAACTTAACACCCATACGCTGCATCTGGGATAACAATCTTTGAAAATATTTAATGTTCTTGACACTTTAATAAAAAGAATATGATGAGCTGTCTGCAGGGTAACAAGGACCCATAAATTGGAAACAATAATCGGGGGCTGTATTTACAATGTACGCACATGGGGTAGAACAGGAAAGGTTTTATGATGATTTTATTGTCATTTTCTGTATAGTGCTTCTCTTTTCCTAGTGTTTAATAACCATACATGTTTCCAACTGAAAATAATGGAAGAGGCAGTGTTGTATAGAATATATGAGCTTGTGGAGAACATAATTACTAATTAGCTTTAAGTTATTATAGAGAGTTGATTAGTGTCTCTAAAATATTAAGTGATTAAAGTATATCATAGCACCCAGGTTTCTGCAGCTAATTTCTCCCCTCTCAGTTTCCCTGCAGGCTCAGTGCACTTGATGGGAATATTTCAAACCATGCTATAGAGTGTCAAACTAATAATTCACTGTCACTTTGTTGTTTCTGCTATTTCAGCCAATAGAAAAGGTGCCATGATTTCAGCCTGATTAGGATTATTATGATTATAGATTATTAATGTTTGTCAAAATGTAAGGGTAACTGTAGGACTTTAACAAAGGCGGTGTGACCGGTGCTAACACCCAGGGTGCAAGGAGCAAGGGGAGGGGGCACTCTATTTGCCCAAGTCATACATGGCTGTCCCAGCAGCACCCGTCCCCGGCATGTTCACACAGCAGAAAGGGGTAGCCACTACAGAACTACAGGGATCCTCAGAGAACCTTGCTCCAATTCTATAAAAAATATAGAGGTAGGGTTGACATGAATATTCTGGTGCCAAATCTATAAAAATAAAACAAGGGGGGGGGCTGCTTGTATGGGAAAAATAGTCTTTTTTTATTAAATTAAAATTCTATTAATTTAATTTCATGTCTGGGGTGGTGGTGGTGGGGGAATGTCTATATATGAAAAGGGAAGGCTGGTTGGGGGGAGCAGGCTTATTTATCAAGTGTACACATGCTATAAATTTAGTGTTGTTGGTTGGTTGGGGGTAGGGTGGCCTAGTGTTTACTCTATTGCTCTGCTTTCCAGGAGGTGAATAGTAACTCTCTTTTCCGAACAGGGCCCCAATGTTCCAGGATCTGGCAAAGCAGCAAGTGAGCGTAAGACACCAGCAGCAGCACCAGGTAGGCAAAGCTGCAAGAACAGGTAGGAGAGAGCAGCACAGGGGTGTAGAAAGCGTTGGTAAAGGTCGATGCCCTGGGCAAAAGAGAACACTTTTTTTAGAGTGTATGGGCTAGATTTACTAAGCTGCGGGTTTGAAAAAGTGGGGATGTTGCCTATAGCAACCAATCAGATGCTAGCTTTCATTTATTTAGTACCTTCTACAAAATGATAGCTAGAATCTGATTGGTTGCTATAGGCAACATCCCCACTTTTTCAAACCTGCAGCTTAGTAAATCTAGCCCTATGTCTTCAAATCTTTTAATGCCTTCACTGAATGGGGTTAGTTCACTAAAAGTGATCTATCTCCCCCATCCTGCCACCTAGACACTGAAGGGGCACTCTCATTTAAAAGAAGGGAGGCCCCTCTCTCAAATTATTTGTCCATTAAAAATTATTATCTGGTGATCACCAGACAATAATACCCCTTCACTATAGAAATAATTAAAAAGTCCCAGGATAGGTGAGAAGAGCACAGATCCCCCCCACCCTGGCTTCAAAAAACCATAAAGGAGCCCAGGATGGAGAAGGGGCATTGTAAAGCACAGATCTCCCATATCTTGGCATCTACAGATACATGGGCATCCTCGTTTGAAAGAGAGGAGTCCCCTTTATAGTTATTATCTGGTAACCAACAGACAATAATACCAATAATACCATACTCTACAGAAAGCATTTAGAAGTCCGGAGAAAGGTGTGGGGGCATGTTATAATGCCCTCGTCTCCCCCATCCTGGCTTCAGTAAAACTCAGGAGTACCCTGGAATGATGCAGTAGGTTGCCTAGTTTTCAAAATGGTATGCCTTGTTAGGCTATCTATATTATTCCTACACATATTATGCATTTTATTAAAAACTGTGCAAACTAGCAAAAATAAAAAATGGATTATCATTTTCAAATTTTATGATGGATAACTATGCGTAAAATCCTATCTTTTGTTTTTTTGGAAAGATGGATTGATACCAAAGCAACAAACAAAGTATTTGGTGGTGGTGTTTATAATAAAAAATATATACTTTTTTCCAATTTCAATTAATATAAACACTTTTTTGCTCATTTTGGGAAAAAAAATTTGGTGTTGTTTTGGTGTTTTTTTTTCAAACACCTTAAAAAACAAAACCACCCCAAAAAAAAAGAAGTACCTCTCATTGTTATGTTGTGTATGCAGTTTTGTATTAGATAATCCAGCACCTCTCTTGTTAGGATATTACCCATGTGTGCTCCTGTTGCATACCTGGGAATATTATACTTCTATTTTTGATAAAAGTACTACTGCGTCAAAAACTAAATCCTTAAAATTTAGTTGAACATGAGAAAGTCCCAAGTATGTACAAATCTCTCTTCCAATGATATATTATATTTTTCAGTAGAGCAGACAACAAGGCAATATTTTGCGGAGTAAAACTACTTTCCTATAAGATAACACGATTGGTGTCTGGTGTGTAAAGAACCATAAAATTTACAGTTGTCAGGGCACAATCCAATATGTTAGATAGAATTTGGCATTTGATTACAATTACATTTGTTTGGCTAACAATGCATTCCATTGTCGTACTATCTACGAATATCAAAAGACTGCTGCCTTTCAGTCTGTGAGTCTACCTTCTCATGGAGTAGCCTTACAGATCTCAGATCAACATTTCCACACACCAGACATTCAGTTTTCTTTTTTTTTTTCATTCAGACTACGCACCTTGAGGCTTAGATGTGCTGAGGGGTTTCTGGGTTGGTTTTGCTGGCATGGTGCTGCTGCCTGGCTTGGATTTGGTTGTGGTATGCCTAGTCAGTGGTCGAGCAGTAGTGGCTTTGGGATTGGTTGTCTTCTTTAGACTACTGGTGGTAGTAATCAAGCTTGTTAAGGGGTCCAATAGTGTAGGTGCTGAAATGACATCCTGAATCCAGTTTCGAACCATGCTCACTCTCACATAGACCCCAGGTCTTCTGGCTTCTGCACATCCCACTCCCCAGCTCACAATGCCTGCCAAAAAGAATTTGCCTGATGCTTCCTCACACACCAGAGGTCCCCCTGAATCGCCCTGTAAATATATATAAATGATATATTGTATGTTGTTCCTTTGCAAACATTTTAGTCAGAAGTGCCTAATATTGATGACCACATGTAATTAAAGAAGAAGTAAAGCATATTTAGTCATTATGATTATATCCCCCCCAAACCATTGTTAAAAAAGTGCCCTATTTAGTGAACTGAGTTTGAGTTGGCTATTCAGTGTCACGGGCACTAGGAGTCTTTACCCAGGGATCACCAGGTGATAGGCTTACCAGAGCAGTATAGGTGGTAATATGGTACTCTGGTAGCAGGGTGATCACGGAACAGGAAATAGCAGATGATGAGATGCTCAGGAAAGTCTATGACTAGCAGCACTGGCAATATGGAGGTAGTAATACACGAGGAACTGTATGGACAAAGGACACGTGAAGGTAGTCAGTGGTCTGCGGTAGCAAGTTGTACCACTGCTATAGTGAGGAGGAATGTCCAACAGAAACGAGGAGGTGATGAGAGTCAGCGGTCTGCGGATAGCAAGTTGTACCGCTGTCTGAGTGAAGGAATGGAATCCAAATGGAGGTATCCGGGGAGTCAGTGGTCTGCGTTAGCAAGTTGTACCACTGCTATGTGAGAGGATACTGGAGCAGGTGAAACTGGAAACAGGGGTCAGTGGTCTGCCACTAGCAAGTTGTACCACTGAATATATATGTGAGGAGGTGCACGGGGAGAGACTGCAACACAATATATACACGGGCACCTTGACTTTGATCCACAGTAATATGCACAATATAAATGTATAAATGACTGAACAACACTGCCAATATAGAAAGTCTCTTGAAGTAATCCAGCATGAGATAACACAGTCAATGATGGCAATAGACTCAGCGGATAGTACACTCCAGAGGAGAACCAACACAGTCCAGCAAGGTATGCAATACACAGCACAGTCAATGGGAAGTATGCATACCGTGGTTCAGGAGAAGGCAGTCAGACAGAAGTGCAGAGATACCTGAACGGCAGGAGGCCGGCAGGATGCAAAGTCCCTGGATGGGTGAAGCGGTGGTCTAGCAGGTGCAGCGCACAGGTAGGTAGACCAGCAGGGAACCCAGGAAGGCGTGGAGAGCGGATCAGCAGTAGATGGATGCGTAGCGCTGAGAAGTAACAGCAGCGGGTCTCTGCGGGAACACGGAGGTAGCCAATAGCAACCAGCAGGTGCAGTAACGATGGGACACCAGAGCAGAGTTGAACTGGAACAGTTGATCACGGAGAGTAGCGGGTAGCAATAGTGGCAGCAGACTCAAGGAAACACGGGAGAGTTGACAAGGACTGAAGACTGAAGCGCACAGAGGCAGCGGATAGGAATCAGCTAAACAGTCACGATGAAACACAGACGGGTTGCAGGTTGAAGACTGTAGTGCACGGAGGCAGCGGATAGGAATCAGCTAGCAGTCACGATGATGAAACACAGACGAGTTGCAGGTTGAAGACTGTAGTGCACGGAGGCAGCGGATAGGAATCAGCCAAACAGTCACGATGATGAAACACAGACGAGTTGCAGGTTGAAGCCTGTAGTGCACGGAGGCAGCGGATAGGAATCAGCTGGCAGTCACAATCATGAACAGGTGAGTGGATGTGAATGAAAGACTGTAGTGCACGGAGGCAGCGGATAGGCATCAGCTAACAGTCCCAATGATACAAGGTAGAGTTGAAGTGGTTAGGAGACTGTAGTGCACGGAGGCAGCGGATAGGAATCAGCTCACAGTCACGATGATACAGTAGATGGTAGAAGTGGTATGGGAACCACAGTAGTAGAAGTGGTTTGGAAACCACAGAGGTAGAAGTGGTTTGGAAACCACAGGAATCAGCTGGGCTGAATAAACGAGGAAACACAGGAACACCTTCAGAGACTCATGGGGAATGAGACTCCAAGATCAGGCAACGTGGTGTTGACCACAGGTGCTTAATATAGGGAGGTTGCCTGATCTGCCAATTAAGTTAAAGGAACATACACTGAAGGTTTGGAAAGGGCTGCGCATGCGCAGTCCCTCAGGATAGAGGACGTCCACGGTTCCTAATAGTCCGGGAAGAAGCACTCACAGTCCGGTGAGTGACAGTACCCCCCCTTTTAAAGGTGGGCACAGAACGCCTGGAACCGGGCTTGTCCGGATTTTTGGAATAAAACTTCTTCAGAAGGGCAGGAGCATTAAGATCTTCAGCTTTGATCCATGAACGCTCTTCAGGACCAAAGCCCTTCCAATGAACGAGGAAACGGAGGACTCCTCGCGAAATTTTTGCATCCAATACCTCAGTAATCTCGAAATCCTCCTCCTGATGAACTTGAACTGGCTGCGGTGCTGAGGGAGGAGTCGAGAAACGATTGATAATAAGAGGTTTGAGTAAGGACACATGGAAGGCATTGGAAATCCGAAGATTCTTAGGAAGAAGAAGTTTAACACATACTGGATTGATAACTTGAATGATCCTATATGGACCAATAAAACGAGGGGCGAATTTCATAGATGGAACCTTCAAACGAATATTTTTGGTAGATAACCAGACACGATCTCCAATTTTTAGTGGTGGAATAGCCCGCCTCTTCTTATCTGCGAAAGACTTATATTTATTAGATGTCTTCTTTAAACAGGTTTTGACCTGAGACCAGATATTTTTGAAGGTTTGACAAGCAGTCTCCACAGCAGGAACTTGGGTGGGCGGGAGGGCAGGAAATTCCGGAAAAGACGGATGGTGACCGTAGACCACAAAGAATGGAGTTTTGGATGATGACTCATGGTACATGTTGTTATGGGCGAATTCAGCCCAAGGGAGCAATTCTACCCAGTTGTCTTGGTTGGCTGAAGAGAACATCCTAATAAAAGTCTCAAGATCTTGATTGACTCGTTCCGTTTGTCCGTTAGATTGCGGATGGTAAGACGATGAGAGTGCTAATCGTATGCCCAAGGTTTTACAAAGGGCCCGCCAGAATCTGGAAACGAATTGTACTCCTCTATCCGACACAATCTCAGACGGACATCCATGGATGCGGAAGATTTCTTTAATGAAATGTTCAGCCAGAGTAGACGAGGAAGGTAAACCGGACAGAGGGACGAAATGGGCCATCTTCGAAAATCTGTCTACCACTACCCAAATAGTATTGTGATTCTTACTTGGTGGCAAATCAGTAACGAAATCCATACTAATATGGGTCCAAGGCTTGGACGGAATGGGTAGTGGTCGCAGCAACCCTGCTGGAGTTCTGCGGGAGGATTTGAACTGAGAACATAAATCACAGGAAGCAATAAACTCTTTGACGTCTCTCCTCATTGAAGGCCACCAGTAACTACGAGAGAGAATCTCAAAGGTCTTGTGTTCACCGGCGTGTCCAGAAAAACGAGAGGCATGGAACCACGAAAGGATTTTCCTCCTCAGAGTAGGAGGCACAAGGGTCTTCCCAAATGGTAGCATTTTGGTGGATGAAGCAGCCAGAGAAATACATTTGGGGTCTAGAATAGCATGGTTGGGAACCTCTTCTACATCAGAGGACGTCACAAAAGCTCGAGATAGAGCGTCAGCTTTCTTGTTCTTAGCGGCTGGTTTGAAGGTTATAATTAATTCAAAACGGGAAAAGAAAAGAGACCATCTTGCTTGACGAGGGTTCAAGCATTGAGCAGATTGCAAATATGACAAGTTCTTATGATCCGTGAAGATCGTCACCGGATGGCGAGCTCCTTCCAACAAGTATCTCCATTCCTCTAATGCAGCTTTGATGGCCAGCAACTCCTTGTCCCCGATAGTATAATTTTTCTCTGCGGGCAGAAGACCCCGAGAGTAGAAGGCACAAGGATGTAATTTTTGTTGCTCCGAGCGTTGGGAGAGAATAGCTCCTAAGCCCACATTAGAGGCATCTACTTCTAGGAAGAAGGGGAGTGTCACATCAGGCTGTCGCAGAATGGGAGCAGACGAGAAGGCCTCTTTGAGGATTTGAAAGGCTTGGAGAGCCTCAGATGACCATTGCTTAGTATTAGCCCCTTTCCGAGTTAGGGCCACAATGGGAGATGCAATGGATGAAAAGTCTTGAATGAAGCGTCTATAGTAATTGGCAAAACCTAAGAAACGCTGGATGGCACGAAGAGTAGTTGGCTGAGGCCAATGTAGTACAGCATTTACTTTGTCTGGATCCATCTTCAGGCCAACTCCGGAAACTATATACCCCAAGAATGGAATCTGGGGTAACTCGAATGAACATTTTTCCAATTTACAGAACAACGAGTTTTTCCGTAGTCTGGAGAGGACCTCTGCCACATGTTGGTGATGAGAAGGCAGGTCCTGTGAGAAGATCAATATGTCGTCTAGGTAGACAACGACACATACATATAATAAGTCCCGAAAGATCTCATTGATGAAACCCTGGAAAACAGCGGGGGCATTACACAGCCCGAAGGGCATTACTAAATATTCGTAATGCCCATCTCTGGTGTTAAACGCGGTCTTCCATTCGTCACCGGAACGGATTCTAATTAAATTGTAAGCACCACGAAGATCCAACTTAGTAAATATCCGAGCTCCCTTGATGCGATCAAATAGCTCAGTGATCAGCGGAATGGGATACCGATTCTTGATAGTAATGGCGTTGAGTCCACGAAAATCTATACAAGGGCGTAATGATCCATCCTTCTTTTTGACGAAGAAGAACCCAGCTCCAGCGGGAGAGGTGGAAGGTCGAATGAACCCACGCTGGAGATTCTCCTGTATGTACTCAGATGTGGCTTGAGTTTCAGGTAACGAGAGAAGATAGACCCGACCCCTGGGAGGAGTCTTGCCAGGTAGAAGGTCGATCGGACAATCCCAAGAACGATGAGGAGGAAGACGTTCAGACTGAGCTTTATCAAACACATCGGCAAATGAAGCATACTGAGGAGGGAGTCCCGGGGAGGAAGATGAGATGGAAGATCGCTGTACTTTAAGAGGAATAACTTGAGAGAGACAACGATGGTGACATTCAGACCCCCAAGACGTAACTTGAGGGGTGCGCCAGTCAATCTGGGGAGAGTGACACTGAAGCCATGGAAGGCCTAAGACAATCGGACTTGTCGTAACTGGAAGAATTAAAAACGAAATTTCTTCATGGTGTAGTACACCAATCTGAAGGGTTACTGGAGACGTACTCTGGGTGATGAGACCATTGATGAGGCGTGATCCATCTATAGCCGTCACAGTAATGGGTGTTTTTAAAGTGATCACTGGTAGGGACCATTGATTCACTAGTGATTTAGAAATGAAATTTCCTGCTGCTCCGGAATCAATCAATGCCTGTGACTCAAAGGATTTGGTAGCAAAGGAAATCGTAACATCAAAAGCGCAGACTTTAGATTTCATAGACAATGGAGAGGACTCCAGGGACCCTAACTTCACCTCTCCAGAACTAGTTAGGGCCTGGCATTTCCCGATCTCTTAGGGCAAGAGCTGAGCATATGCGTGGAATCAGCACAATAGATACAGAGTCTATTCTTTACTCTTCGTTTCCTTTCCTCTGAAGATAATTTGGAACGTCCTATCTCCATGGGAATCACAGAGGATGGAGCTGGACGAAATTGAGGGTTTAAACGAAGAGGTGCTTTGACAGCTGTTGTTTTCTCAGACTCTCTTTCACGAAATCTCATATCTACACGATGGCAAAGAGAGATCAAATCTTCTAGTGACGAAGGAAGCTCTTGGGTAGTCAGTGCATCTTTAATTTTATCGGAGAGCCCCTGCCAGAAGGCGGCAACTAATGCTTCAGTGTTCCACTGAAGTTCAGAGGCTAAGATCCTAAATTGAATGACATACTGTCCTACTGTATGGGAGCCTTGTCGCAAACGAAGAATGCTGGAAGCAGCGGAGGTCACACGACCTGGTTCATCGAACACACTTCGGAACGTGGAAATGAATTTGGCACTATCTTGTAGAATTGGATCGTTTCTTTCCCACAGGGGGGAGGCCCAAGCCAGGGCTTGTCCCGAAAACAATGAGATAAGATAGGCCACTCTGGAACGATGGGTAGAAAAATTTTGAGGTTGGAGTTCAAAATGGACTGAACATTGGTTAAGGAAACCTCTACAAGTTTTGGGGTCCCCGTCATATTTTGACGGAGTAGGCAGGTGAAGCGTAGGAGCTGTAGACACCTGGGATGGCACTGGGGAAACGGAGGAAAGCACAGGAGCTTCAATATTAGCTGTAACAGTCTGTCCAGATGTTCCTTGGGAGGTTAATGATTGGTAACATTGAAGTAACAGCTGTTGGCGAGCATCCTGTTGCTCCACACGGCTGACCAGATGCTGCAGCATCTCTTTAGCAGTAGGTTCCGTATCTGGGTCTGTCATGGCCTGATCTTACTGTCACGGGCACTAGGAGTCTTTACCCAGGGATCACCAGGTGATAGGCTTACCAGAGCAGTATAGGTGGTAATATGGTACTCTGGTAGCAGGGTGATCACGGAACAGGAAATAGCAGATGATGAGATGCTCAGGAAAGTCTATGACTAGCAGCACTGGCAATATGGAGGTAGTAATACACGAGGAACTGTATGGACAAAGGACACGTGAAGGTAGTCAGTGGTCTGCGGTAGCAAGTTGTACCACTGCTATAGTGAGGAGGAATGTCCAACAGAAACGAGGAGGTGATGAGAGTCAGCGGTCTGCGGATAGCAAGTTGTACCGCTGTCTGAGTGAAGGAATGGAATCCAAATGGAGGTATCCGGGGAGTCAGTGGTCTGCGTTAGCAAGTTGTACCACTGCTATGTGAGAGGATACTGGAGCAGGTGAAACTGGAAACAGGGGTCAGTGGTCTGCCACTAGCAAGTTGTACCACTGAATATATATGTGAGGAGGTGCACGGGGAGAGACTGCAACACAATATATACACGGGCACCTTGACTTTGATCCACAGTAATATGCACAATATAAATGTATAAATGACTGAACAACACTGCCAATATAGAAAGTCTCTTGAAGTAATCCAGCATGAGATAACACAGTCAATGATGGCAATAGACTCAGCGGATAGTACACTCCAGAGGAGAACCAACACAGTCCAGCAAGGTATGCAATACACAGCACAGTCAATGGGAAGTATGCATACCGTGGTTCAGGAGAAGGCAGTCAGACAGAAGTGCAGAGATACCTGAACGGCAGGAGGCCGGCAGGATGCAAAGTCCCTGGATGGGTGAAGCGGTGGTCTAGCAGGTGCAGCGCACAGGTAGGTAGACCAGCAGGGAACCCAGGAAGGCGTGGAGAGCGGATCAGCAGTAGATGGATGCGTAGCGCTGAGAAGTAACAGCAGCGGGTCTCTGCGGGAACACGGAGGTAGCCAATAGCAACCAGCAGGTGCAGTAACGATGGGACACCAGAGCAGAGTTGAACTGGAACAGTTGATCACGGAGAGTAGCGGGTAGCAATAGTGGCAGCAGACTCAAGGAAACACGGGAGAGTTGACAAGGACTGAAGACTGAAGCGCACAGAGGCAGCGGATAGGAATCAGCTAAACAGTCACGATGAAACACAGACGGGTTGCAGGTTGAAGACTGTAGTGCACGGAGGCAGCGGATAGGAATCAGCTAGCAGTCACGATGATGAAACACAGACGAGTTGCAGGTTGAAGACTGTAGTGCACGGAGGCAGCGGATAGGAATCAGCCAAACAGTCACGATGATGAAACACAGACGAGTTGCAGGTTGAAGCCTGTAGTGCACGGAGGCAGCGGATAGGAATCAGCTGGCAGTCACAATCATGAACAGGTGAGTGGATGTGAATGAAAGACTGTAGTGCACGGAGGCAGCGGATAGGCATCAGCTAACAGTCCCAATGATACAAGGTAGAGTTGAAGTGGTTAGGAGACTGTAGTGCACGGAGGCAGCGGATAGGAATCAGCTCACAGTCACGATGATACAGTAGATGGTAGAAGTGGTATGGGAACCACAGTAGTAGAAGTGGTTTGGAAACCACAGAGGTAGAAGTGGTTTGGAAACCACAGGAATCAGCTGGGCTGAATAAACGAGGAAACACAGGAACACCTTCAGAGACTCATGGGGAATGAGACTCCAAGATCAGGCAACGTGGTGTTGACCACAGGTGCTTAATATAGGGAGGTTGCCTGATCTGCCAATTAAGTTAAAGGAACATACACTGAAGGTTTGGAAAGGGCTGCGCATGCGCAGTCCCTCAGGATAGAGGACGTCCACGGTTCCTAATAGTCCGGGAAGAAGCACTCACAGTCCGGTGAGTGACATTCAGACAGTTTCAACCCTTAGGACAGGCTCCAAGTCCTGATAAAATGAAAGTTAATGTGTGTGAGTACTACTCACCAGGTAAGTTGGCAAATATTACTACTCCAAAAGTTTAGAATGGAATCCGGTTTAATTAACATTTCACGGTCTATCAATTTGATGCAATAAGTGGAGCTTTTTGTGGACACGAAAGTAGCACACACTTTTGCATCCAAAGTTTCACTTATCAAGCCCTAAACATATCCCCCAATTCAATGGGAGAGTCTGCTTGTCGGACTTCATGCAAAGAGTGTGAGATTTGATGAGCTGGAAGGTTGGACCCAACATTAAAACTTTTACTTGCAATGTTAAACAGCAGCTGACTATTTTCTGCAGCCTTGCTCCTCCAGATATCAAGGGACTACATATTCCAACATGTATGACAGCAATTGACTGGGTGTCTACAGCTGTTTTCTGCAGCTTTGTTCGTCCAGCTATTGCTTAACCAGAAGCACCAGCATGCCCTTCCAGTCAATGGCTGTCAGTGCATGCTGAAACATGTTGTTCCATGATATCTTTAGGTCCAGTATAATGGACATGGATCCCTAAGAGTTATATCCATTATACATATTAAACAAGACAAAGTCACATATTTTAAAATAAACTTTAATTAAAAAAAAAACAAAAAAAAAACACTAACCGAAATCCCTCATTTACCACTTAATAATGTAAGATAAAATCTTTTTTCCATCATAGCCAATGATGAAAAAAATATTTTTACATAATCCAGTTGAAAAAATTAAACCACCCTGTGATAGGCAACTCCAGACTGCTAGCTAAGAGCACTGCAACTGAATGGCTGAATTCGCTGGGAGTGTCTCATTAACTGTTCAGCCAATCACAAGTGTTTGGTTAGCATGTGGGCTTATGAATGGCTGTGAGCCTAATGACAGTCCAATTCAATTCATGGGTGAGGTTTTTTTTCAATTAAAATGTATACATTTTATTTTTTATGTATTTATTATATATTGGTATAATTGACATGGTTCTTAGGGACTCCTTACCATTATCTTGGGATTACTGAGGTGGTAAAGCTGACCAAACTTTTATTATTATGCCAGCCCCATTATCCAGTAGTTTTCAGTGCAGGGCTGGTAGTCTTTTGGGGATGCTATTTTTTGCAGCACCCCCTTTCCCATAGAGGCTGCACCCTCCACTGATCTGACAGAGGCTAGTTCCCTTTATGACAGGGAGACTCAACACTACAAGCATATCTGTCATAGTGAGAAACAGATTTATTTATTTTTATTATTATACAAGCAATAGAGAACTTATCGCTCCATTCTATGTCTCAACATTGGATATAGAGTTATAAAAAACAAAAAGTTTATTTGTTACCTTTAAAAATAGACTTGCCACAAAATATAAAAATGTAAGTGATTAGAAAATACAGTTTACAGTGATTGTGATAGATTAAAATCATAAGCCTCCCTTATCTTTTTGTGATTGGAAAACTAATATCCATATAATAATATAGTAAATGACAGATCTAATATCACTTATTGTCTAAATTATTGCCCTGTAGGTATCTTCCTTAAATAGCTCCTATTTAATGTTGGTAGGATAGTCAGTGATGTCTACTTCAAATTCATTTAATTTTAACACATTATTGCCAAAATTACCTACATTGTTATCATTACATTATAAAGTCTAATATCAAAATCTTATGAGTGATATAAATTATATTTTTAAAAATCATCAATCCTTCAACTCCATATAAAACTAAGGGGTTGCTTTCTAGTAAAGCAAGGGGGTGATTTTTTTAGTGGAAACCAGCCCCAGCTGTGTAGCACCTTACTGGTATAGGAATTTAGGGGAGTGGAGCCTACTGCCCAAGTTTTGATTTTTTTTTAAAGACTATTGATTTGAAGATCAGCATATGACAAACATAATACAAATATGGTACAATGTTGAACACAGTAATATGATGGGCGGCATACAAGAAGGAAATAACAAAGTCGCCATTGAGGACATATCACAAAACCATAATGCAGAGCCGACCAGAATATTTGACTACAACATTCGCTGCTCAGATTTGAATAAAATATAGTTAAGTTACAAACAAATGTGAAAACAAGGGGTGGTAGGGGAGGGCGGTGTGGCCAGTTGCCAGAAGGTATGGATGGCAGTGAGGGGAACAGACTAGGAGGACCAATCAGAAAGTTATGCTGAAAATGGAAGGTGTATATTTATACATGAATCTCAAACCTCCCAAAGTGTGTTAAAGGATTTGGAGTAGTTGCGGAGAATGGTTGGCATAAAATCCATTTTATATACATGCCATATTCTGTTGATAACTGATTGCATGGAAGGACTGTGTGGTTGTCCCAGGTAGTTGCAATCTGACATGTAGCTGCAGAGATGATATGTCAGAATAATTTGTTCTGATACCTGGTGGCTGTTGGGACAGCAAGTGTGAGGAGGAACATTCTGGGGGAGAGGGAACATTGAGATTCAACACCACAAACAAGACGATTTTAATCTCTAGTCAGAATGCAGATAATTTGGGATGTTACCATCAGATGTGGACAAATCAACCATCTGTTGGGCAACCACTCCAACATCTGCTTGACAAATCGGAATATTTTATTCAGTCTGGTAGATACCAGGTACCAGCAAAAAACAAGTTGGAAAGCATTCTCCTTTATCCTAACACAGAACAAGCTAGATGTATTTTCTCTTGTTACTCCCAATTCTCATTGCCCAGATCTTCCTCTTAGGCTTGCTTGTTCGGGTCTCTTGTAGCTGGCCCTCTAAGTTTAAGTTCCTCGGATAATAAATAAATTAGACCTTTTGTCGATGAATGTCTAAGGGTAACAGACTCAAAGTTGAATAGCGGTCTGGCAATAAAAAGTGATGTAACTGATGAATAGAAATTTCTCAGTTGTAGGAACTGAAAAAGATATTTCCTTGGGATGTTAAAATTGTTTTTACTTTCATCAAAAGAAGAGAAAGATGGATCCCTGGCGATATAATTAATATATCTAATAATACTTGCTCCCCATGACTCAAAGTAGAGTGTGTTGCAGGGAGAGGGGAGCCCAGGGTTGTCAAAAAATTGTAACTATGGAAACTATTAATTAGTATATAAATTCCATTCAAACATCTTTTCCTGGGAAAGAAGTTCCCAGGCCAAGTTGTTTGGATGGAATTGGTGAAATAGATTTCTTTGAATACTAAAGTAATATAAATATAGTGATATTGAAGTGTATTTGTGCTTGAATCCTACTGTCTCTGAATCTTCATCAGATTCAGACAAGAACAATTCATTGTACATAAGTGAAATGAAATGAAAAGGTACTATTGCACCCGCCCAATCCTTTGTATAGAAAGGTAATATGGGCACGAAAATTCCTTTATTTGAGAGGAAGAAGGAGCAATTAAATGAGTAAAGTTAAAAATGTATTCTGTTTTGACTGTATTACATGTGAAAACAGGAAAATGACTAGGCCCTTTAAAGTATTAAAAAAAAAATATGCTGTTAATCTCAATCTACTTATTAGATAGTATTTTACACAGTGTAAACACTTTATGACTCAACTGTACTCATTATTTACTGTAAGACTGGGTACATAAAAATAAATTTTCTCCCGATGTGTTATTTATAACGATTTTGCCAACGACTGATTTTAAAAAACCCCGATCATTATGCTGATTCATGTGTACACACTATACACATTTTACAAGATTTACCTTCAGATCTGTGTCTTTCATCTGTCATAACCATTGACTGAAAAGATCATAACTCTGTAAACTCTATGGAGATACTGATCATGGGTGCCATACACACTGCAGAATTGGAAGGACATAATTCTATCGAGATTTTTAGTTTGGTTTAAAAATCAAATGAAACAATACGATGTGCTTTGGAACAATCGCTCATCGTTACAGTGTACACACTAATGCAATTTCAGGCAGAACTGACATTTATCGAGTGATTAGCCCGATAATCGTCTGAAAACCTTGAAATGTCTACCCAGCCTAAAACAGTTTGACTGAAAGAAATGGTCTGTTGAACTTATTGTGACATTTTTTTGTTGCTTGGATCTAAATTGAAGCATTTAAAAACCCCCACGGTAAACCCTGCATTGACCCTTTGAGAAGGGCTTCCTGAAAACTCTAGTTCTTATGGGCACTTACATGTCTCTTGAAAACAGAGTCCCTAATTTCTGTTCTGTAGTAAAAGAAGCAACATACATTAAAATAAAAAAATTGCTGTTTTTTTTTTTTTGGGGGAGAAATTGGTTTCCAATTCTTTTATTTAGTGATTTCAGGAATCCTATTTTGAGGAATGTGTTTTTTGCTAGTTGTCATTTTCCATCCCCTGTTATCTGAAAGTAAATGTGGAGATCTCCCAGGTCTGGCTTTTCTGTCTCCAGTCTTCCACAACCCAGTGCACATAGGGATCAAGGCACCAGGGCATGCCCTGCTTGTCTTACAGTCCCATTCACACCTAATCCTGCAGTCGCTGGCTGACTGTACAAACCACTTTTTGTCAGCGTCTCTGACATGTATTACTCTCTTTCAGTTATGTCTGGTATCACTCTTAACTGTATTGACTGTCATATTTTTCTGAACATATTTAGCACAGGTCTGTCAAACCCATATAAAACCAGGTGGAAGCCCTTTTGCGGTTTCCTTGAACTTACACTTCAACTGATGTTCTAACTGGAGGCTATCTAAGTGTGCTTTATCACTCGGAATTACCTGCATATCTTCATTGTCTATTGCATGCGGTCAATTGGATAATAGTTGCTTTTTTGTGAGGTCTAACCATCTGTATAACGTTAATTACAATATTAACCTCATAATAGCCTATTCTATGATGCTGATGACATTCAGCAGTTTTTGAAGGTTCTTTGAACCTGGTTATATGTCTATGTGGGATATTATGTATAAGTCTCAAGTGATACTGTTTTAATAATATATATATATTTCTACTATGACATTTATAATGAGATTATGCCAATGATCTAGTCTCTTGATTGTTAAGTCTCCTTTGATATTTTATCTATTTAACCAGAATTTACTGAAACAATTGCCTATCATATCTATTGTTGATACACATGTATTTGTAATAAATTTTATATCGATTTGAGTTTTGCGCTATCTTATCATATTACAGTAGTTTTTATAATATTGACGGGTCCAGATCCCGTCTAGACAGCTGCATCTCGATCGATTGATATAGGATAACTAGCGCCCCATATATGCGTGTTTGTTTTGATACCATATAAAACCACACTGCTATCTTTAAATGAGAAGATAAGGATATGTCTGATTAATTACGTGTTTGAAACGCAAAGGATTTTTTTATATAATCACATTTATTATTTAAACTCTTATCAGAGCTACATTATCCTGTGACATCCTAATTACATTCCTCATTTAGAGTGGGGTGTATGTCAATGCAGCATAATTATACACATTTCCGATAGTATGTACATCAAAATGCATCTTGTATCTAGATCTGTGTGTATCATAGACTTGCAGCCGCTTATGCCTGGAGAGACAGAGCAGGGCCCTCTATATGTTTTACCCAGTACTGTTTATTAATGTGTTTGTCCCCAATTGTAAAGTGCTACGGAATTTGCTGGCACTATATAAAAGAAAATTTTGATACTTACATCAAATCTCTTTCTCTCAGTCCATTTGGGGGACACGGCTACCATGGGGTTTTGTGAGGGCGCATGGAGTTGACACTTAAATAGTTAATTAACTAAACTGCTGATGACTCTCCCCTCTGCAAGTCCTGCTAACCTCAGTATAATACAAAAGCCCCAAAGAAGGAACCAAACATTCAAACATAAAGCAGAAGAGCAAAAGGGAGAGAACGCAGTGTCCCCCAGATGGACTCAGAAAGAGATTTGACATAAGTACCAAAATCTTCTTTTCTCAGCCATCCAATCTGGAGGACACTGCTACCATGGGAACCTTCTAAAGTAGACCCTAAGGGAGGGATTGCTCAGAAACCCCAGCACGCAAAACACTGCGGCCAAAGGTAACATCCGAAGAAACAAAAACATTGAACTGATAAAATTTAGTGAAGGTGTGATCAGAGGACCAGGTAGCAGCTCTGCACAGCTGATATGCTGAAACCCAAGATGCCCCCACCAAACGCGTGGAGTGAGCAGTGAGTCTCTCTGGCACGGCCTACAATAACTCACATAAGCTTGTCGAATATTTGATGTAATCCAACAGGCAATAGTCTGCATGAATGCCGGCCAGCCCTTCTTATGGAAACCATAAAAGACAAAAAGCGAGTCTATCTTGCAACAAGAAGAGGTCCTGTTTACGTAAGTCCCTCACTACATCCAATGAAGATGATAAGGAAGTCGCCAACAAGGAACCATCCCGAAATGCTGGAACACTATCTCCTGATTTATGTGTAAACCAGACACAACCTTTGGTAGAAAAGAATGCACCGCTCTCAGGTGCCCTACTCTATGAAAAATACAGTAGGGGGGCCTACAGGATAAAGCCCCGAGCTCTGACACTCTACGTTCAGAAGCTATCACCAACAAAACCACCACCTTACAAGTCAAAATTCGGAACTCAACCGAATCCAGTGGTTTAAAAGGTGATTTTTGAACAACCCCTAGGGCTAAATTGAGATCTCAAGGTGCTAAAGGCGGTACATAAGGAGGTTGAACATGCAACTCTCACTGAAGGAATGTCTGCACTTCAGGAAGAATAGCTAGACAGCGATGAAAAAACACAGATAACGCAGGGAATTGAACCTTCAGAGAACTGAGGCGGAGCACTACATCCAAGCCGTCCTGGAGAAACGAAAAGAAACGAGACAGACAAAATTATGTCATCTGACACGAATGAAGCTCACACCATTTCTCATAGGCCCGCCATACTCTATAGGAAATGCGTGCCAAGGTCGGCTTTCTGGCTTTCATCAAGGTCTACACTTGGCTTGCCATATACTGGCCTCAACAGCCACGCCATTAAAGCAAGCTGAACTAAGTCTGGATGATGAAATGAACCCTGACCCAGAAGGTCAGATCTGAGAGAGAGTGGCCAACCCGGTCTGTCCGCAAACAGAAGAATGCTGGAGAACCATACTCTCCAGGGCCAGTTGAGCGCCACCAGAATTACTGGACGGCCCCTTAGTAAAACCCTCTGAAGCACTCGCTAAATCATGGGAATGGGAGGAAACAGATATCCCAGCCGAAAATCCCAATCCATGGTCATTACATTTACCGCTGCTGCCAGAGGATCCCTGGACCTTGCGCAAAACCTGGTTACATGGTGATTGTGACGTGAAGCCATCAGATCTATTTCAGGAAGGCCCCATCTGCCGACTAGATCCTGAAAAATTTGAGGATGTAATGACCATCCTCCTGGGAGGATCGCATGTCTGCTGAGATAATCCGCTTCCCAATTTTCCACCGCAGGATTAAACACTGCAGATATCACTGGAACGAACATCTCTGCCAAAACTAAAATCGTGTTTGCCACTGCCATTGCACCTGCGCTTCTTGTACCGCTTTGGCTGTTTATGTATGCCACTGCCATGGCATTGTCTGACTGAATCCAAGTCAGCTTTCCTCTTAGAAGGAATTGCGCCCCCCGAAGAGCCAGAAGGATCGTCTTTAGCTTGAGTACATTTATCGGTAGGGATGCCTCCTTCCTGGAGATGAGGATGGAGGACCACTGTCCCCCACGCCCTCGGGCTGGCATCCATGTTCACTAAGACCCATGACAATGGACTATCTCAATCTCAAATGCTCTGGTTCTGCTCACCACTGGAGGGAGAGAAGGGCCACCCTGGATAGATGAAACCTCAGAGATTCAAGATGGAGGGGAGAAAAACCTGTGGATGGAAACTGGCCATATGGGAGGGTCTCAAAAGAAAAAAACATCTGGCCCAGGAGCTTCATGCCCATCAATATGGAAGGAGGAGCCTCTGCACCAAGGTCCTGATCGCACAGGCATTGTTGTCTTGCAGAAACACCTTCTGCTGACTGGTGTCCATCAGAAGGCCCTACAAAATATCCTTTGAGAAGGAATCAAATTGGATTTTGGATAATTTATAATCCATTTATAATCCATTCGTGCTATTCTACCACCTGAATGATCAGGAGAAGATCAGTTCCAGAATGTGCTTCGTACAGACTTTGACAAGGAGATCGTCCAGATACAGAATTATGTTCACTCCCATCGCTCTCAGATGGGCGGCCATGAATGACATAATCTTCATGAACACGCGGGGCGCTGTGGAGAGACCAAAAGGAAGCGCCCTGAATTGGAAATGGTCTCTTCCTATCGTGAAACGAAGGAGAGACTGATGCCCGTTCCAAATGGGGCTGTGTAGATAGGCATCTTTGATGTCTATCGACACCACAAACTCCTGGGGTTCCAGCCCATTGATGACTGAGAGGACCAATTCTATCTGGAACTTGTCCATACACAAGTGCTGGTTCAGCCACTTGAGATTCAAGATTGGCCGAAACGAACAGTCCTCTTTTGGAACCAGAAACAGATTTGAATAAAAACCCCAGCCCTTCTGCAACTCCAGAACCCTGCAAATGACTCCTGCTGAAAGAAGTAATTTGACGGCTTGCATCAAGGCCCGTCATTTCAGTAAGTCGCATGGTAGAGGAGTTGTGAAAACTGTTGAGAAGCAGAACCCAAGAGATATACTATGTATTCCTTGGACATGATTGCCAAGATCCAGCTGTCTCGGGAGTAAGTCGCCCACTGATCTCTGAAGAGTTGTAGGCAGCCTACTTCTGCAGCCACGAGAAGAGGGATTTTGAGGATTTGTCTGGGACCTTGGAGACTGGGCACCTCCTAGAGAAGGAACAACTACCTCTATGAGACTGACCTCATGATGAAAAAGGCCCTCCTCTACCTAAGGTCTGACCTCTGCTGGACTGATGGCCCCGAAAGGACTGCCGAAAGGATCTGAATCTGGCCGGCCTAGCCCTAGGAGTATTCACTGGGGGAAATTATTCTTACCTTCAGTTGGTTGCAAAATCATAGTGTCCAGTTTTGAACCAAATAGGACTGAATTCTTGGACTCCGTGTCTGCATCCCAAAAGCGAAGCCAATGATTCCTCTGGCCGACACAGCTATAGCCGAAATAGTAGAAATGCCGCATTCTGGGCTGCTTCGTAAAGATAGCCAGAAGCTTTCTTCAAATGGAAAGCTAGAGGAAGAAGATCTGAATCCTGTAACCCTGCTGCCAATTGGTCAGCCCAGGTTTCCATGGCCCTGGCTACCCATGCATGGGTCTAAATGAAGAGCCTGCTGCTGCAAACATGCTCTTAAAAAAGTTTTCTGTATATGCGGACGGCACTGCATTCACCAACAAGCAGCGGCCCAAAGGAGGTACCAGACCGAGTGGCCGGGGGGCAGATGGCCCCCTACCCCCCGGGCCCAGCCCGCCCCTGGATCCTGAAGACTATACTTTAGACATGGATACAGCTTCTTTATAGATCCTGGTGGTGTTTCTCCATAAAAAGAAGTAATAAAATAGGGTATATAGTGTAGTATGTAGTAAAAAAAAAAATATTCAATATAATGCAAACTCACAAGAATAATAAAATAAGGTGATTATCTGTTAGGCCTTCCAGTAATTGCAGTTATCATCTCATGGAGTAAGAAAGTAAAATGTCCACTGTTCACTGTGCCAATAACGTTTCCACAGATTTCGATCAGACAGCATCAAATAAGAACAGGCCAATATATCATCTCAACGCGTTTAGTCTCTTTAACATCAAGACTTCACCAGGAGAATATGTGTAAACATTACCAGCGCTGTTTTTTATATAGTTGGCGGCGCCATTATCGCGCTTGCGCACTGGCTTAGTCCGCACAGTGTGCATGCGCGAACATGTGATATACCAAACTTTATTGTTGCTAAACAGAGCCATATCGAAAATAAAGCTCCAGCTTACTCAGCATGTACTACATAGATTAATAACCACATAATTATTCAGACATGTCTAATTTACATAAAAATGCTAATACACAGTAATAAATAAACACCATAAATATTGATCCTCAATGTTATATACTTCGAATAGGTAAGTGACATAGAGGCCATTTTAGTTGTTGGCAAAAAGACTAGAAACTTATGATAATTATTTTAAAATAATAACCAATTCTTATAATAACAGAAAACATATAAAACACAAGTATAACATCCTATACAAATATCATTATAAAAACGGGGCAATTTCATAACTTTCATTAAGACCTAACGGTGCTAAAGTGCCTAATTCATAGATCCCAAACATTTCACATTGTGCTAACTTTTTTTGCAGGTCACCGCCTCTGATATATTTAATTCAACATGTCCAATGGCCCTGAAATTGATAAACTTTGGATCAGAGTTATGTTTTTCAATAAAGTGTTTCTTTGATCTTATTTACTTGGAGAGCCACCTTCCGCACCACATGAACTCCTCCTCAGCACAATGTGGGGTGTTCATACAGCTCCAGCAGCACATCTGAGATCAGAGGAGGAGGGATGTGCAGTCTGCACCATGATTCCTGCTTACTTAAAGCTCCGTAAAGGAATTTTTAGGCGGACCCTGTTATTCACCAGTGTGCTGCAAAGTTGTTTTGATGTCGATTTTTGGCTCCATTTATACATGTGAACAGACAATCTGTATCATAAGGTACATTCAAATCAACAAGCACAATAAGTTGGTGGGTGGACACCTCTATGCAGAATTGCATTGTGACTGTTCTAGCCTATTACCTAACCTTCAAAAGCTAGTGGAAAATCTGGTCACCCAGAAGTAACATTAAATTGTCATATTTGTTTCTTATGGCTTGTAACACTTATTTATCTTTCATTAAAATGACTGCTGATATGTTATTATATTTAGGGGTCTCTTTCTTTGTTTAAATTAAGTTATTGCTGAGTTTACGGTTAATGTGCAGCCCTTTTGAAGGTTAGGGGCCCCCATGCGACCTGTAAAGTATATGAGTGTGCCCATCATTGGTATACGGCCACAACCACTTTAGAAAACCTCGCTGTAGTAGTTCAGGGGCGCACGCAGGGGGGTTTCTGGGTCTCCAGAAACCCTCCCCTCTGCTAAAGAAGTGCCCCTACATAGTGGCACTGTACTATACAGCAGCCACGGCGCTGTCAAAGAAGCATCCACTCCGCTTCACTTTTCTTTTCTTTTTTTTTTGGGTGGAGGGGAAACCCCCCCTTAAAAATCCTGCGTGCGCCCCTGTAGTTCTAAATCAGAACTTGATTAATGAACTATTAGGTTTTGCCAAGCATGATCAGATGTCTCTAAAAATAATTATATATATATATATATATATATATATATATATAAAATTGTTTAGCTCTACTTTAACATAAGTCACCTGTTTAAACATATGTGTAATTTTTAAAAGGTACAGTTGTTTACCTGGCATGAATCAATTTTGCCCTCCAGGTAACCTGCACACACCATTCGGTCTGTTACCACATTGCTGTATAAGCTATTGCAGAGTGTTTGATCCATGAGGGCCACTGTAGCTTTCTGTAAAACTTCAGGTTTCACTACTAAAAACAAAACAAACACAAAACATTTAGGCTAATGACACACTGGAGTATTGTGCTCCTGCATACAGTATACTAACCACAGGAACCCAGCGTTTCACTTTCCTGCTCCTGGTGACCTGTGTAAATGTTCGGTTCATAACTCACTAGTTATAAGTTCTACTGTGAATGATGCCAGCTTACCCTTATGCTCTTATGCTTTCCAGTTTCATAATAGGACATGTGTATAAAGAGAAAATAAGCCAATATTAAGCAAATAGTAAATTACAATAGCCAGATTAATAACATTGAAGTCATACAGAAGCAATGTATCACATCTTCCATGAAACATTTAAATTGCTTCTCTCATCCGTGCATAAAAATAACGTGTTATATTAATAAGAAACATGGACCTAAAAAGTAAGAATTTTTCTAGCAGACTGTGAAAATTGTAAAGGATGTATTTGTATTACTTTGATTATTTTCCCCAAAGCTAGATGGTTGGAAGCCATCTTTCTTTTCAAACTACTAGAATACGTGCTGAACCTGTTTCCTCTCTCTTCTTTTTATAAAAATTCCACTAGCATTGTAAGGAAATTTCCAGCAGGCAACATAGGAGACAAATTAAAAAACATAGTTAACTAAAATATGAAGCATTTCTGGAATAAATGGCAAGAATGTAATGTATATGTCATTTAATTTATGTTATTAAATCAGAACCTACGCTAACAAAAACTCATTAGAGGTACACTATTGAAAAATTGAGCTTACACCTGGAATTAAGTAACAGTGATGTTTAGTTGTTGATACAAAATGTAACACATGGAAATATATTATAATGACTGTATTATATGTAATTGGGGATTCAACTCCGCAAACTGATGATAGGATCTAATGTTTAGGATACATTGCTTTATTCAGTCAATATTTTAGCGCATTTTATATCTTACAGTTGTCCTCTTTGAGGTAGCCCCATCCCGTGATGATGCACTTCTTGCCCATAGGGAAGACATGAGTGGAGGCCGGGAGGCAGATTGGTTGGGTGTATTTGTTGAACCGTAGTTCAGAATCCAGTTCCAACACAGCCACATCATAATCGGCTGTGTCTGGGTCATATGATGGGTGCTTAACAATGTTTTTGATGGAGGCTTTAACGGTGCTGCTGTCTGAGCCACTCAGAGACGTAGATCCAATGTAAGCCAACCACACAGCTGGATCCTGAAAACTGCAGAATATCGAGAAAGGTAAGGAGAATAGGAGAATACATGTATGATCTAATAGATGAATGGTAAATAACAACCACGCATATATAGCCCGGCACACTGATAACCTGGTGGATAGGTTTGAGAAGGTTAACTACAATATCTAGACATGGGTGTTAATAGAAGCAGGGGGGCACTGTCAAACAGGTGGTTTGCCTACTAATGCCAACCGGCGTCCTGGACATATCAGGCGGCAACAATTGCAACCAGCCTCTTTGTCTTCTAGTGCTGGTGTCCTGTCCACCCCGTCAACAATACGGAGTAAGTTTTCTCCTGGACAAAGCCATGTTACAATGCAAGGGGTGCATGTTAAATTATTATTTTGCACATAAGTTAAATATTGGCTGCTTTTTCATGTAGCACACGGATAGTTGATAGCTTTATTTTTACACTGAAATTTAAAGTTGATCTAGGACATGCCCTTCCCCAACTCTAAATATGTCCCACATATTAATTTTACCCCCCCAATGCAACATGGTTTTGCCAAGGTCCAAAGTTACTCATTTTTTTTGCTTTTCTTTTCTTAATGAATCAGGCCCATTGTGTTTAATAAGCCTCTACTATCACGAGTTGAGAACTGGGGGAACCCGAGTACTTTTGTAACATATAGCGTCCTTTGAAAGGCAACTGGTATAGGCGAAAATTTTGTGAAGAAGATTCTAGGGGTTTATTATCCCATCCGATATTGTCTTAACAATGGGGATGTGATATATTTATCATAGAAGAGAGTTATAATAATGGCATTTTGAGTGGTAATTCAGTTCTGTAAATGGGCCAGACCATGTCCATTCAAACTCAGTGGTACAAGCAGTGGTAGAAGTGGGGGTGTTTATGGTGGTATGCTATACTGCCACTTCTCCTTCTGCCTTCTTTGTAAAACTATAAAATTACATTTACTCACATTACTAGTACATTTTTCTCACTGCCACTTCTAAATTTCCACTTCGGTACAAGTATAAACTTTTCAAGAATTAAAGTGAGCTTGGGGTGAAGATATATTCCAGTGAATTTGGGAAGATATTCTTGCTTTTTTTTTGCAATATGAGTATGCAACTTTTAGTTTGAGGCTTGTTGTGTATATTAATAAGTTATCCATACTGGATTTTAAAGAATAATGAGTATTTTTTTTGGTGGCCAGGCCCGAAGAAAGTGTATGGTTTGGAAGCCATTGGTATGAGCATTGCCCAAGGAAATTTAAATTTGTCTCTGTAGAGAGGTGCATTCTGGTGACATGGAATATATAGATGTGGAGTGAGATAATTTGCATACAAAAACATTTAACAAAAAAATAAATGATATAACTGAAATAATATATATTGTGGGGATTGTTTTAGTATGAATATAAATGTGACATTTGTTGTGTATTTCAAAAGTGAAAGTAGTGCTTATGCTAAATCATTAAAGAGCACAATGGATGGGTGCAATATGGCGGTGTGGAGGAGCTACATAAGTGAAATAGTTGTACAGCAGTTTTTTGCCTTGTAGGAAAGTAGATATTGGTACTGGGATAGAGACTGAGAGGTCTGTTTATTAAGCTGGGTTGAACCGAAAATCCAGAGAAAACAGCCGTTTTCTCTAGAGAATGGTGATTGCAGCTTTTCTTTTAATTTATTAAAGGCTTAAAACAAGAGACATCAGAGATTTTTCTTGCTTTAACCTATTTTATGTTACTCACCGCAGCCCCCATAGATCTCTATGGGGGCCGCGATCTGACCCCATTCAAATAAAGTCTTGCTTTTTACCCCTGTACTTAAAAAAAACTTCAATGGCGTCCATAGGTCTCCGTCACCGCCAGAGAAGTCATTGTTTATCCATTGCCGGGTCCCATCGCTATGTGCATGCTCTACCTTAGACATGTATATGCAATAGCCACACAGGTGTCCTTTCCTCTTTTCATTGGCAGCTTTAGGCTGCCGAAGGAGGAGTTTGGTTTCACTTAGGAGAGAGGCTTCCCCAGGGCTCGCCAATGAGCCCTGGCAAGGTAAATACAAGCAGCAGTACGTTTTGTATTACTGCTGTATGCAGCGATAAAAAATGGTACTGCCGCCCACTGGCCACCAATGTTAAATAGTCCCCTGAATATGAAGTGATGGTACAATCATCACTTCTACAGCAGTGGAAGACTCCACACCTGTGGTTACCACTGACACGTTACTCCATTTAAGAAATGTAAAATGACTCATTTAAAGAAACTATATATACAGCCTCTTTATTTCTTCAATTTAGAACGCTCTTTCACAGCATTTATATTTCACCTCCACCCCTCCTAGAAACAGACATTTCTACTTTGTAATAAGATAAGTTGTACTTACTCATTGAAGCAGTGGGCTGCAGACACCAGCCACTTGCCACTTATGATGGTGGCTCCACAGAAGTGCTCATTGTTCTCCCTTAGGCTGACCTGCCATGGGAACTCTCCCTTGGAAGCATCTGACCCACCAACAATTCTGTTGGACTTTTTCATTGCAGGTCGGGTACCACAATCTGTAGAGTAAAGAATGAGAAGGACATAAGTCACGACTCACTGATGCGGACGACTAAATCAAAATTACTTGAGAATAGGCTAAAAGTGCAGAAAATAAGTAAGAAAAAAGTATCAAAATGTGTAGCAAAAAATATATTTTTATTATTATTGCAGTACTGTGTTAGCTAGAGAAATCTATGTGATGTTAAATACTTGTGTGCCAAAAAAGACAAAAGTATTATAGGAGTAATACCTTTATTGGCTAACTAACCCAAAAAATTATTATATTTGCTACCTTTCAGAGCACAGAGGCCCCTTCATCAGGCAGGTTTACAAGAAGGGGCCTCTGTGCTCTGAAATATAATAATTTTTTGGAGTTAGTTAGCCAATAAAGGTATCACTCCTATAATATTTTTGTCTTTTTTGACACGAATATATTTAACATCACATAAAAAAAATATTAAACTTTTCGATATGTATAGATTGAATATGAGAAACCAGAGCGACGATATAATGGAAATATTAATAGGAACTAGCTGTAAGTACTAGAGTGAACAAAGGGTAATATATGTATCAAGGAATTAGTCACAATCCAGATGCAATGAGTACGGGTAAACTAATGGTAATTAAAGAAATAAGAAAATACATAAACATATACTTCAATCATTAGCACTTATCAGAACGTAGGTATATATTTACGCAATTATTCAATACTCAAAGTACTTCATTTCTCAAAACTTGTGCAGAAAGGGTTTTCTCTGAGCTCCGTGTAATGGAGCATTTCCTAAGGAGGTAAGAGACTCACTGCAGATCTTCTCATCTGATCCATCTTTACAGTCGCGAACATTATCACATTCGGGGTTTTGTTTGACAATGCACTGACTGTTCTTGCAGGAAAATACTTGAGATGGGCAATTTCCTGTGGAAGCAGCAATTGGAGAATTAGAAGTATATAACTAATCACTGAAAAGAATGCTGGGAATAATTAAGTAAGGACAAAAGATAACGAGAAGGAAAGGTAATCAGGGAGTGACAGGACAGTGTAAGAACACAGGGAGTGGTGCAAAAAGAGCAGGAATTTAGAAGCTATCAAAATGACAGCTCTGCCCCTCAACATCCCCCTTCCTAATGTTTTTATTTATGGAAAGGTTTATAAATGGTGCTTTATATCACCTTATATCAATCGAAAAAGAAAAATGTTTACACCACAGGATAAAGCACAGAAAATGTTGGCTACTAATGTGTTTATTTTAGTACATAACACAAATGCTAAAGGAAACAGTGAACAAGTAAAAAATATAATAATAAATATATGCATTTTATGTTAATGAAACATATATGTAAATATAAGTGAAAACATACTTAAAACCATCCTGGGTGCGCTGCTTGTTTTAGATTCTAAAATGCCACCTGAAACTGTCTATTTTAAAATGCTGTCTGACACTGGTCATAAACAAAGAGCATCAGGCCAGGAGTGTAGGACAAATGATGGCGCACTGGGGACTCTTGTGAGGGAGGCAGTGGATCAGATGAGATTTTTCAATCTACCTAGAAATGCTGCTATAAATATGAATATTAAAGAAGTGAACAAGATTGTTTAATTACCAACACCAAAATGACAGAGGTTCTGTCGCTGGTTGGATTCAGTCTACATCTTACCTGGTTTTGATAACGCTGGTCACACATAAAGCAACGTTGCAGCCAATATTGGGCAATTGGCAGCTTGTGTCCCAGAAACAACTGTAATACCTGATAATATTCTGATCAGTATATACTGGACCATTATCAGACAAGTCTGTAAATGCTGTCGGAAGATGACCACTATCAGCCTGTGTAAGCAGTCATCTTCTAACCACATTATCCGGCCCCAATGATGCCAGAAATGATGCAGCCTCTTGGGCCATGGGCCCAAATCGCTGGATCTCATCCAATTTCTTCACTAACATGTTTGACCAAATTTGACACTGTTCCCATTCACTCCCACTAAGCAGCAGGAATGGCTCACGTGTAGCCAGCTTCAACCACAGAACTTGTGTCATTTACATGCGTGAGTTATTAAATGAGGTGGCGACTATGGAAGTGAAATATCTAACGAATGATATAACAATACTACATTATTATCTTCTGCTATAGAATCAGGCACCAAAGTTGTTTACGTAACCCAGAGATAAGGGAAAAACATCAGAGCTTACCTGACTTTAGGCCTATAGAGTAGAAGGATATTCCTTTATTATCTGCATTATATAAAAAAAAGAAAACAATAAAAGAAGATCAATATTACGGTAAACAGATATAGGAAGTACGCAAATGTTTTAAAATGTTTAAAATGCATGGCAGACATGATGCAATGAACAAACTTCATCTGTCTTTCAACTATGCAAACACCAACATTTTTGTTTGACATCTGTGTCTCTCGCCAATAAAGGTAATTTACAAGTACGGACCTGCAACAGGTGTTTATGTTCACTACTGTACCTACTTGTCTAGTGTATTACAAGGTACTCAAACTCATTCATTAGAAACACACCAATTAAATGAATCCATCCCAACATATGAGGATTGGGAGTTACTACAAAAAGTGTCTAGTGAAACATCACATGTAGCCTGACTTACTAGCACTTTAGGGCCACCTCCTTCATTAATTTAAATTCTCCATTTTTCTAAAAAAAAAAACAACTGCTCGTGCCATCATTATTTATGTATTAATCAGGAGATTGATATGACATATTTACTGTATCTATTGCATGAGTATTTTAAAGGTTTTTATTATATCAAAGTGAACATAGAAATGGGTTTCCCAGAAAAACTGCAACTGGAAGATGCAAAATGCATCTAATTAAAAGTATTGGACTAGACCTGGGGGTAAATGTATGAAGCTCCGGGCTCTTCAACACCCGCGAGTTCGGCGTCTTCAGCGCTTAAATTTAAAGCAGCGCTGCCCTTTACAAGGCAGCGCCGCTTTAAATTTAAGCGCTGAAGACGCCGAACTCGCGGGTGTTGAAGAACCCGGAGCTTCATACATTTACCCCCTGATCTCTGGCACCTCAGAGGTGCTGGAAATATCAAGTTCTTATATAAGGAAAACAAGGCTGTGCTGCCTCCTACAAAACAAGGAATGTCACCATAAAAACCACCTCTTTGCCTCTTAACTAATCTCATTTTTGCATGTTGGTGCAAAATTAGGTACACTTAATACAGAACGCCTCTGATCCACCGAACTCGTCCCATAAGACTATGTTTGCTCTTCACAGATTCCTTCACCTTGACCTACAAATCCATCCTTCTTCTTAAAATCGGGTGCATTTGCGCAAAGTCGATATGCGACATCACAAAACACATTTGCAAAGTAGTAAATGAACTGTGAGGCTTCACAACACTAGCTCCAGATGACAGCTTTCAGAAAACAATTGCTGTGAGGATTCACAACACTAGTTCCAGATCACAGCTGTCAGAAAACAATGAAATGTGAGGATTCACAGCACTAGCTTCAGATGACAGCTGTCAGAAAACAATAACTGTTATTCTTCACAACACTAGCTTCAGGTGAAAGCTGTCAGTAAACAGTTCAAAATCACAGCTACAAACACCTCTCTATTCCTGTAATCAGCACTCTGCTAAGAACAGCAATCTAGCTAGTCACCTCACCTGGAATACTGCACAGTTTTCCTTACTCTGTACTCAGCTCTTCAGTGATAAGGTCAAGTCAGTCAGACTCAGAACAATGTATCTCACCTGTTTGTAGCCTTTATAAAGTCCTCAGTTCTACCGAACCTTTGCAGGACCTAAGTGTTATTTGGGATTTCTCTTGTGCTTTGAAGACTTGTTTTGTTGGACTGTACATCACTAGTCTATCTTCTCAAATCTGTTAACTTTGGCTTCGTCCATCACTATTCTACCTTCTACAATCCTTTGACTTCAGGTTGTACCTCACTAGCAGTCCTCTCAGAATTAAGCGGCTTGGCCGAAAGTGGTGTGTCTCTGATAGCTACCCCAACCAAGTGGTTCTTTCCTGGGAGCTGGCAGCACAGTGACATGATCCCTAATTTTATACACAATTTCTTCCCAGGGGGTTCCCAGTCTCCTGCATTTTAATGCCAACACCCAGGTATCACTAGCAGTTGTGTTACTCTGTGCAAACTTCCAAAGCAACTACCAGAGTATGATATCCAGATAAAATATCATACACCAACAGGGCCGTCTTTCCCATTGGGCACAATGGGCAGATGCCCGGGTGCCCTGCAGCCCAGGGGGGCCCATCGGAGGCAGCAAAAAAAACCAAAACCTGGAAAAAAAAAAAAAGACAATACTTACCTTGCGGTCAGCTGGCGATCCGGCTCCCTCCATGGTCTCCTCCTCCGTACGGCGCTCGCAGTGCATGTCGGGCGTGACGTCATCACGCCCGCCCGACATCCATTGCGGAGCGCGACGGGGGAGGAGACCGTGGAGGGAGCCGGATCGCCAGCTGACCGCAAGGTAAGTATTGTCTTTTTTTTTTCCAGGTTTTTTGGTTTTTTTGCTGCCTCCGACGGCCCCCTGGGCTGCAGGGCCCATATATATAATCACTTTTTTTTTTGTATATATAGGGGCCCCGGTGCACTGCTGTGCCCGGGGGCCCAAGATGTTCTTAAGAGGGCCCTGTACACCAAGTGCAATTTATCAAACAGCAATCAATTTTGGGTACTTTTAGTGTTTGGAATCCCTTTAATGCAAGGGTTAAAGTTTATCTATTTTTTGCCTGGTCTCTCCTCCCTGTCCTTTAGGTAATTTAGGGTCCTCAGCAACCACCAAAGCCACCAATTCTGATATGATTGATATAATCATTGAGAAAAGAATGTTTACAAACCACTTTAAAATTGAAAATGATTTGTGTTGTCTTTACTAGAAAACCAAAAACCGGATAACTATTATAATGCTGTTTTAAGCTGTGGGCCCCAAGAAATAGCCTTCACTATTTATGTGTTACCATATTCTAGAGTCTTGTACAGTTGTGTAAAAAGGCTTTTTGGTGGAGAGCCTGGTGATGCTGCTCCAGTCTTCCAGGCCCATGCTCTGCTCTCAGAAGAACAGAGTGTGGACTCTTCTGACCATGAGCAGGACCATTGCAGTGAAGTTCTGATTAGGGTCTCACATACAAGTTTTATTCTACTTTGAAATTCCATATTTCCTAGTCTCAACCTTGTTTTTCTGGTCAAAATCTCAAATTTCCCAGTGAAAATTTGGACTTAACACACTGTGGTATAGACATAAAATGATAAATTTAACATTAGAGGTAACAAATGGTCTACATAAAAATTATAAATTTAACAGGAAAAGAAACAATGGGGGTCGAGAAAAATTGGAAAATAGAAAAACTATCTACGAGCTCCGTAGATGTCGCACTCTGCAGGTTCTATAGTGAGCAAGAATATTTCACTTTACTACAGTCAAATGTCTTAAGCTGCATTGAGTCTGAAACAAGTGCATGCTGGTATATTCTCCCAAGGTCACATGCTAGAATAATATGATATATAATATCTTTTAATAGGAGTACATGGTAAGTCACAGTATTTTCTCCTTTAGGCAAAGTGTACTCTTGTCTAAACCTAAACCTGTAGACGTCATATACACAGCCTTCTGCTGTTCTTAGAAAGAGAGTTATTGTTCTCCCTTAAAAATTCCACATGCAGACCGCTCCTTAATCATCTCTCTGTAATTTTTCTTCTCGTTTTTTTCAATATTTTTTCATTTACTTCAATCGTTCTTGGCATCTGTAAAAAGAATCTGCTACCCTCTGCCATTGCTCGGATTACAGTGCAATTTTGGCAGACGTTCAACACATTCTGCTCCTTCCATGCTGGCTCTGTGTTTTTTTAGCCCTATTAATGTAAAATGTTAGTATGAAGGCAAACTTTATGTATTAATGCTACACAAGGTAGATCATGTACTAAATTATCAACTAAAATTAAAAGGAGGTGTAATTAAAGTATTATTTTGCTTGTGACGATTTATGTCAAATAAGAAATAGTGGTGTTAGTTGGTCACCTGAGCCTCTTTCATTGGAAACTTTCATTCATATATACATGTTTAACATACTTGGAGATATTTTATACCAGGGGAGAAATGGGAACTTTGCCTTAAGTTGCCTTTAGGATTAACATTTTTGTACTCTAGATTTTATAATGTCAATTTTTCTTCCACTTTACTTTTTATGTCAATGAGTAAAAAGTGGGTGTGTTTTAATACACAACAATTTAAACTTAAAAAATAGGGCAAGTCACTTTCATATGACAAATATTAATATATTAAAATATTCTTTATTCAAAAATCTCTAGTCTGTTATTCAATAAACTATTTCCAGACCACCATACGTAATATAAATGACTCTTAATTTTCCAGTGTAGAGTAAATTGCGCATCGGATTAGCTTTAGCAGAAACTGGTATTAGCAAAAGTTATTTACTGTGTATGTTTTATTAAATAATATTTTAATCTATTAAAATTTGTCATATGAAAGTGATGTGTCCTGTTTTTTACTTTAAATTATTGTGGATTAAGACATCGCTGATTTCCTTTCTTTTTTAGTTTCAATATTTTAACAAGGCTGCTCAGGTCCCTTGGTCAGCAGATTGCCCACACAATTTTAATTGGATCCAGCTGCAGCCAATTGAGTATTTTTATCTTCAGAAAAGAAGAAAATAGGACAGTTTTACACTTCACATGAAGAATTTTTAATATAATATGGTGTAAATCATATAGTTGTTTTAGAAAGGACATTTTTAAGAACTTTTTCACATTGCATCACTTTTATAGAACACATCAATTGAGTTAAATTAAATAGAGAATATTACAGAGGAACATCACAACAAAACACTCAAACAATGCAAATGATAATTGAATAGATATGAAAAAACTAGACTGTCTCATTAATCAGTATAGATATCCTAGTTTTGGTTACTATTCTAGTCCATCACCTGAATCTTTCTAGGTAATATAATATAGACTAGGTGGGTTTATACCAAAAAGACAGACAAGTGATACCACTGAAAGTATTAAATCTAGTCCATCAATCTAGGGAGCAGAACATACAACTCTGGACCTCATTGTAGAGAAATTTGCCCGTGTCTTCCCTATGCCAGGATTCGAGGAACGTTAGATACTTGTCCAGCTCATGAGAAGAAGTCTGCTCCGTACTGCACTCTGTCATCTCCTGTCCTTTCTCTTTACTTTAAACTTGCTTGGCAACTTGGCAGCTATGTGCAAAGCTGCCAAGTTGTGTCATGTGTCTAGATTCCTGTGAAAGTGCAAAGTTTTGTGGAGCGAGATGGCATTTCTTGTGGAGAATCAGACATTTGAACTGGCTGATGGGAGTAGTTGGGCTAGGTGCAAAGCAGTACAAAAACAAGATTTAGATTTGCAGAGCAAGATTATTGAGATAAAGGGATAGAGAGGACACATATTTTGCCTTCCTTACTGTATGGAAGGTTGCACAGCTGTTTCCACTCCACCAAATGGACTTAAATTTTGCACCCCAATGTTGCCGAAAATCAGCTCTTGACCCTATAATTCAATGGAAACATTTAGCACTATTTTTTTACCTTTCTGTAGTGGAGCGCAATTCTAGGCATACTCAATGTAAAAGAAAAATCTTCACACAAACAAACGTGTCACAGCCCTGATGCCCCCTCACTTGAATCATGTAAGCCTTAGACACTTTTTTTAGGGAAAGAACTAAAAAGCTAAATTAAATAATCTTTAGGAAGAGGTGGTTCAAAACTAGTAAAAGGTTGCACTTTTCATGTAACATTTATACTTTTGCACGATGCACCACTTCACATTTATCCGTCTCTCCGCACACCTAAGTGCTCTAATAGTTTACAGAGGCGCTTTCCAAGAAGAGCGGATGTCCTTCTTAAAGCTTGCTGGGTCTAAAGTGATTTACATTGTATATCCAGTGCGCAATATAAGTCAGATCCTCTGTCTTGTCAATATTAAAACGATTGCACGGGTTTACCGAGCATTTGCAGACGAGCAGAAGTTTGCACTGGCTGATGGGAGAAGATGGCCTTGTTGCTTGAGAGATGGAAAAGGCTTTAGATAGCAAAAACTGCCCAAGATACTGCAGATGATGAGCTTTTATGGATCATTTCCTTAGGTACCTTATCACCTACTTTTACAATCCCCATGCCACTCTCAGACTACAATTCTCTTCCAATACATACAGGTACAAGCAAGGGAATGAGGATGGTTTGCTCTTTAGCACCAACCCTCTTCCATTTAGTTATCAAGCCATAAAAACCCTGACATAGGCCACTAGAACTAAAACCTAGTGACTCTGACAAATCCCCTGAAATTAATATTCAAGTGTTTTTTACTGTTGAATTTATGAGGGGTAATCTCATGCTTACAATTAACATAGGTAAATCTGTAATACTCTTCCAAAACACAGTCCAATGCCAAGAAACTCATTGACCTACTTTATAGGTTTGTGTACAAAGTAGCTCATTAGACACTCTGTTTAAATGTAACGGACTCTGTTTCCCAACATATCTGTCCTTATAAGCAGTTTTCAGATAGGCAGCCTTCAGAAAGTAACACTAAGGATCAGTTAATAGCTGCGATGAACCACATTAGATGTCCATATGGACGATGCAGAAAAACACATGATGGACGTGAACTCGATAAATGATACTGATGGATGTCTTTTTTAACTGGTGGTGTTTTAACAGTTATATTTAAATGTGGATCATAATGATCAATTGATATTTTACAACATTTTTATTTCTTATGAATGCCGGAATAAAATCAACAATGATTTTTAATTACTGCATATTTAACATATATAGAGTGTCATTTTTTTCTGCATTCACTACCTCCTGGAAAGTGAACATACCTGCAAGAACAGCAGAGGAGATGTTGCCATAAGTGTAGACTGGGATGGGGTGTTCACTTAATGAGGAGGTCAGGCCCTGTCTGAGAATGTCTTCAATTTGCTCCCGATCCTCTGTGTAGGCGGAAGACATAAACTGCATCTTGAGATGGGCGATGATGCTTTCATTCCCCCTGCTGTAGGAATATTCAAAATAACAAAGAAACATTTATGTCTATGTTTTCCAATACAAAATATATGATTTATCCTATAGTGCGGAAGCACTATAGGCCTACCAACAGGCCTACATGGTGTACACTTTTCAGTTTACCTTCTTTTTTTCTGTCTTTTAATTTATTTTTGAATCACCTAACATTACTGTATATATCTAACCCATACCTGCTAAGATTAGGGATGTGCACCGGCCACTTTTGGTGTCTCGTGTTTTGTGTTTTGGGTTCGGATTTGCTTGATGTTTTGGGTTTGGATTTGTTTCGCAAAACACCTGTCGAAAGGTTTTGGTTTGGATTTAAGGTTTTGGATTCGGATTTATTTTGAAAAAAGCATAAAAAGTTCCAAAATCAAGTTTCTGGGCTTATTTTCACTCCTACGCTATTATTAACCTCAATAACATTCAATAACAATCATTTCCACTAATTTCCAGTCTATTCTGAACACCCTCACACCTCACAATATTGTTTTTAGTCCAAAACGTTTCACCGAGGTAGCTTTCTGGACTGCAGTGGAGTGGTCCCGGTACCCAATTTGGTACCGGGGCCACAATATATCACCCTCAACTGGTCTCAATTCCACCAAAAAAGTATCTGGACTGCGTAGTGGAGTGGTCCCCACAATATAATAAAAAAACACCAATTGTTCTGAATTCCACCAAACAAGTATCTGGACTGCGTAGTGCACAGATGGCGGACACCGGATGGACGTCTAAAACCAACATAGCAGTTAAGGGCGCAGTTCCTCTTTTTTGTGACTGCACAAACAATTAATGTAGTAATAGAAATGACATTTTTTTGTTTTTTTAAATATAGAAAGAAAGAAGGTAGTAATAGAAATGGCAGTTATTCGAATCCCCAGGAGAGTCTAAGTGGGGTGAGCCACAGAGAGATTATTTCCCTCAGTTTCTCTAACAGGTTGTCAGTGTTGTGCCTCTTCTTAAAACCAGTGATACATAACTACACACACTCGGCAAAGCCTTTAAAAATTATATGCGGCACAGGAGAGTACCACTGGACTGGAGTTATACAGCAGTACCACTGGACTTATACTGCAGAATGAGTGAACTTTGCAATATTGCAGTACCACTGGACTTATACTGCAGAATGAGTGAACTTTGTAATATTGCAGTACCAATGGACTTATACTGCAGAATGAGTGAATTTTGTAATATTGCAGTACCACTGGACTTATACTGCAGAATGAGTGAACTTTGTAATATAGCAGTACCAATGGACTTATACTGCAGGATTGTTTTGGGATATTTTTTTAGTTTTTTTTTCTAATTACTTTTTTTGTAATTTTTTTTATAACTATTTTTGAAATTTTGTATAATTTGGGAATAATGGGGAAATAACTATGCCCTTAGAAGGACAGAGCACAGGACACAGCATCACTGGACTGAACAGGACACAGCACAGGACCCAGCAGCACCACTGAACACAGAAGGACAGAGCACAGGACACAGCACCACTGGACTGAACAGGACACAGCACAGGACCCAGCAGCACCTGCTCACTCTACAGGAATTTCAGCAGCATTAGAAGCATAGATAAGTACAGTGGGCTAGGGGTGTCATAATGTGTCTGGGGGGGTGATGTAATGTGGATGGGGAGGGCCTGATAAATGTAATGTTTTATTATAATCTATGTATCAACGCACCATTTTGACCACGCTCCCAACATAATGTAGCTACGCCGCAAATGCGCTGCGGCACTCGTTTTTTTTCCTGGGAGTGTATAATGATATTCCAACAAATGTCTTATTGGGCAATAATCTGGGGCGCTTGATATCACAGTATGTTCCTGTTAATGCTAACCCGTAAAACCAGTGGTGGGATTCAGCCGGTTCGCACCGGTTCTATAGAACCGATTCCTAAAATACTTGCTGTTCGGCAGAACCGTTTGCTGGCCTGCTGTGCGGCTGCTTTAAATTTTTACACCTTGTGCACTGCAGCTTGCCCTGCTGGCCTGGACAACGATCCCAAATCAGTTTAATAGCTCACACCGGCCTGGCTCTGCTGTTCTAAGCTGTGCAGGGCTGTCCAGGCTGTCAGTCATCATGTAAGCCCCACCCTGCCTCCCTTGTTCTTTGCAATGATTGGTTGGCTCCCCCTACATGTGTCTTGAACGCACAACAGACTGTGCAGAGGAGAGATGTGAGAAGAAGATCCAGCCCAGGGCGGAGGCCGCGCAGCCACCATCAGCCATCACGCGGCAGCGCAGAAGAGCAGAGCAGACAGGTAGCCCGGGCCGGGAGTACGGACATTACTGGGTCACTCACCGTCGCCGACCGTCGGCATCTGGGCTGAGTAACCGTGATGATGCTGATGTGCTGAGCCTGTCACTGCAGTGTTTAATGTGACAAGAGAGGGGAAGGGCGGCTGAAGGCTGCTGCTAGCTTGCTGAGGAGCAGAAGGTTAGCTCAGGGGCTGCCAGGTAGCTGCACAAATTGGGGAGAGACTGAGAGGGAAGCCAGTATGGCTGGGCTGGTTGCTGGGCTGGCTGAGGGCTGGCCAGAGAGGAGAGGAGAGGAGCCATTTTAATTAGCCTGTAGTGGTGGGGGTGGGAGGGGGGAATGAAAATGGCGCAGTAGTATGATGAAGATTCTTCATGCTGCCATGGGACCATGACTTCTGTACTTAGAGTGAGGCGGAGATGTATGCTTCTACTTCCATGTCCATAAATAAATGTTATTATATACAATTTTTTTTATGTTTTTTATGTAGCCCTTGAAACAAGGATGAAAAGGCAACATACTTTGTTTTCTTATTGAAAAAATCTCTCAAAGTCAGATTCTGCTGTTGTATCAGAATTGCCCTTGGAAGGTTCAACACAGTCACTAGCACAACCAATCCAGTGTGAAGAAAGCAGCACGTCAATTGAAATAGAAAATCACAACAACTCCAATATTGCAGACAGTCTTCCGGAATGCTGGTCAGTGCAACAATATAAAAATTTTAAAGAAAAATATGAAGGCCTGGGCATTTGTAACAAAAAGTTAGGTTGTGAGTATTGTGCGAAATATGATTTCATAAAAGAGAAAAGTGTTCATGTGTCAAAAGAGTGGAAAGGTTTTCAGATTGAGGCATCAGGGAAAAACAGAATGGTACAACAAGCTTCTCTAAGGAAAAAAAATGAAAGAACATTTTTCATCAAAGGCTCATAACATTTGTAAAGACAACTTCAAAATACGTGAGCAGGATACTATAACAAACGTAGTAGATACAATGAATAAAAAATATTTCAGTACTACTTGTAGAGTATTTAATACAATTTACAGCCTGACAAAAAGATGTAAACCATTTCCAGACATAGAAGATGAGATCGAACTGCAAATGAAAAATGGATTAGATATGGGAATAGGATTGCATTCACGTAAAACTGCTGTGAAAATAGTAGATTTTATTGCCAAGGAAATTAAAAAAGAAATATTTACTAAAATTACTGCAAAAGATAAGAAAATATGTTTGATTATTGATGAAGCTTCAACTATATCTTGCAAACCAGTTATAATACTGTTCTTAAAAGTTGAGGACTCAGTTTCATCTCCAACAATTTTTGTTGAGCTAGTTGAATTGGAAAAACAAGATGCAGAGACAATATGTTCTTCAGTTCTGGAAAGCTTACATAAAATTGGGCTTACCAAGAACTACTTACAAAAAAATTTAATCGGATTTTGCTCTGATGGTGCAAGTGTTATGCTTGGGCGAAAATCTGGAGTGAGCACTAGGATCACAAAAGACTTCCCAAACATAATAATATGGCACTGTTTAAACCATCGCCTCCAACTTGTTTTAGATGACTCAATAAAGGAAATAAAGCAAGTAAATCATTCCAAAATATTCCTTGATAAGATATATACTATTTTTCATCAATCCAATAAGAACCAGATTGAACTTACCAAAATATCCGAACAACTTGGAATTGAAATTATTAAGATTGGTAGAATTTTGGGACCAAGATGGGCTGCCTGTAGTTTAAGGTCAACCCTAGCTGTGTGGCGCGCTTATCCTGCACTACATCACTATTTTTCTTCAAATACCAAGTACTTGGGTATGGCTACCCGTCTTAAAAATATATTTTTTTTAACTGATTTGGCATTGATGATTGATATTTTAAACAAAATTTCTCTGCTTTCCAATGCACTGCAAGCAAGAAATACAGACATAATAAAGGCTGAAAAACTTGTGATTCGATCTATTAAAGCATTTGAAATGCTTGAAAAAGAAAAGGGTCCATACGAAAAAAAGGTTAATGAATTAATTACTTCAGAAAGCTACAAAAAAAATCGATTTTGTAGAAAATCATCGGTTTGTTGGCCTTCCTCGGAAAACACTTTTACAAGGCATTGTAATGAATTTAAAAAAAAGATTAATGGATTGTGGCCATTTAAAAGCAAGTTGTAGCCAATTTGATGATAGTAATACATTACAATTTCTCAAGTTTTTGGAGCCAGATTACTGGAATATTGAAGAAGTAATAGTTCCATGGAAAGCAGCTGAAGAGCAATTGCATGTATTTAATACATTTTTCAATTACCAAATTGAGATTAATGAGTATCGAGATTTTGTGGAAAATGTGTTAAAAAGCAACGAGAACTATTCAATTCCTGAAAGTGTTCAAAGAGCTAGAAATATTGTCAGAACTGTAAGTTCAGCAGAAGCAGAAAGGGGTTTTTCAAAGATGAACATTATATGTTCTGAGAAGAGAAGTCGGCTAACTGTTTCCAATATATCAAACATTATGATTATCGGTCTTATCGGCCTACCGCTGAAGGAATCGAATCCTACTCCTACAGTGCAAAGATGGTTAAGGGTAAATCACACAGCTGATGATGCTCGGATAAAAGCAAAGAAAATTGCAAGTGAGGACACAAATCAAACAGCAATATGGAAATATCTTCACTAACTGTTTATGAGGTATTTAATATTACAAATCTTCCGTTACACATAATCTAGTTGTCTTTACCTCTTTTACTGTTCTTATTGCAGTATTTAATGCGTGAATTGTTAGACTACCTTTCGGTATATCTTTTGGTATAGTTAAAATGGTCATTAGGACATAGAACCTGTTGTTAATTTTTTTGAATCCCACCACTGCGTAAAACCTCTGTCTCTACGGAAACGTGTGACTCATCTAAGGTAGTATGTAACAATGTTGAATCCAGTGATATGATAGAATTCTGTGATAATGCTGCAGCAGTAAGTAATAATTTTGAACCTCAAAATGCTAGAGAAGTGTGTAATAACGTTAGTTAAGGACTTAACGTTAGAATCTAACCTGTTTCTCCACCCACATCATGTCCTGAGGTGGGGACTGTGTTTCTACCAATTTGATGCTTGACACTATTGCAGATAGGAATCGAGCGAGTTTTGAACATTCACCTGAGTGGTCTGTAGAGGGAGGGGGGTCATCTACTAACCCACACTCTCTAAACCCACGGTCAGGGGACACAAATGGGGTAACTGAGTGGCACAAAACCTATGTTACTTTACCCTCCCACATAGAAGCTCAGAGTCAGGAGTTCCAGGCTGCCTTACACACTGATCTCAGCATACAGAACCTGAGGAGTCTTGCAGACAAAACACAGGAGGAGTCGGACAAAGAAAGGGTGTTTTGGGATCAAAAGAGGTAGTACAGGGAAACCATTCATAATGACCCTCAGCAGGTCTGGTTAGGAGACCGGCAGCTTATCATACCTTATCAGTTCAGGGAACAATTGCTGAGAGTTGCCCATGAGATTCCCCTAGGTGGACATTTAGGGGTTTTAAAAACAAAAACCAGGTTAGCACACAACTTTTACTGGCCTCGCTTGGAGGCCGACGTAGCTAATTACTGCCGTTCTTGTCTGACCTGTCAAAGGGTGGGGAAGACTGGACATATCCACAAAGCCCCATTAATACGTTTGCCTGTAATTGATGAACCCTTCCAGAGAGTTGCTGTGGATATTATTGGGCCTTTGGCCATACCCAGCACCTCCGGGAAGCGTTTCATCCTAACAGTGGTAGATTATGCTAGCCGGTACCCGGAAGCCGTAGTATTATCCTCCATTAGGGCCGATAAAGTGGCAGATGCCCTGTTACCTATATTTTCTCATGTAAGGTTTTCCAGGGAAATGCTTACAGATCAAGGAACGCAGTTCATGTCCAACTTGATGCAGTGTCTCTGTAAGGAAATGCAGGTGCAACATATCGTAGCTAGTCCCTATTACCCACAGACTAATGGTCTCTGTGAATGTTTTAATGGGGCCTTAAAACAGAAATGCTTGTAGAGTCCCAGGGAAGGGACTGGAAGCGTTACCTTCCGCACCTGTTATTTGCTTACCGAGAAGTACTACAGGCATCAACAGGTTTCTCACTCTTTGAACTCCTGTATGGAAGTAGGGTACGGGAGCCCTTAGATCTGATAAGAGAATCCTGGGAGGGAGAACTGGTTTCCCCAGAGGACTCAGTCGTTGATTATGTCATGAGGCTCAGAGACAAAATGAACACTTTGGGCCTGTTCTCATGTACCAACCCTGTCAAGCAAGCCAGAAGCAGTGGTATGACCACAATGCCAGGGAGAGTGCGTATGAAGTGGGTCAAAAGGTGTGGGTACTAGTTCCTCAGACCCAGAATAAACTCTAGGCTGCTTGGGAAGGCCCATATCTCATTCATCAACGCTTAAATGATGTAAACTATGTAGTCACCATAGATCATGCCAGGCAGAAACATAAAGTTTTTCATGTTAACATGATGAAAGCCCATTATGACAGGGATGCCTACACCCTGCCAGTATGCAGTTTGCCAGAGGAGGGTGATAGGGACAATCTAGTCGATTTAGTAGCTGCAGTGCAAGAGACAGGATCCATTGAGGATGCAGGGTTTAACTCACAGCTAACTGAGCTCCAGAAGACCCAGCTGAGGGAAGTATTTAACCCCTTCCTAGCCACGTCTACTGGAAAGCCTGGGGGGACTCAGCTAGCAGTCCACCACGTGGACACTGGGGATCATCCACCTGTCAGGCAAACTGCCTACTGAGTTTCGCTAGAAGTGAGAGCTGATATTAAGCGCAAGATAGAAGAGATGTTAGCACTCGTGGTAATCCAGAAGTCTCAGAGTGCATGCGCCTCCCCTGTGGTATTCATCCCCAAGAAGGACCGGACCACTCGCTTCTGTGTGGACTACAGGAGACTAAACGCCATCACGGTTTTTGAGTGAGTGGTCCGTTCCTTAGCTGAGTTAACATGAAAAACTCTATGTTTCTTCCTGGCATGATCTATGGTGACTACATAGTTTACATCATTTAAGCGTTGATGGACACACTCTCCCTGGCATCCAATGCCCCGCATGACTGAGCTGCTGGATCAGTTAGCTAGCGCCCATTACTTAACAATTATGGATTTATGTAGGGAATACTGGCAGATTCCCATTTCTAAAGAAGCCCGGGAGAGGTCTGCATTTATTACCCCATTTGGATTGTACGAGTCCAGGGCAATGCCCTTTGGCATGAAAAATGCCCCAGCCACTTTCCAGCGCTTGGTTAACCAGCTGCTAGAGGGAAAATGTATTCCTAACTATAGCACGCTAGCCAAGGCTCCGACGGATCTGACCAAGAAGAGGATGACTCAAATTATTAACTGGACAACCGACTGCGAGGGCTCTCTGTCAGCTCTGAAAGCTGCCCTAGCCAGCTGTCCAGTCCTACAGGCCCCGAATTTCACCTGCAGGTTTGTGGTGCAGACGGATGCTAGCACCAATGGTCTAGGTGCAGTACTCAACCAGGTTAATCCCCCTTGGGGAGGAACATCCAGTTTTGTATTTCAGTCGGAAGCTTCTGCAAAGAGAGGTGGCCTATGCCACTGTAGAAAAGGAATGCGTAGCCATTGTATGGGCCCTACAGAAGTTACAACCCTCCCTGTATGGGTGGAACTTTACAATAATGATCGATCACAACCCTCTTAACTGGTTACACAGGGTGGCAGGTGATAACGGAAAATTACTGAGGTGGAGCCTCGCCCTACAGCAGTATGATTTCACTATTCAACACAAGAAGGGGAGTGAACATGGGAACGTGGATGGGTTATATCGCCAGAGAGAATCTGTGGGAGTTGGCCTGGGCAATAACCTGTCAGTCAATCCTCATGCCATCTCTTAAAAAGGGGAGGTGTCGTGAACAGAGAGAACTTACAGTTATTTATAAGGGTTAACCCATCACATAATTGTGGGGAATAAGGCCTAAATCATAACTGCAGTGTAAATATGGTATATCAAATGAATCCAACGATAAGTTGAGCTACTAAAGTGTAAAATGTGAAGCCATAGAGTGTGTGTGTGTGTGTGTGTGTGTGTGTGTGTGTGTGTGTATTGGGTGGCTCTGCACATCCCAGTATTAGAAGATAGCAGTGTCACCTGTAGCAGCTTCAAAGGGTCCCTGCTGTGAGCTATATACTGACACAAGTTTTTGGATACCTGAATAGACTTTGTGGGGCCGGTCACAGCTGGACATCCTTGCAGCCAAAGGCAGCATTTGAAGACCTATACAGCTATATAGAAATAAGAGCTTCAAAAGGAAATATCTTCATAGTTCATATTTTGGGAAATCTGGGTGCCACTCCATACTGAGGAGCAAATATCACACCGGGGTTGTGAATAACAGGTACTGGTGGTATCCGGGAACAGCTATAATCACATATCTTTGGGAAAGGTATGTCACATTGTCATAATTCCACCATGTTTTGTATTTAAATATGCGGGAGATTATGACCGGTTTATTGAAGGGGGAGTTATGTCTCCGGGATATATCTGTGAAGAATTACCCAAAGGTCAAAACTTTGGGAATATTTGTGAGCATAGTGACACCCAGGGGACATCCCTGCCCCCCTATTAACATTAACACTGCCCCTGTGAAGACCGTCCCACTTCATTTTGCTTAAAAAACCTGTGTTGGGAAGGGGCAAATTGTCAGTCTTTTGGGAAAATCAATCCACATTGATAAGCTGTCCATCTTCCTAGCCAGTTTCCCATGGCACAGATTATACAACTCATGTAAGATATACTCTGAATGTAACCCTTTTATTTTAAATTGCCTTGTTTGTGTATGTTATGTCCATTGTTTTTTAATTGTTTTTGTTTTACATTTGAATGCCCTGTACCTTTGTATATTAAAACTATAAATTTAGTGATGTCCTTGATACTCTAACAAATCCATTAGCCTGTTAAGAAGAATATAGCTCGACAAAGTTAACCCTTTGAATGCCGGTGTGTGATTTGTTGATACATTTGACTAACAAGCCTAGTGTCTGCTTGCATTTATACCTATGTAACAGTCTGCAGGTGTGAAGAGTTAACCCTTTGTTTGCTGGTGTTGGCCTTGCTAGCCTGTGAGTAGCCAGAAGCCTTGTATGCCAGTGTGTGTCAGTATATTGGGGTCCTATTGCCCGTATTCTAGGGGGCTAGGGGGGCGGCATTTTTGTTTTTTGCCCCAGGCGCTAAAATTTTAAGCTACGGCTCTGACCCTTGTTGTGTCTGAAAATGTGTTGTCCAATGAAGTAACACAGGATACCGCATGAGTGGTCTCCAGTGCAAATGATGTACAGCTGTACCCGATTGTGACAGAAGTGAAAGATAAATTTGCTCAACATATGATCTCAGCAGAAATCATGATCACAGATTGTATGACATAATTAATGGGAGAGGATAAAGGAATCGTAATGTCAAGGGCCAATACCATGGGAAAACTATTCCTACACCTTTCCCTTTACAGAATTGACAAATGAACTGCTGAGAGAGATCCACGGAGGGAGTGGAGGCCTACCCATAGTCTATTTATATGGACTCTAACCACGATTCTGTCATAAATGTATGCCACCACATATTTTTGATGAGGGTGGAGTAGCTGATCCTTGAGCCGTTGTAAGGAAGTGGGGAACCATTGGCATCATTACAATTAGTATAGCCCCATGTTGGTGGCAAAGGTTGTTTTGTCCATCACCTCTCTTCTGCCATCTGATTTTCCACTATTCCTTTGTGAGATCCAGGGAAAAATATACCAGGCAGATCAAAGACAGTTATGAAGCTCATCCACCTGTGTCATGGGGTAGGTGTTAAATGTGAAAGCACTGTCCATACAAAAGCGGGTAATTTCATCCCTGCTTTGGGTCTAGCACAATTGTATTAGATAATTCACTTGTGGATTTGCTTTTGTCTTGGGGCAAAGACCCAATTATGTCTTTTATACTTTTGCTACATTTTTCTGATGCGACACACTGTCTAAATCCAGGCAATTGTGCATATTCAAAACATAATGTAAAACATTCTTGACCCTAAAGTTTGCTCCTCCCACAATTTTCTGTCAAAAGGCAACGTTCTACTCTGAGGTTCCTGCTATATACCAACTTAGGGGGTGCAAATCTGGTTGCAGCCTGGGGTACCTCATAGACACAAGAGGAAAAAGGGAAAAGTTTGTCCAAGTTTTCAGTATGAATCAATCTTCTCACCAATGCTTTTAATGTAACTTAACTAAGATGTCATCAGTCTGTGGATGGTAGACAGACATTCTAACTGAGCAGACTTTATGCCTTGGTCTGTGAGGACAACATCTGGCAGACCTACTCTTTAATTGTTTTTTACCAATTAGTTGACCAGTTGCTTGGCCATGGCCGCCATGGTATCTATCAACATAATTTACAACCATCATTATGCATTTGTAGAACAGGTTTCTAGGAATCCCAACTATAACAATAGGAATAAGAAGAACCAGAGACAGGGCTATCAGTTAGGATATCATGGTAAAAATCTAGCCACCTCAGCATAAATATATACTGTCAATAGTATTCTTTCTTCCATGTGACCACCCCTTAGAATAGTGTAGACAAGGGTTAGGATTTGTTTTCTCTATAGTTGAGGGGTGGCCAGATGCTTAAGGATGTTCCTTGTTTGTTTACTTTTCTTTCTTATACAAAATATAATTTTGCAAAATAAAGCAAGGTTACCTGGGCATTTTTACACCTGTTTATGATCGATCATTTACCACAACAACATTTTCCAATTTTTTACCCAAAGCAGGACCTTTCCTTTCACAACCACTCTGAAATATGATAGGGACACAAGTGAAAGGTTTAACCCATCTTCATTAATATCACTCCAACTCATCATTATTAGCTTGTTATTCAACACCTTCCCCCACTAGAACCTCTTGATAGACCAAATCATGTGATCCTTTTTCCTCTGTTTCCAGATTTTGGAAGTTTATATCCAGGACAGGAAAGAGGTGGGATAAAAAGAAAAGGTCTCTCCAGGGTTCTTGGAGCTATTGAACAAAACATTTGGGTCATTCACTGTACACAGAGTATAAATACATGTCCAGTCTCTGTCTATCAGTACAAGATACAGCAAGTTAGGGCTTAGATCTACCCTCGGGGTAGGTGATTTTACCCTTTATTGACCTGTGCATGCATAGGATTATACATCCACATGTATAAACCCAATGTAAATGGGACATTTACTGAGCACTTCCTTGGAAGGCAACAGACCCTCCATTGCCTGTAATAGAGGCAGTCCTGGTACAACAGGAGCAGTAGTAAAGACCTGCAGAGGATTAGTAAATCTGGGAGCAGATGACTTCAAGCCCTCTTTTCTTCACTACCTAGACAGATGGCAGTACAGAAATGGGGGCAAAAAAAACCTCCTAAGGGGCTTGGTTCTCGGTTTCTGAAGTTTACTTGGAGCTGGTAAAGTGGTAAAGATAGCATGGACCTTGGCTACTGTAGATATACCTGGGACCGTAGTAACTGATGACTGACCTGTTTTTTTCTCTCTCTCTATTGCATCTTTCCAATGCCTCTCCCTTATCCAGGGCACTCTTGATCAGATGATGGCAGGCATAATAGTTGAAGACAGATGTAGGTGGACACATTGAGCCAGGAGCTGAAGAAGTCTGTTAACAAGCTGCTCTAGCACCATAGCTTCCACTATCTGCTAACAGTTTGGAAACTTGGCTGTAGCATAATTTTATCGCAATTGTGCAAAGGGTCTAGGGCTGTGAGTCATCCTAATCATCATCATCATCATCAACAGCTATTTATATAGTGCCACTAATTCCGCAGCACTGTACAGAGAAATCACATCCATCAGTCCCTGTCCCATTGGAGCTTACACTCTAAATTCTCTAACATACACATATTCAGACAGAGAGACTAGGGTCAACTTGATAGCAGCCAATTAACCTACCAGTATGTTTTTGGAGTGTGGGAGGAAACCGGAGCACCCGGAGGAAATCCATGCAGACACGGGGAGAACATACAAACTTCACACAGATAAGACCATGGTCAGGAATCTAACGTATGACCTCAGTGCTCTGAGGCAGAAGTGCTAACCACTAAGCCACAGTGCCGCCCTAAAAAAGTCTTCAGCTCTGAAATGTTATCTGGCATGAATAGGAGACAGTCAAAAATAGCAGCTTCAACCTTTTGATGGTCTCCTGAGTCTTTGATCCCAAGTCCACATAAGTCAATGGTGCTTCCCCTATTAGCAGTGCTGCCAGGCATATTGCCCAGGAGCTCTTGGGCCGGGTCTGACCCAGGGTCACTTGAAGAACTCAGGATAATCTCCCTTCTTCTTCATAGCGAATAGCGCAGTTATTAGCATCTGGGAATACAGTGTTGGCGGTAGTGCCTCATTTTGAAACAATTGCAACTCTTCTTAATGAGCAGCCATCTACTGCTGGAACAGCTTAAAGAGATTATGAGTCTGTTTGGTAATAATCTCTATGTGCGCCAGTCAGAGGCAGAACTAGCATTCTGTGAGCCCCGCTGCAGGTAGGCGGGGAGGAGTAAGCCGGGGTCCCCTACCTTGTGCAACTGCCATGCAGCGGGCCCCATTATCTTCATGGGCCCTGGTGCACTGCACCTGCTGCACCAATGGTAGTTTTGCCGCTGATTCCAGCTGTAGTTGCTGCTGTTTTCTCTAGCTTTTATGTTGTAACTCTTTCTGGAGCTCTTGAGTCCTTAGGTTAAGAATTTGACTCAATCCCACTTCTCATATCGACTTGTGGAGGGCTGGACTTGAGTCAGGGCCCCCTGGAGACAGCCGTATAATTCAACAATAACTTTATTAGGCCACAGTGCAGGAACGCCAAACACAGTAATACAGAAACTAATGTGGGTGAAGGATGGAAGTGAATGGACAATATATTGTATGAACACTATTTACAATGGCAGAGGGTAGCACAGAGTGAGGCAACATACTGCACTCCATCCTCTTAGTAGTATCATTCATACTGAGCATGCTTCAGTCTTTTATAGGTGTGAGGTGGGGCAGAGTTATCACATTCTTCTCTAAATATTAACCCCTTCTTCACATGTTACAGACTCCCATTCTGCCACAAGTGGATGTGTGTTATGAAATATTAACACACTTACCTGTAGTGTAAAACGGTAAATCCGGCAAAACTATCTTCTAGAACAGTATCCTTAAAACTGGATTTCAACTAAAAAAAAAAAAGTAAAAATGACAAAATATGTATACTGTACTCATCAAACAGTGGAGTCAAACAATGTTAAACAGAAACCCAGCCAAGCGTGAGCTAATAATGTGCAGAATGCAATAACATGTGACATAACCAGTATACTGCTATCTTGAGTAAAAATAATCTTCCTTGTAGTTTTGACACCCAAGGGTACTTCATTTTACTCTGCTGGCTGGGGCGGTAACTGATATAGCACTCTACACAAACTGCTATTAGCATTTGTAGTAATATAGTGTTGTATATGTTATACAATACAACTATTGCCATTTGAATCACAGTTATATTTACAAACAAAATGAAATTATAAATTAGACCAAGACTGCAAGAGAATTAACACTATATACATTCATCCCCCTACACTTTGTTCCCCTCACAATCTGCTGTTCAATGTTGCAGCCTTAGTTCCACTGTTAGCTCCATTTTTACAGCTAAGATTACATACATTCTATCACTACAATTGAAGGTTTAAAATGCATTTAAATTGCAAGTTAAGCACATTAAAAATTGTTGTTGTTTAGCTGTATTGCGTTGCAGTGCATTTATTTAATGCTTCTTGTTCAGTGCTTATGATGCACATAAGCGCAGCTGATCTCATTCGTATTCATCTCAATGGGAGCACATTGCAAATGCAATAAGATGCAGTTGAATATTTACATATGTGTTTCCACGTGTGTTTGGTTGAGCAAGATAACTTCCTGTTTGGTCACAGAGGAATGGTAAAAAATGCACATTGAAATTAATGGGTTCAAATACTCATCATCTGCATCTTACGCTCTGACCAAGTGGAATATCTACTACTCCGGACATCTGGCTCTGTCATAGTCTCTCACACACGTAATAATGTTGTCACGGGCACTAGGAGTTTTACCCAGAATTCACCAGGTGGAATTTCACTTTACCAGACGCACGGAGTCTAACACAGTGGCTGGTCTTCTCCAGGAACTCCCGCAAGGGAGTATGGTTTTAGCGGCTGCCACTGTGCAGGTCGCGGCCCTCTGGGAAGTGTGGTGAATATACGGAACTGTACAACTGAATAGGAAAGGTAATGTCAATGATATAAATGCAGAGTCTCTGAACAATGGAAACAATGATAACACGGGAGACTGATGAGCAGTAATAAAATGAAGAGAAAGTTCCAAAGTGCATTAGCACACAGGTAGCATACAGCAGACCAATATATGACAACTGGATAAAGTCTATGGAAGGACCAATCAATAATGCAGCAGGAGAGTCAGCGACTCGCAGCTATACTTCAGAGGCACTATAGGCTTTAGTCCTAATAACAGGTACCATGCAAAATAGTAGGGTAAGCTGCTCCTGACATATGTTCCCGCTGGTAAATGTAAAGACTTGTGCAGATGCTGGTATAATACTAGATAGCATGGAGCGGTCTGTGACCGGTAAGTCTCACCACTGATATGGAGAGACGACTTGTCCAGGTGCAGGTATATTACCAGGTAGCGTAGAGTGGTCTGCGGCTGGCAAGTTGCACCACTGATATGAAGAGAAGACTTGTCTGGGTGCAGGTATGTTAACAGGTAGCGTAGAGTGGTCTGCGACTAGCAAGTTGTACCACAGATATGGAGAGACGACTTGTCCAGGTGCAGGTATGTTACCAGGTAGCATAGAGTGGTCTGCGACTAGCAAGTTGTACCACTGATATGGAGAGACGACTTGTCCAGGTATGTTACCAGGTAGCGTAGAGTGGTCTGCGACTAGCAACTTGTACCACTGATATGGAGAGACGACTTGTCTAGGTGCAGGTATGTTACCAGGTAGCGTAGAGTGGTCTGCGACTAGCAAGTTGTACCACAGATATGGAGAGACGACTTGTCCAGGTGCAGGTATGTTACCAGGTAGCGTAGAGTGGTCTGCGACTAGCAAGTTGTACCACTGATATGGAGAGACGACTTATCCATGCGCAGGTATGTTACCAGGTAGCGTAGAGTGGTCTGCGACTAGCAAGTTGTACCACTGATATGTAGAGACGACTTGTCCAGGTGCAGGTATGTTACCAGGTAGCGTAGAGTGGTCTGCGACTAGCAAGTTGTACCACAATATGGAGAGAAGGCTTGTCCAGGTGCAGGTATGTAACAAGGTAGCGTGAAGTGGTCTGCGGCTGGCAAGCTGTACCATGATATGGAGGGAAGGCTTGTCCAGGTGCAGGTATGTAACAAGGTAGCGTGAAGTTGTCTGCGGCTGGCAAGTTGTACCACGATATGGAGAGAAGGCTTGTCCAGGCGCAGTTATGTTCCACAGCAAACGGAGAGCACGAGTAGAAACCGGAAACACCTCGGAGTCACAAGGGAATGAGAACCAAAGAACAGGCAACGGTAATAGAGTAACAGGTGCCTTAAGTAGTGAGAGGTGATTGATTGACCAATGAGACTATGAGCAAGGTTTTAACAGTCCGTGGTTTCTGCACATGCGCAATCCTTGGTCAAGATGGCGGACGGCCGCGGCGCAGAACAGGCGCCGGCAAGAGAGAGAGAGACCCATGTCCCAAACCAGAGGCACTAACCGTCCGGTGAGTGACAGTACCCCCCCTTTTAAAGGTGGGCACAGAACACTTGGAACCGGGTTTGCCCGGATATTTAGTAAAAAACTTTTTTAGAAGTGCTGGAGCATTAAGGTCATCCGCACGGATCCAAGAGCGCTCTTCCGGACCAAAGCCTTTCCAATGCACCAAAAATGAAGAACTCCTCTAGAAATTTTAGAATCAAATATATGAGTAATCTCAAACTCCTCCTGTTGTTGAACTTGAACTGGGCGAGGTGCTGAAGAAGGAACAGAAAATCGGTTGATGATAAGAGGCTTGAGTAATGAAACGTGGAAAGAGTTGGAGATACGAAGGTTCTTAGGCAATAACAGCTTAAAACAAACAGGATTTATCACCTGAATGATTTTATATGGACCAATAAAACGTGGAGCAAACTTCATAGAAGGAACCTTCAGGCGAATATTCTTGGTAGAGAGCCATACACGATCTCCAATTTTGAGTGCTGGAATTGCTCGCCTCTTTTTATCAGCAAAGAATTTATATCTCGAAGATGCCTTCTTCAGAGAGGCAAGAGAGAGAGAGACCCATTTCCCAAACCAGAGGCACTAACCGTCCGGTGAGTGACAAATGTGCTGTATTCCATTCATCTAATATATACACTTTTGTCTCGTTGATGAAGTTAGTGCAACACTCCATCCCTCATTGTAACCCCTTCCCCTCCTTTCCTCTGTTAATATCCACCATGTTCATTTTTCTATTCTCCCTCTTTTCTATTTTGCTGTTATTTCAAACTGTTTTGCAAAAATCTTTAATAAAAATTTAAACCAGTCTAAACATAAAATTCATATTAAAGGGATACGTAAACACAAAGCAGTGTATGCTTGTTTTTACTTATATTTTAACATATGATAATAAAAGCATTATAAATGCCAGATTGTAGGGAGGTGTTTTTCACCAGATTAATGGCTTCTCCCTATTTAACAAACCTCCAGGACATCGGTAGCTGTCGCTGAGGGCCTCTGACAAAAGTTTCCCCATGCAAAGCATGTTGAAGCCTATTTAACATGAACAGCGGCGGAACAAATACCACTGCTGTCCTTCTATCAATATTGCCATCTCAGGATTCCGATAACATTGTGGAATACATAAAGATAGGCTTTACTTAATTAAATAAAGACTTTCTTTGTATTAGAATGCTCGATTCAATCACTTTTAAAAAAACATTTTTTAAACATTCTATTCTATTCTATGTTTATATTATCTTTTTGTTTATTTAGTGAATCTGTAACTGGGGTCCCAAGTCCAGGCTTCCAGTTGCAGTGTGCATGTGCAGATGGACAAAGACTGGCTAGCAAATTGGTAAGAGTCCCAGCGAATTGTAAATGGTAAAAAGCAGTGAGAAAATACAAATAGACCACTGAGTCACTTAGGCTTTAACATGTTCAAGTGGTGCTATGATTATATGGAAATATGTGTGTATGTGGTTGCACCAGTCCTTTACACTTCCATTTAAATGCAGTGTGTGGTTTTTGAAAACAATTATATTGCCCATGGTTAACGTAAAGTGAGGACTGAGGAAATGTATTACTGTAGAGAGATGATTACTGCTGATTATCTTTCAGTAATCAGCAGAAATAACCTATACTGTATCAGAAATATTTAACTTACCATTTTCTTTATTGTAGTGGTTATGGATTTGTAGTACATAGAGGTGCTATTTTGTAAACTGGGATCATAATGAAGACCTTGTAATTCCAAAGTATGTACCACAGTGAGGCTCTGTGTTGTTGTTGTTAAATACACTAAAGAAAGAAGGAAAGAGAGACAGAAATTACTGGAATTACATGATTCTTTCTTGCTTAAAGGGTCTTGTCTGTCTTCAGATCACTTTCACATTATTGCTTTGTATGTGCTCTTCTGCAACTTTTACTGAATAAATTGATTTTTCTTTTTAATTCTTCTGAGGGTTAACCCAGGGCAATGACTATAAACACCAGATGATGTAAGTACATGTATGAAAAGCACAGAATGAAGCTACATGATAAACAATATGTTTGGTAATCATTAGAGGAGGCATGTGCAAGTATATAAATAGGTGTAAAACAGTATTAATGGTTCTAATTATCATGATTAACCCGAGATGCTAAAGGTAATTTTTTATTGCCCCTTATCGTAGGGCTAAAAATAATTTACACCTAGAAACAAAGAGTAAATTCACAAGGTACATATTTGCCAACTATTCTTATTTTTTCATTTTTAAATGGTTTGTCCCTGTAAATGTATCGGGTTTTCAACATATTCCAGTTGCCAAATAGTAATTGTTCATATTCTGCATATTCATTGCTGGTCTCACTCTTTCTTCATAATATCGGTACTTTATGAGATAATACTAATTTAAAATAAGCATTTAATTAACCAGCTTTATTGAAACACATCGCCTCTCTAACTGGTAATCTTAGTTGAGCTGGTAAGTCTCATAGGCTTGCTAGGTGCACACTTCAGGCAGCAGTGGGAGAAGCTGGATTTGGCCCCCTAATTTTCCATTCTACTGTTCAGTCAATTGGTAGGTATTCTTGAGGCAAGTATTGCTGTCTGACATTCCTCACACACTTCATTCACAGGGATACGGCTCACCACAGCTCCCTAACTTGTTCGGTGCTTTCTGTATATACCTGTCAGATCCCAGGTAACCACTCGCTACAAACTGGTTCCCTTTCACACCCATATAGCTAAACCTGAAACTCTTATCACTCCCTGATATAATCCTGTATTAAATCTTTAGGGGACATCCTCTCAGAGGATAGTGTTCACACATTTGATCACTTAAAATCCAAGTTCCAAAAAAATTTCTTTTCACTATTTTCATCCTCTCACTTATTTTGGAGGACTTATTACTCACCTGTCCTCTTCAGGAAGCCCTTTCACATCTTTACTAATTGGTCATATCGGTTCACGATTCACTACAAACCTCTAGTCATAGATTAAATTTGGAGTAGGACCTGATTCCACTTGAGGATGAGGATTGGGTGGGGTTATTGGAGCTGGTCCCGGTTAAAAAGCTGCAATCCTAGGTATAGGGGAAAAGTCTGACCACCACTCCCCTCATCAATATCATCATCATCATTTATTTATATAGCGCCACTACCCGTCCCTGAGGCCTCAGTGGCTACTCCAAGCTGCAGTTTTTTCTGAAGGTCCAAAAGCGGAGACTATATGAGGCTAAGAGTTAAGAAAGGCAGATGTTCCACCTAATAACCGTTCCCTCTGGGGTCATTGCAATTGGGCCCTTTAATACTACACTCATAAACACTGTGTGGACTCTGACTGCACTAAGGGGTATTAGTGAGGATTTTTCTACCCACAGACTTCCAGGTGCCCTAATAGTGCGGGAGTTACCTAGCTCATATCACTTGGGGGAGGTGGGAAGGTCACACCAGGGACATGTTTTATCAGAGGATACCTTAGGGCAGGGGGGCTGTCAGTTCCCAGGATCACACAGGTTAGGGAATAAAAAGAAGCCCTGAGAGCCCAGAGGTGTGTTTATTTTGGGCAAGACTAGGTGATGCTCTAGTCAGAGTAAACTTGCCATCAGGACTCCATTGGATTTCCGTGCTGTTGGGGCTTTTGCCAGTCATCTACTTTGGGGACTGTAATCTGCCATTTGCCGGACACTGTTACCCCCTTGGTGATTGTATTTACCACTGGTGTGTTCTGTTGATGTTCCTGACTTCTAAGTGTACCTTCAACACCTAAATACATTTCTTTGGATTTATACCTCGTGTCTGTCCGAGTGATATTATGAACCCCACATCCTCACATGGAGTCATAAAGGCTTATGGGTGCTTGAAGTACATTTATTCTCTTATTCCAGAGGCATGACATCACACAACACTTACTAATTAATAATCCTGCGGTGACACTGACGGCCATGCTTCCAAAAATTATAGAGGCCAATGTCCATTTGCAGCATGCTGTGTGTATAAACTTCACCTTGTCTACGTCCAACACAGGCTCTGTATCCACACCCCGCTGGCCTGCCATTGTAACAAAAGAGCTGTAGAGAATAAACATATGTCATGAACACTTATTTTGACAATACTACTCATCGTGAAAACCCCATTAAAATATATTTATTTTGTCAAGCAGATGCTTAAGATACACATTTGAATGTAATTATATGATGTTTTCTTAGGAATTACAATTATCCTGTTTGAGTCATGTCCTCCTGTTATGTCATTTGGACCATGGGATTGATGATTGATGGGGATAGACATCACTCATCTGAAGGACAAAGCTATAAAATGATAAATATTATGAAGGACACTAGTTTAAGAGACAAGCCAAATGAGAATGGACGCACATTGCCGGCAATAACAGTAGCTCGTTATTAGAGGCGCAAGGAGAAGTGGGCGGAGATTCCAGCCATAACAGCTAAATACATCAGCACGATGAACCTCTGTGTGCATTCCAGAGACACCTCACGCGGAAATAAATCTTCCCCTTAGAATGTATAGTACTGCAAATAATGATATACTGTAGATGGTGTTCTATCTACTGTGTGTGCTAATACATAGCACACACCGTAGGGCAAAAGTATACATACAATCCCAGTTGAATAGCCAGAATACCAGCTCCAAGACCACGCCACCATATACAACCCTATAGTAATATTCCTTATGCAATAATATGCCAGTAATACACACAACATAATGTAACATGCTAATTAATAAGCCCAACATGATGCAAGATGCTAATTAATAAACCCAACAAAATATAAATGTGCTCATCAAGATGCTCTGGATGTACCCAGCAAGATGATATGAATGTTCCCTGCAGTCACTTAACTCAGCTCTTGGGGCACCACCTTCTTCACCTCTTCAATAGATCTTGTGGGCACTGGCATCTACAAGTACATCAATTACCCCATATCAACACCTACTACACCCAGAAACATCTCACCTCCAACTAGAACCAACAAACTCGAAACCCCTGTGAAATCCGCAAAGGCAGCAACCAACACGAACAAACACACGTACAAGCGCAGATGTTCAAGGGGACCCCCTAACCACAAATACAAACTGGTATGGTTAAGTTAAACCATGATGCTGACCCTAGTGTCTGAACTTTCTTTGAATTCAATTGTATGGTAGTGTCATATACCACAAAGTATTGCAAAGTTAGAGATAGCAAGGCCACTGATTAGGACTAATTATGTCAGAATGGATTATTGAGTGAAACACATGCTCAAGCATATTTGACTTTTCTCTCCCGATACTTATGGGAGGAGAATATATTTAGTAATAATACAACTACCCATTTATTTGCTTCATTGCTCAAAGTTAATTAATGTGACTTTACTAAAGTGCTATTGCTGCTCCAGCAAATTAAAAGGCAAGAAATCATGTATGATTGACAACCTGGCAATGGAAAAAAAGACCAATACATAGTTCACAGTGTGCTTAACAGATAGATACTTAATTTCTGATACAGTACGTTCACTTTCAGCAATTCACCCCAAAAGCACTATTCATTCATTAATATAAATTCATTCAAACTACTACTTTGCTTTTTCATATCCGGGTGTCTTTACCTGAAAAATTGATTACATCTATTAACAGTAATCTGAATTGTTACTTTTTAAAATGTTGGGAGTTATACCACTTTCGTGGTGTGGTATAACCCTTTAAAGGGCTTAATAGTCCTCATAAAAAGTAAACAGTTCTCATATTTCAGGTCTGCTAAGGGAGATTTTATTTTCCTGCAGGAAACTTACTTTGTGCACCCAGAGCTCCTCTCTTATGGGATCTGGATGACCTTCCATGTGTGTGGCATGAAACTAGAGAAACGAGGAATGGCAATCTTGATAGCTTGCCGCATTACTTTTGAACCCCTGGAAAGTGGAAGCAATATTACCAGGATATTTTAACTTGGTTCTTAGCCCCAGCTTGAATAGCTCATCTACCACCACCTGACCGCCTGAAAAAGAACTCCAGTATTCCAAAGTTTTGTCCACATTCAACTCTTAAAATTCACTCAACAAACTGCAAATCATTTTAGCAAAAAAAAATGTCAAAAGCAGAGAACATCACACAGTCTATTAAACCCCAGACCCATATGAGTACTCAGCAGCCAACTATAAACAGTTCTCTGAAATCTTAGTTATACATCTCCATACTCTATTTAAAAGTTGTTCTCCGGGAGCAACCTTTCTGCAAACAAACCACTGATAGTGGTGATCTAGAAGGACATACATACATAATTGCACCAGCTTTCACCTTACCTATTAAATCATGTGCCAAGATTCTGGCAAATCAATGAAGCTCTATACCCACTCCCCTTTGCTCCATTATAACCAAGTGGGGCTCACCCAGGCAGCAAGCTAGAGATATCACAAATATAGCAATTGACCTGATCCACATTATCGTTGAGAGAAAGACCACAATCTTATACTCACTTAATGCAAAAAGGCATTTCATGGAAGTTTATGGCACTTTATGCATCAGATGCTGAAAGGCTTTGGTATGACTGGGGACTACATTATGACATACATAATGTACAGTTTACTCTATGCATCATTCTTTTTTTAAAAAATTAGCATATGTTATTACATTTACATACATTAAACTAATCTAAGTTTATTATTATTGCGTCAAGTGGTTTTTATTTTGTTTTTTTCCCCCAAAACCAAGCATTTGGGAACCCACCCCCTCCCCGTCTAGAAATTATGTGTTTGCCCCTCAAGGCGACAAAGTTCAGGGCTCCCATGATTCGAGCTTTACTACTGGGCTACTCAACTATGCCAAAGAGTTGATTGCTTTGCTTCTTCTTGAACATTGTTCTGGGTGATATTGAAACTAGATTCCTTAATCTAGCATCTCTGTAGTCTTTACTGACTAGATTTTCAGCTAAGGTATGGGACACTTGTAGGAATTGATTCTCTTTATCCTCCCCCAAACTCAACCATTGCCTGTCCAACCTGTGGCTCCCCAGCTTTTCTGCAACTACAAGCCCCAGCATGCTTGCCAGTAGATAGCCATCCAATAGCTGGCAGGGCATCCTGGGACTTGTAGATTCACAATAGCTGGAGAGCCACAGGTTGGCAAGGTCTGCTAAAGAGAAAGCTTCAGTTTCCTCCAGATAGCCTTTCCATACCTTGTCTGCAGCTAAATGCTCATTTGCTAAGACTTGGAAGCAGCCTGTCAGGACCCCATGTTTATGTGTCGAGAGATATAACCTTAGGTTCCTTTGACATTGGGGCATGAGGTGTTGCCCATCTACAATATTTGCAGATTAATATCTAAAAACTAGAATGGCCCCTGCAAGACCAACTTTACCATCATGCACACTGGAGAATACCCTTCTCCTACCTTCCTTCCCTCTCCCCCTTATGTATGTATATTTTTCTTCATTATTTGTAGTAGTTAATGGCCCTGATTATCTTTGTTATTCCATTGCGTTTTTTGTCTTTTGTAAAACTGTGAATTCTGCAAAGGTTTTGTTTTTATTGCGCGTTTCCCTACAAAATGAAACGCTATGAAAAAAGCCAAACAAAAATAAAAACTTCCAAGTATATCAGCTGTAGTCAAGTGTCTGGAAACAGATTGTGAGCCTATGACCTACATCTATGTATACATATTAACATATTTAACCCTTTAGCACCAGAGAATCTCATGTTACTACAAAAATAAACAAAATTCCTAAACTCAGAGTTTTCTTTATTTACTGTAATTTATGAACATATGACACAGTGTATTTGTGTATGTGTGCAGGAGGGACTGTCCCTGTTTTCAGCATAAAAAAGGCAAAGAAAAAAGCTGAGCTCTATTTACAATCTAAAATGAGAGGCGCTGAACATAGGGGTACAATAGGGTCTTTGTTAGGTTTTCATTCTACCTCTGCTGTCCAGTGGAAATACCTAAATTCCAGACATCTCCTCCCTCTGTTGATTTTATCACAGGCTGAGAAAAAGGGGGGTTAGAAGATTCACCAATTCTCAGAAACCAGGAAAAAAAGAAAGAAAGGAATAAGAACTGCACATGAGGCCAGTGCAGAAGATAACTTGAATTTTGAAACTGGTAGTGAAACATGTTACGCTGTAAACACTCAACTTTAACTTTGCGAGGTAGTAAAACACTAATGAAATAGTGTAACAATATCTCACTGTTGATATAATCAGTCAGGCAAACTCATTCACAAAGGGCATTAATGGGAAATCTCATGAATTAGCCCCCTGCACTAATGTTACTAGGCTCGCCAAATAGCTCAGTTGCAAGGTTTGTTCCTGTTTTTAGGCTTCATACAATTACAGTTCTTACTGTTTTCGAGTAAGTGCTGTCTATGTATACCCATGTCTGACCTGCACATGCACACTGAGATTAATGGAGTACAAAAAAATAAATAGCTATTGTGAAAGAGTGCAGTTTCTTATTCTAGCCTGGAGATGTCACTATTGTGGTAATGGACACCTAAAGTATAAGGTACATTTTATGGCCCGGGCAAACTTCAGGTCTCATGAATTGGTTGAGATGTCTCAGGGGTGGGCAACGTGTAAATTATTGATAGTATGGCTAATTTCAAATTCAAGTTCTAGGAGTATAGTTACTAAACTGCGGGTTTGAAAGAGTGGAGATGTTGCCTACAGCAACCAATCAGATTCTAGCTGTCATTTTGTAGAATGTACTAAATAAAGGATAGCTAGAATCTGACTGGTTGCTATAGGCAAAATCTCCACTTTTTCAAACCCGCAGTTTAATATATATACCCTCTAGTTTAAAAACAGTTAAAAATATACTTAGAAACCATGTGAATAGGGTTTCAATTCAAGATGTTGATAAAATAATTAAGACCTCTTTTCATGTATTTCTTCACCTCCTTCTCTTGCAATGTCATAACTTACACTCTATATATAATATGTAAAATAAAATGCTCTGCTAAACTTTATAAATTCATCCCCAGAAGTGAGTAATGCTGACATTTTTTTTACTTATGGCAACCATTCAGGTCCTACCTGACTGAGTGGTGGATAATAATGATGCAAATGTGGAAAATCAGATCAGTAGGGGGTCCACGCCTCTGGTCCTTTGCGAAGACATTGCCCCAACAAAATGTTGGCTACAAAATGGGAGCAGGGGAGTGCATGGACCAACAGCAGGTAGCTTGCAACTTCCTATTGGTCTGTAAGGTCATCCCATCCCACCCAGGCTGCACATGCTGCAGTGTAGCCTAAACCTCACTATCGGCAGCTCTACATAAAAGTAGAAGGCAGATCTAGAACATTTATGATGTTTGTTTGAATTTTATTAAGATTATATCTGTAGTACCCGGTGCTTCTTGGTCTTCCACGGCTTCAATAACAGCTTCCCTGCATAAACTAGAGAACTATAGAAATCATCTATCTCCACCTGATTTGATGCTTGTTTGGAAGTAGTAAAACCGATTTCTGCAGTACATTTAGCACTATACAAATTACAATACATACATTAACTCAATTTGCTGATCTTTTTCAGTTAAGACATTACCAACCCACCTCATACATTTCTTTCTGTTTATCTGAACCCTGGCACCAACCATGTTCATGTATACCCTCTTTCTGTATTCAAAACCAAGGTCATCTCACAAGAGATATTCAAATTAAAAATTCAAACTGGTTTGAAGTTTGGACAAATGTGTCCAGTTTGGTGACTTTGTGCTTGCTCTAGGTACAACTGCGATTCAATTTGGATTAGGCTGCTGCTGTTGGAAGTTTGCAGGTATTTTAAAGTTAAAGAGGAATTATTATAGGGAAAATATTGCAAGATGCTTCTACACTGCAGCAGCTTACATCTCAGCAGTCACTTTCTAGCTTTCGGTCTTCTCTTTTGTTTTGTTTTTTACTTTAACAAATTAAAATATGTACAGTACAGTAGCTTTTGCAATAAACATATAAATTATTATTATTCTAACACACATCTACACATTAGTAAAACTTTCAGATGTCCTCTGGTGCACTCATAATCCTTAATAAACCGGTGGATTGTTTGGTATGTCAAATATGTCCAGGGATGGTGCCTCATGGATTGAAGATGCCAGATGATAATTCGATTGAAAATTATTGGATCATTATCAGGCTTGTTGGTAAATGCAGTTGGAAGATGTCTATGTGTGGTGTTATCCGACTGCATAAACAGGCCCCTGACATTTTGGAAGTGTGTGGCAAAATATACAAAGTCTATATAAAATACATGATAATGTACCATAAGTATACTTAAATGTACCTCACAGTATACCAAATATGTGTACTATGTACAATGTCCTCTCTAGGCGGTATTTTTTGGGTTGCACTAAAGTAGCATTGGGAACTATTGTAATTATCATGTATTTGACATAAATTTATATATATATATATATATAGTGGCAAAGAGACATATTTGTCACAGTTTCCCTATAAGAAAACAGGTAAAACCACAGCTAGTCTGCTAGGGTTAAAATTTCCCTGGGATCCTCTTTCAGCTCATACACACACAGGTGTTCCACATGGGTGTAATTGGTTTGTTTTGCTGTGATTTGTTTGCAGTGCTTGGGTAGAGGACAAAGACACTGTTTGTATTTGTGGGCGGGACCACCGATGCCAGTCAGTGGCTGGATAGTAGTCAGGGAACTATTGTATAGCTAGATGTAGATGGTGGGAGATTTTGTGATACTTTTGCTGGATGTGACTGCTGTACCATCGCTGAAACTGTTTAGCCATCCTGACAACTGCTAATAAAACAGTGAAATGGTTCAGAAAACCTGTGAGATGCTCCAGTGAATGCAGTACTTTATCACATGTGGTGTCATCGTGGGATATGTAGGACAGCTAAATAACAGCCGTCCTCCTAGTCTCCAGATGCAAAAGTGGTGAGTGGATTCTGTTAAAAACCACTATAATGCATCAAACAGTTGTAATGATTTGTTTCAAATGTTGTTGCTGTGAAGAGACAAACCTGTGTACTGGGAACTGATTAGCAGCTGTTTTGGTTGAAAAGGAAAGCTAAAGTTTAAACACTGCTGGACATTGTAGTGCCACACTTATTAAAGGTTCAAACTGAGTTGGGTGTGGCTATTTACCAGTCAAGGTTTCTAAAGCACATGCCAGCTTTGATTAAAAAAAAAAAAAAAAAAAAGGGGTTTAAAAAAAAACAACACAAAAAGCAAATTTATGTTTCTGGTAATTATAGTGCAACACCTTGTGGGTCACTTAGTTGTGAATTGGGTGTGGTCCAGAAGTTTTGTTGTTTACCTGAATGCAGAGAGAAGCTAGTTTCATTTCCCAGCACAAATTCCTGTGGGAATGGGAAGATATTTTAAGAACCCTAGTGAATGTGACAGCAGTGCAAGAGGAAAATACTCGTCTTCTCCGTGAGGAGATCACTCAGGGGAGATGGGACAGGGAGGCTCCAGCTACCCCCATGCAACAGAAATTAACTTCTGATGATGACGTGGAGGTATATCTAATAGCCTTTGAGCGTGACACCACACGAGGCAAGTGGTCACCTGGAACTTGGTCCGAACACCTGGCTCACTATCTTTCAGGAGAATAACAATGCACCTATATAGACCTAGATAAGGAACAGGCTAGCGAATATCAGCGGATGAAAACCGCCATCTTAGCGCGGGTTGGAGTCACAAGAGCAGGGGGGGCACTACAATATCATGACTGGAAACTCTCCAAAGATTTACCGGTTCGGGCTCAGCTTGCTGAACTTGGTAGATCACTAAAGAAGTGGTTGCAGCCAGAAAAGAACACTGCGGGCAGAATGATCGAAATTCTGGCCATTGACCATTGTATCCAGGGTATGGACCAAGGGCTCCAAAGGTGGGCACTGCAGGAACTATTATTTAGCCAGATGTAGGTGGTGAGAGATTTTGTGATACTTTTACTGGATATGACTGCTGTACCATCGCTGAATCGCTGAAACTGTTCAGCCATCCTGACAACTGCTAATAAACAGTGAAATGGTTCAGCAAACCTGTGTGAGGCTCCAGTGAATGCAGTACTTTTTCACTATATATATATATATATTAGCGTTCCATTCTTCCAGCATTACTGGGACATGTTAGAGCAGTTGGAAGAAAACCGCACACAGGGACTGATATAGATCATCTTCTGACTGTATTTACTAACATGATAATCCAACTATTTTCAATTGGATTATCATTAGGTATATAGTTATTTATCAGACTGCACATGCTGCGATAATGGACCAATTTCCCAGGGGCAACATCACAGTTAATGGCCAGAAATAGCTCTCATTGCTTCACATCACGTCACATTTCATCCAGGTTGGTGCTGGGGGGAGAACTGGTACATGCACCGCAGGACTGGTGGGGGCAAAAGGAAGCCCTACCACCAGAGGTAGTGAGGTTTACTTCAATATGCAAGGCCCCGTCCCTGGACATTAAAAGCATACCAAACAATCCACTGGTTATTAGGCATTGAGCCTGATTCAAGTTCCAACACAACTTGCATGTTAGTTGTGTTTATAAAGAATGAGCACGGAACTTGTGCGTAGTTACAAACATATTCAATTCCGAGCATATCTCAAGATACATTTCCATTTGGATCTGGTTGTAAGTATGCTCTACATACAGGGCCTGATCAACCACTAGGCTGACCAGGCTGCAGCCTGGGGCGCTGGGCCCGGGGGGGCGCGGCGCTGCGGGTATTTATTTTATTTTTTTTCATTCTTTTTTTTTTTTCTTCATTCATTTTTTTTTTCGGGGTGGGGGAGGGGGGGGTCGCCGCGGGGGGGGGGGGGGTGGAGGGCTCCACGATCAAAAGCATTGGTGGTCAGTGGTTAGCAATACACAGCCAATCGCCAGGCTGCCTGTTGCTGTGCAGCAGACAGGAAGCAGGACGTCTTCACTTCCTATCTGCTGATCTGAGGAGAGGAGCGACGCTGGCACAACTACAGGTAAGTGAAGGGCGGAACTGCCCTGCATATCTATAGGGAGGGGGGGGAACTGCCCTGCATATCTACAGGGAGGGGGGGGAACTGCCCTGCATATCTATAGGGGGGGGACTGCCCTGCATATCTATAGGGAGGGGGGGAACTGCCCTGCATATCTATAGGGAGGGGGGGGGGAACTGCCCTGCATATCTATAGGGAGGGGGGGGGGAAACTGCCCTGCATATCTATAGGGAGGGGGGGGGGAACTGCCCTGCATATCTATAGGGAGGGGGGGGGAACTGCCCTGCATATCTATAGGGAGGGGGGGGGAACTGCCCTGCATATCTATAGGGAGGGGGGGGGGAACTGCCCTGCATATCTATAGGGAGGGGGGGGGGGGGGGGAACTGCCCTGCATATCTATAGGGGGGGGGGAACTGCCCTGCATATCTATAGGGAGGGGGGGGAACTGCCCTGCATATCTATAGGGAGGGGGGGGGAACTGCCCTGCATATCTATAGGGAGGGGGGGGGGGAACTGCTCTGCATATCTATAGGGAGGGGGGGGGGAACTGCTCTGCATATCTATAGGGAGGGGGGGGACTGCCCTGCATATCTATAGGGGAGGGGGGGGGGGGAACTGCCCTGCATATCTATAGGGAGGGGGGGGAACTGCCCTGCATATCTATAGGGAGGGGGGGAACTGCCCTGCATATCTATAGGGAGGGGGAATTGCCCTGCATATCTATAGGGAGGTGGTGGGAACTGCCCTGCATATCTATAGGGAGGGGGGAACTGCCCTGCATATCTATAAGGAGGGGGGGGGGAACTGCCCTGCATATCTATAGGGAGGGGGGGGGGGACTACCCTGCATATCTATAGGGAGGGAGAGGGGGGACTGTCATGCATATGTATAGGGAGGGAGAGGGGGACTGTCATACAAATCTATAGGGTGGGAGGGGGGGGGGGGCTGCCATGAAAATCTATAGGTAGGGAGAGAGGTTGATATGTATGAAGGAGGGCAGAGGAGGGGGGCTGATATATGTGACCGGGGGGAGTTTTGATGTGACGGGGGGGGGGGGATAGTTACAGAGGGGAGGTAAGGAAAATAGCTGCAAGGGGGATGGATGCAGGGTGGGAGGTAAAGTAAATGGCTGCAGCAGAGGTTAAGGAAAATGGCTGTGGGGGGGGGGGGGGTTGTGGTAAGGAAATGGCTACAGGGGGTATTTAAAAAATAGAGCAGCTTTGGGGGCAGAATCTCATGATTGTGTGGTGGTCACATGGGTGGTCTCAGCAATCACTAGAATACTAAATATTAGTGAGATGGGGCTGGTAGAGGTTTGTATTTGATTGACAACAAATATTCAGATATTGCTTATATATGCCTGTCCAATGGGGTACTTTTAAGCTGGCCATAATGGAGTGTTTTGTTTTAACTAAAGGGGCCTAATCATTCAGGGTTTGCATTATAATACATTTTTGCATTTTCAAAACAGGACGCCAACTTTCCAGAAGCCAGCGAGAGGATAACAAAGTTGCAAGAGAGAAGAGCAAGAACAGGTAAGAGACAACGGCACAATCTGTCCTAAATTTGAATGCTGGAGAATACACCTGAACATTCGTATTCAGGAGTGTTCCTATACACCTATATATTCGGAGGAGGGGGGGGGGGGGGGGGCGCTGCGGCCCGTATTAGCCTAGGGGCGCCAGAACCCTTAATCAGGCCCTGTCTACATACACAGTACTCGTCGTACGTAGTCACACAGAACAGACTGCAGCATAGGCACAAGCTTATGTACAACAAAAGGTCACATCAGAACACACCAAAAAATACTTAAAAATGCATTTCTATAGTCTAGCATACAGATGTTTTGTGCTAGCTAGTGGCAGACCATACGCATAGTTGCCTAATCTACTGGAATGTCCGGAAGACTCCAGAATTCCTGGGAGTCCTCCCGGGAGAGCAGGCAATTCTCGCAGATCCCGGCCAGCTCTGTAAAATGTAACAGGGGGCGTGGCTTAGTGACTTCGTTCATGTGTCATCGTGACCCCCGCTCCCTACTTTTATTGGCTCAAAATACTGACGACCCTTTGGAGGCGGGGCTAATCACACAATTCTTCTAGCCCCTGCCCCCTGGACCTCCCGGGAAAACTTGCCAATGTTGGCAAGTATGCTCATACGTGCACTTTTTAAATCAAAGTCAATGCCATGATAGTCATCACAATCAGTCAGATTTACATCTGACATGTAGTGGGTGGAAATGATTCGTCTGAAACACAATGTGCTTACGAGATCCCAGGACTTAATTTGGCCATATCTGGGTCAGAACGCCCCTAATGTACATGGCCTACGTTAGTCCACCTCTTTTTCTCCCCTGTCCCTCCCTTCAAGTCGTAGGCATTCGGAAGTGTCATTTGCGTTCGGGACATGAATTACATGCGTTTATTTGTGTAAGGTCCGTCTCTGAGCATGTGCAGAGCTATTGCACAACAAAGGCCCTGATTCATCAAGGCATGCGTCTGCCGATTTTGTGTACATGCCCAGAACCGGAAACAAACGTTTGTGAACGCAGCCCTGTCTGCTGTGTCTTCGTACGCAAAGGACTACTATGCTTACTACGATTTCTGGGAGTGAACTAGGCGGGGAAGGGGCGTTTTGCTGAAGTGAATTTACAGTAAGGGCGTGCCAAACTCAAGCGCATGCAGCCATATCTAAATCAAACTCTGGGCATCTCACAGTTACTTGTTTTTTTCTACCATATCTCTTGGTCCATTTACAGGGCTCGTCTAAGTCCTGATCAGTAGTGATGACAGTCGCGTATGCATGCTATAATGTGTGTTTGCTATCCGGAGCAACTGTAAAAATGTATTTTATGCTCAGTAGACATGAAAATCATCTTTAATGCCTATATTATTACCAGGTGATATTAATTCAATATTTTTTCTTTTAGCTGTACGTTCTTTCGCACATTTATAATCCACATAAGCGTTGGACTCTTCCTGCAGCATCTTGTTAGTAGAGCACAGAAGACCTGCCCCTGATTTCAAAAGTACACAAATCTTGAGATCCGTGCCTTGCTGAATTAGGATGTACGCAAAGCCTAAATACGTGCCTATAATACTGAACGCGGGTAGCGCTCAGAATACATGCCTTGATGAATCAGACCCAATATATGCTGTGCAAATGGATGTATATCTGAACATGAATCAGACTCTATGAGTGCAATTAAAGACAACTGACATTTTTAATCCTCTATAGATGTCTGCTAAAATAACTTTTGTTTATATGCTTATTGAAATGACTGTACAAGACCGGAAACTAGAAACTGACAGTTGGCTGAGACGTGTGTTGCTGCATTGTAAAAAGAAGCATCTTGCTCTATAATAAAACCCTCTTTAACACGCCTGGACAATGTTCTGAATTATTTGCTGCTAACATTGACTACTCTTGTTTGTTATGTTCTGTACTGAACATTAAGGCACACACTACAGAAAATTTTTCCTGTCGCAATATCATTAGCAATTTCACCAATGACTGAAGAATAAAAGTTTCCAATCAGCATAACAGTTCAGATCTGTGCTCTTCATCTGTCAGAACCAAAAAAATGTTCAAAACACTTCATAGAGATCTATGGCCACCGCTGATCCTGCAGTGCATAAACACTGCAGGATTGGAACGACATTGTTCCATCGCTGAACAAGATTTTTAGCCTGCATTCGTGTATGCATTTATTATCAGGGGACATCTTATAACGACTGAATGGCCGATGTCTATCCTACAAGAAAATGAACTGGGATATCTAATAAAGACTGTGGTATCTGAAAATAGATATACATGGGACATTTTTTATATAGAAAAATTAAGTTGTATTATAGAGAGCTGTTCCTTCTTAAGTTTTTATAAGGTGTATTGATTAAGAATAGACATTATAATTATCCGCTATGATGAATTTTTGGGTAGTAATATGTTTTGTAATATTTATGGATTGTTTTTTTTTCTTGTTTTTACCTATTTAGTTACTTGCTGAAGTTCAGAAATAAATTTGTGTTTAGGCTCCTTGTGGTTTTAAGATTATTATTCAGATGTTATGTGTGCATATAAGCTCCCTCTACAAGTTAGAGTTTTTTTGCATCTTATATTTTGTATGGACAATTCATGCTCTGGATGTGGGAATCTTTTCACATTGGCAGCAACTCTAGGAACTATCTATTAGGTTTGAAGCACTGAGCACACTGCATTCTTTTACCATTGGGCTGGTGTATCTGTATCTTGCTAGACCCACACAGAGTGTCACAGAAAGGACAGGCCCTATGCCATTGGTAGTGATGGCAGAAGTGAAGTTAGGTGCGGAAGATTTGAAACCGCATCACTGCTAGAACTGTAGTCACCCAGAGCTGAGTCCGGTCATCACAGTGTGGATGAGCTCCATTTACACAGTCAGTGTTGGTAGCTTGAGGGAAAGTGCTCTTCACTAGAGACAAGTACAACATACACATTTGCATCTTTCTTGATTTGACCATACAAAACAGGTATTCAAACAAATGTAAACGAAAACTGCATTCTTGACAGTTAAAAGAAAAAAGCTAATTTTTCAAAAGGTACTTCCTCATAATGCTGATTTTCCCGTGGTGACAGGAACCAGTTTAAAGAGCAGTCTGGACATTTTTAGGGGTGCTTAAATGGTGTTGGTGAGGGGACCTGGATCGGCTCTACCAATTCACTTCCTATGTGATTCTCCATGTAAGATAAAAATCAGATATAAGAAAAACAAAATCAGTTAGGAGGAGAGGATGGGTCAAGGGCCATATATTATCCAAGCCAGGGAAATCACATTGATTGAAATCTAATAGGGCAAGCATGCAAGATATTCATTATGAATCTGTAATGATGTATCTGCCGGATTTTGTTACTTACTATAGTTAACGCAGGAGTGTCACTTTGTTTTCAGCTAGCGACATCCAAGCATTTTGCCACTTTTAGGATGTGAATGAATGTGCATTCAACTTCCCCAGCAAGCGTCTGAGAAATTGGGGTAGATTGCGCAAAGTCCAAGGGGACTAAGCATTTGTAGAGGAGTTTGTAGGCATTCTCTTATCTGGAAAGCTATCTTACCACTACACATCTCCAGGCACTATGGGCCTGATTCATTAAGGAAAGTAAAAAAAAAAAAATGAGTAGGTTTTCTCCTGGACAAATCCATGTTACAATGCAAGGGGTGCATATTAGTTTATTATTTTGTATATACGTTAAATACTGTCTTTATTTTTTCATGTAGCACACAAATATGTGATAGCTTTATGTTTACACTGAAATTTAAAGTTTATCTAGGACATACCCTACCCTAACAATAAATCTGTCCCCACATTTTAAAATTTAGCACCTCCTGCAATGCAACATTGTTTTGCTAAGATGAGAAAGTACTCAGCATTACTTTAGTTCCGACATAGGATGGTAGGTACACAACAGCCTCTGCTGTGCAGCTATATCTTTTATCTCAACTGCCAATGATGAAGTTGTTTTATGGGAGGAATTTGAGACCTCATGTCTTGGACTGTCTCTCAAAAGAACACAAAATATTATATGTGTAATGAAAAGGTTGATGTTAACTCCACAAATAATACTTACTCCACAAATAATACTTACTCCACAAATAATAGATGCTGGTGGATGTTAAGTATTTAAGCAATAATAACAAACCAGGGAAGGAAGAAGATCATAGTCATACCTGTCTTTCAAAAGGGTGACAACTATACAGTAACATGCATATTATTTTCTCGCATCAACTTCTGAGCTGCATACATCACTGCTGTCTGTGTGGACAGCAGAGGCCGCACAGCATTTTTATTGAATATATTATAATATACTTAGAACTGTAATAGGACAAAAAGATATTTCATTTCTGGAATCTACAATAACAGTCAAAAATTTCAATTAAGAGAATTCTACTGTCAAGGCAGATTGACCGCTGCTCACGGTGCTGTAGGGGTGATTGGGATCTGTTGTGGTAAACATATTGAACTATTCTACTGTACTATCTCTGGTCAAGAGGTAAATGGTCACAGGACAAGACCACTGGATGTATTATATAGTACCTGGATAAATTTATTGCGGTAGACATTCATATCTAGAACGAATGTTGAAAATATGTCTTCAGCCATCAACTGGTTGTGAATTCCCTTTAAGGTCTGAAAATGGATGAAACCTCTGCTTTTAGTCCACGAAAGAAATCCCTATTTTACCACTGCCTTATAATCTGTAGAAAAAAAAGGAGCTTTTTGTCTTTATGCAAGTTATTCTTCAGTTTCATCTAGTTGAGAGGTCCTCTAACAAAGAGGTGTGAAACTATAAGTATCATAAATACCTATCAATATTATATTATGAGTTTACAAAAGAAAACATAAGAGTTTACATAAGATAAAAAAAGTGTCAGTCTGTAATGAGAAATAGGTCAGATGATATATAAGGTTAGCGATGTGGGCAAAATGGAGTTTCTAGTATGCAGTGGTAAATTATGAACGATGAATAGGCAAAATATCTGGGTTATTCAATGAAATGTGTTGTAAATGTTTAATGTATGTCATACTGTCACTTCTCCTACTGCCTTCACTGTAAAACTATCATATTCCAATCACTTACATGTCCATACCGCCACTTCTAAATTTCCACTGAATTAAACAGTAAAATGTGAGGGTGTTGACACCACTTGTGGGTTTAGTAGTATGACCAGCACTACATTAATAAATTTAACCATACAAGTAAAATGCTTACAAAGGACATGCCTTTTTCAGTATAATATAAATATATATATATATATATATATATATATATATATATATATATATATATATATATATATATATATATATATATATATATATATATGGTAAGAATACCAGGAGCACAAGCTGATGAGCTTTATCACTACGGTGAAATTTCCATCTTTAAAAACAACTTTGATAACTTCGCCAAAGTAATTACAATTTCCGCTGGCAGCTGCATAAAATTAAATATCTGAGTATTTACCTGACCAAAACCTATGCACAAAACATGTGAAATATTCACCCTTATTGTGATTAACAAACAAATCCTTGTGGATGGGTTGTATATCTCCTGTATAGGCGAATAGTCACAGTCAAAAAGATATTAATTGTGAGGCTTCTCTACTCTTTACACATCCTTCCAGTCCGTGTTCCCTTTACTGTCTTATAGAATCTCCAATGGAATGTTTCTTGTTTTGTTTGTTCAGGTCATTGACACTTATGGATCCCGTCATAAGCATCTCATAGATAGAGGTCTGACTTCCAAACCTCCAGAAATATTATTTGGCACAATCAGTCTTATGCCTTGCACATACATACATACATACATACATACATACATACATACATACATACATACATACACCAGAGTGTGGATGGACCTTGAATCAGACATGATTGGTCACCTCTCCTCCTATTAAATATTTTGGACTCTTTAGCTCATTCCCCCCCACCCCTCACTCTGAGGTTCATACACTGCACCTGGGATCACTGTGTGAGTGTTTACAAACTGATAAAGAATCCTAAGTACATGGCCCCCTTGTAGTGTAATCCTGCTTTCCCTTCCAGTTTTGATTTCAAAGCATTCAAGGACTGGACTGAACACAATATAAAATCCCTCCATTACCTTGCCCCCTCCACATTTTCTGGCAAGTCCCATGAGCTTCCACATACCAACCAATAGCTCTACACTAATCCCTTCCAATACTCCAGTGGAATAGTCTTTTTTAATCCATCTGCCTGTACAGGTCCAGTTTGAGGGTTTTTCTACAGTCTTTTATTATCGCACAATCAACCCTTGAAGAACGCACATGAAGTGGGAAGAAGACACAGGGGAGATCTTGGACCCTGGGAATGTGCTCAAATTAGACATAATGTGTCACAACTATACTTGTGTACCTGCTATTGTTAGCGCAACTCAGAGGAAGGTGCGGAATCTATCGTGCCCCTGGTATTCACCAGAGACCCCTTCAAGGAGGTATGGACTCCGCTGCAGGAACACGCAGGTCACGGTCCTTCCACGAGTCAACAGCAAGATACAAGAAGAGGTTGTCAGACAGGCCGGGTCGGTAACGTTCTGGTAATAGGAAGTACACAAGTACTCCAAAAGTGGTGGTGAATCGGTCCGGGTCAGAAGGGTCACAGGCAAACGAGGAAATTCAGGAACAATGCTGGAACTGGAAACACAGGAAAATTCTGGAAGTAGGTAGACCTGATACTCTGGCACTGAAGGAAGGACTGAGGCTGCCTTATAAAGTCTGGGCAGCCAATGAACAAAGAGGGGATGGTGATGCGGTCATCAGCCGCCGCCGGGTGTTCGTAGTAGCGTCCCGTTGCCTGGAAACCAGACGCGCTAGAGAGACAGGCGGGCGGCCGTCCCGAGGAGACAGTGGGACGGCGCCTGACATGATGCAGTTAAGAGTTCCATCAGTGTCTGTATCAAAGATACCACCTAACGTTCCCACCAGCGTGATAAACATGTTCCCAGGTGGGACAGCTAGACAGAGCCCTAAAATCGAACTTGTACATATTTTTGGAACTCAGAATTAATATAGAAATAGAAAATTCCCTTTGCTACAATTTTAAGCTCCAACATCTGAAATGTCCAGGATCACACACAAATACCAGCTTTGTTGAACTCTTTGCACTGCAAATTCCAATATTCCTTATTACACTACACTGTCTTCTAGTGGGAAGCTGTGAATAAGCAGATAAATGCCTAAAAGTATAACATTTCACAAATGCAGTAAAACACATGATCTCTGCGCTCAGAGTGAAATGAACCCTCACTGAAACCTAACTTCTGGCATTGTTGATTGTGGAAAAAAAAGTACAACAGTTACCATTGCGGAAGCCTCTTGCCAGACAACTGTCAAGTGATCTAATGTCTGTGGCATGTTTAATAGAGTGCAGGGTCACTTGTATGGCAGTAGCAAAATAACCTATTGACACTGCTAAGATAGTATAGCTCTTATTAAAGAACTCGTTTAAGAAATTGAAAAAAAAAAGTCACACTATTTAACCATTGTGCTATCCTGAAGTAATCTATACAAAGCTAGGACGTTCAAAAGTTCCTATGCAAAATGTTCAAATGGGTAGCAGTCTACTAGTATGTTGCAGAGCAGTGTAGTTATATAAAAGGATATTTTAGGATTAGCCTAGTCTCTAAATGCTCTGCTTGAAGTCACGGAAGCAAATTTGCTCCTTGGCATAACCATGTTGTACTGCAGGGATTTAGAGTTTAGGAGGGGACGTGTCCTAGCTCAACTCTAAATTGCAGTGAAAAAATAAAACTGTTCAGGATCTGTGTGCTACATGCAAAAGCAGACAGTATTTTCCCTGAATGCAAAAAAATAAATAAATGTCTTTGCACTTCTTGCATTGCAATATGGTTTATTCAGGGACAAATTTGTTCTTTTCTTTCGCTTTGCTCCTAACTGTAAATCATACTTGCCCGAATTACGGGTAGGTCTCCCAGGGAGAGCAGGCCATTTTTCCTGCATCCTGCCCACTTTCTAGTGAAGCAGGTAGGATATATAACAGCTGGAAGTCAGCGATACCCAACTGGATGGTGACAGTGATGGTATACAAAGTCTTAAAGCAGATGCATTTGTGAACTGAATCCATTAATAGATCAGACTTACTGCTAAATTCTACTACTCTCTTCCACTCATCTTCCCTTTTCTACTCGGAGCAGTTTATAGGTGCCATTAGCTAGGCAAAAGTATTTAGGGTAAATCCTGTTGCATGCTAGGTCAATATATGTGACAATCATAAATATGCTCTATTCTTGTAAATTATTGTGTGTCTGAGTCATCATGTCTACAAATTCTCACTAATTTGCCCAATCTTCCATCTTGTCATGCAAAAGTAGGCACAAGGATATCTCAAACACTCGAAAAAAAGGCTCTTGTGCAGCACTTAACTTGTATGGCATAATTCACCCACAATATTTTAGAAAGCTTTAGATCTAAAAGATGAAGAATAGGAAGATATACATTTATACCTAGGAAATCAAAACGCATTGTTGTTTTTAAGGCCGCTTCATCCTTCAAAACTTGAAGTATTGCCATGCTTTATGCTATGTTTCCAAAATGAAGCACCTATTAAACGTTTGGTAGGTCACTTAGTAGGACTGACCCCTTTATCATAAGGGTAAGACACTGCTCCTTGTGTCTGTGTCTCAGCTTTGTGGGACGGAGTGTGAAATAAAAGCTATTTTCAGATAAAAAGAGACCTTGAAGCTAAATATCATCGGACAAAAGGATGAGGCAGGATCTGTTGCTGCCATATTATAATCTCGATCCTTTCAGTAGCAAATGCTTTTGTCTGAAGACAGAGAGAGAACTGAAAACCCATGGGAACTCCTCTTTTGCAGGATAATTTAACTATTTCAGCTTTGTGAAACATTTACTGCTGAAATTAGAGTATAAACTGGCCACACAAAAATAAAACTTTGCCCATGTTCTGTTGACCAGCAGGAAATGGCATATACAGAGGGAAATATAATGCACAAGTGATGCCAATATACGTATAAATGAGTTTTGAGGTCAATGCCATGGGTGCTGAGAGGGACGGAGGCTATAAAATACTCAGGTGTGGGCCTTAGGGCCCTGGTGGTGGAGAACTATGGTGAAGACATCTGTACATACATATCCCCATCTGATCCAGATTACAGATGAAGAAAAATGTCTGCACGGAACTATAGCTTCCCATTAGTCCACAAAGTCACACAGCATTGGTTTTTGCTGAAGCAGCAAATAGCCTGGAGGTGGCACAAGAAGCGTCCACATCAGTGCCATAGGTTCTTCTTGGTGGCCTGGTGACCATTTCTGTGTTCATAAGAAAAACTTGTGTATTTTATAGTCTCTTTGGTACTGAAGGAGGGGATTCAGTCTCTTACAGACATACACTTTTGAGCCAAGCATTAAGGCTGTAAGGCTAAAGTTTCAATACTGTATGATGGGCACACAGTATAGAAGGCCATCCAAAACCTAAAAGAAAAAAGGCATCAAAAATGTAGTTTTGTGTGGAAATCATAATAAAGGAAATTTATTTTCCAATGGCATGTGAATGGGAAGGTTAAGGAAGATGGGCAATGATAACCCTACTGTCAGCTTAAAAGAAGCCTTTCCCAGCAGTTGATCTGTTATGCAGGACCATTACACCCTTCAAGAGACATGCCAAATTGTGGGATCACAAAAGCATATTTTGATATATCGTCGTTAATTGCATTCAAAACTTAAAATAGAATTCATTTTGAATTCTACTTTAAAATCTAGTATTGGGTAGTGGTTACTATTTTAACAGGAAATTCTGTGTTGTGCCAGAAAAGTCCCAACATCTCCAACAGCCCCACACTGCTTTACTCTTTACTAATCCTGCTCACCTGATTCATAGAGACAGCAGCTTGTTGATGTGCCTCATCTTTATGCACATGGGATATACACAGTGAAGGGGCATCAACAACACAGTTTCCCGTTATCAATCATGCAAGTGGGACTAGTATATACAGTAAAGGTGCAGTGTGACACCATTGAAAGCAATGGGGAACTTGGTAGCTCTTGTGAACAGTACATCAAAAGTAAATAAGAGACAGGATTTAATGTTTAGTGAATTCCACCAACTACTGTATTTTAATGTTTGAGTGGAATCTTCATAGACCCACAAAATAATCCTAGAAAATAATAAATTGGGCAATAGTAGCATATGTAGATATATTCAGGACCATAGAGATACAAAAATTATTGAAAACACCCATTTTGGAGACAAATGAGGAGAAATCCCGATTTTTCTCACGCGGTAGGTGGAAAACACTGCTTCAACATGAAATATGTTAGATTTCAAAATTGCCATGTCAGGATCCATGGACTTTAATGATTTTATTTATACTGGGTGATCCCCTTGACTTCTGAGAGAGTCTGGCATTCTCCCTGAAGCCAGCCGCTCTAGAGAAGTGGAGTAATAACTACATCTGTGTGCTGCAGAATGACAGCCATTTTGTTGTAGCACACCTCCTCCCGCTGGAGAGCGAAAGATTAAGGGGAGAGAAGGAAGGAGAGAGTGGGAGCGAGAGAGAGATTAAGGAGAGAGAGAGATTAAGGAAAGAGAGCAGGGATTGGGGAGGTAACGAGAGGTTTGTGTGAGGGGACTGAGAAAGAGGAAAAAGAAGGAGGAGAGATGGGAGGGTCTGTGGATGAGAGAGAGTGTGGAGAAAGGTGATGAGAAAGTTGGGAGAGGGAAGTGGGAAAGCCTGCATTATGTAAACTTAACCCCAATGTTGCTTTGTTAGTGCGCATGCACTGATGAGCAACCCAGACACCCACATGAGCGGGAAGGGAGGAACTGGGAATGGAGCAGCAGGAAAAAAGAGCTGGAAAATAAGGGCAGGAATCCAGTAGCAGAAGAGAAACCTGCATGGGACACTGTGCTGCATGAGAGAGCAGCACAGTGCGACACCCAGAGAGGGGCAGACATCAGTGTGGAGATTGGAGGAAGGGCAGAGATCCCAGCACAATATCCAGTGTGGAGGCAGAGTGTCAGTGCATCTGACTGTAGGAGAATTAGACAGTGTGAGGAGTAAAACACCAGAGGTCACCAACCTTCTGGCAAGCTAAATACAGTGTATTCATGTTAGGAACACCTCCAGCCGGCACAACACAACCCGGAGTCTACTCTGCCAATCAGGTGTTCACTGGAGCCCCTGATGGTGGGGACAGACTGGGCCGCAGACTAACAGAGGGTCGTGAAGTGTGTACCGGCTGGGGAGAACCCAGGCAAGCGGAGTAAGGTCCAAGCAGAGGTCAAGGGCCGGCAGCAGGCAGCAGATTCGATAAACAAGCAAAGGTCAGGGGTCAAGAGCAGACAGGGAGGTTGGTATTCAAGCCAGAGGTCAAGGTCCCGAGAAACATGGGCAGGGTCAGAATCCAGGCAAAGGGTCATACACGGGTAGTCAGTAGAATTTCCAGAAAACAGGAACAAGGCAGAGAGCAGGTCAGCAGACTGGCAAACAGAAGCTATAACCGGCAATGAGGCAGCAGACCTCATTGCCTTAAATACTATCAGCAGCCAATCAGAGCCTGGCTCTGAGATCACATGAGGATCTGATTACTAGTTAATTATTTAATTAGCCCACAGGCTTGATTATTCCTGCGCACGCGCCCGGCTGTCCCCAGCCGTCGGGACGCGGCGCTACTGCTGTTAGCGTCCGGCCGTTGCCTTGGCAACGGTCGGATAGATTCCGGAAATGACGTCCCGGTCGTCATAGCGACGGCCGGGACGCCTGCAGGGAGGAGGTGAGAGTCGCGGCGGTGCCCGCGGCCGCCGCGACTGCTAACAATTCAATTGCTTGTTCACTGAGTAAGAGCTGGCATTGAGAGAAAAGACTGGTTAAACATGAGCTCATGCAAACTGTCATAGTGCTGTGTTGAACTGCTGTAATATTAGTGCAGAGTTATATGTGAGGTTGAGGAAAGAGGATTTCAGTAGAACTACATATCCCATATCAAATTATGTAGGAAGAGAAAAACTGAGTATGTTTAAGGATGATATCTGTGTCAGGAGTTCTGTCAGTTATTATGGACCAGTATTACCATTCACCAGGTGTAGGCTGGACTGGGGGGCAGGGGGGGCATCTGCCCCCTGGGCCAGTTCTATAGTGGGCTACCTTGTGTCTTGATCACTGGGCTACTTTCATTTGTTTTCCCTTTAAAATGTCCCTAATAGGCTGCCGAGTCGAGTCTTGCTCCCCAGGCAAAAATTTGCCAGCCCTCCCCTGTCTTTCACCTTGCTATTAAAGTGTGGATAGAGCAGCCTATATTTCAAGGCGGGAGTTAAATAATGTTTGCAGATATGTCCATGATAAATTGAACTGTACTACTGCTGCATGCTGAGACTGATCCAAGTCACAGGAGTGCTGTCTTACTAAACAATTCCTATGTTTCAAGTACTGTTATTCCTACTGGACTTCAATATCATCAGTTACTGTACATCACCGAAAGTACTCCAACGTGTTTACTGTGTTTTATAATGTGTGATTGGCATTCATGGTGTGTGACTGCATGGACACATAATTCATTTATTACAATACTGATTCTTATATGGTATTTAAGTTTGAATCTGATTCAAACCTAGGGGTAAATGTATTAACCTCCGGATTGTTGAACTCCCGCAAGTTCGCCGTCTTCAGCGCTTAAATTTAAAGCGGCGCTGCCTTGTAAAGGGAAACTTCCCTTTACAAGGCAGCGCCGCTTTAAATTTGAGCGCTGAAGACAGCGAACTCGCGGGAGTTCAACAATCCGGAGGTTAACACATTTACCCCCTAGAGTCATATTTACGTGTTATACTGTTAAACTGTTTCCTTAAAATATAAATTGAATTTAAGTTGAACTCTAACTCAATTGTTACTGTGTTTATTACATCTTGTTGTCATATTTGAACCTGTGTCCATTACATTGTTTCATTGCTGCCAAGATGTTATATATATGTATTTTCTATTTTTGCAATAAAAAGGTACAGATTGCCAACTTTAGTTTTGCATTTTATAAATGCACCAAATGGTATCTGCACCCAACCCATTGGGTACACTTTTAGTTGGTGGCAGGGTCAGTTTGGTGCAGGGAGGGATTTTTCCTAATCCATCCCTGGTAGGTGAAACCAGTCTACCATCCCAATACACAGTGAGGATTCAGGTGGAGGCACTGTCAGAAGGTCAAAAGTGTGAAAGAGAAAATGCATACCTTCACGCATCACCACCTCCTCATTATTACAAAGAAGGGGTTAATCCAGCCCTGATAAAAGGCATTTATACATATTTACAAATATTATTTGCTTTGTGTTTTTCTTTTTTAAGAAGTCAACTTGTATTTTAGGCATACCTCCCAACATTCCCAATATAAAAATTTGGCCATACCATCTCCCTTCCCTGATTTGTCCAACTACACCCTGCTCAGCATGGCCACACCCCTAAATTGCTAATACATCACCTTTTTGTCCAGAACAATTGTAACTGTTACCCCGAAAAATGGCAGACAGTTGTGCAGTACGATTTAAGTTTACTGGCCCTTTAAACACACTAAAGCAGTGTTTCTCAACTCCAGTCCTCAGGACCCCTAACAGTGCATGCTTTCCAGGTGACAAGGGAAATAATTATACCACCTGTGGATCTGTTACAATGTGTCAGTCAATAATGAATACACCTGTGCTCCAGCAAGGAGATATGGAAAACCTGCACTGTTAGGGGTCCTGAGGACTGGAGTTGAGAAACACTTTAGGGGTCCTGAGGACTGGAGTTGAGAAACACTGCACTAAGGTGAAGTGACATATCTCTGTCTATTTGACAAAGCATATATAGAAGATGTGGGACACTTATTTCCATGTTAGTACCTTTTATTGACATGGCATTTTATGATTCAATATAAACGGACTGATTAAAATAGAGAGATGGATATCTTTCTCTTTCAAGTGATTGCCAAGATGTTATTGCTATGTGGCTGGATTACTCTACATTCCTGTAGACTATTCTAATCCTAGCACACCACCATGTACTGCTCTGTGTGGACAGGATGGTGTACCATAAGTGTAGCCAAATGAACAATTAACTGTGACCAGGCCAGTACAAGGATTAGCATCTAGGTAAGGCGAGGGGCAGTACCCACTGGACAATCATGGAGTATGAACCTGAAAATACAGAGCCGTAACTTAAAATTTTAGAGCCTGGAGGGAAAGGGAAAAGTGTCGCCCTACCTAGCCCTCAATTTTCAATTTTAACCAAATAAACCTAACATATTCATAAACTGCGTATCCCCCTTCAGTATTGCGCTGTGGGCAGTCGCACCATTTGCACAGCCCTAGCTACGGCCCTGTGAAAATATTATATTTGTGTGTATATATCTATCCATCTATATCTATCTCACACACACACCAGGGGGCAAATGTATGAACCTCCGGATTCTTCAACTCCGGCGAGTTCAGCGTCTTCAGCGCTTAAATTTAAAGCGGCGCTGCCTTGTAAAGGGAAGTCTCCCTTTACAAGGCAGCGCCGCTTTAAATTTAAGCGCTGAAGACGCTGAACTCGCCGAAGTTGAAGAATCCGGAGGTTCATACACTTACCCCCATGAGACCAAGAAGGAATTCATAAACTGACATAGTACTGCAAGATAATCTATCGGCTCATGAAGATGAGCATCATTTAAACGTGTTAGTATTCTTTTTGTGTACAGAATAACAGGAATGTAGGATTGTGCAGTTTGTACCCATTTTTTTGGAAACTATACAGTATGTATGGAAAACAGGTCACAGTCACACAGCCCTTCATTCTTGTGTACTTGGGAAGACAGAGCCATTGGGCTAATCACTTGTATGTTAGCAGAAGTATTTTTAGATTGGATTTGTTTAAATGCAGGCAACCAACATAGGTACTGTCAGAGCGGATAAGCAGTAAAGAAAGGTTTTATGAGAAAAAATGTATCTAATCACTGTATTCAAAATAGATTGTAGGGGTAAAAGTCTAATTAGGACCATAAGAAGGGAATTGCAATAGTGAATGCAGGAGATTAGGAGTGCATGAACTGAGGTTTTTGCAGTGTCTTGATATGCAAGATATGTGTGTATTCTGGAAATGTTTCTTAGGTGTATGTAAGAGGATATGGATACATATTTGATGTGGGGAACAAAGGACAGTTCTGTTTGACACCTAGGCGGCAAGATTGAGGGTTAGAGTTTATTGTCTTGTTGCCAACAGAAAGATGTCAGGTATGTAGCTTCTATTAACTGGTGGAAAGATTATTAGCTCAGTTTTTGCTAAGATACCATAGTTTGAGGTGGTGAGAGGACATGCAAGATGAAATGACAGTAAGACAATCAGCTACACAAGCCAACACAGATGCAGAGAGGATTGATAAATGTGGGCATCATGTGCATACAGGTGATCTTGAAACCCAAAAGGAGCTTATTAGTTTTCCAGGAGAAGTAGCATAGATAGAAAAGAGCAGAGGACCTAGCATTGCACCTTGTGGTACTCCAACTGACAGCGAAAGCTGAGAGGTTGTTGATCCCCAGAAATAAACCCTGATGGAGTGTTTTGATAAGTGTGATGAGAACCAGAATAGGAAAATGTCCTGAAGTAGGGAATGAAGCATTTTTATGAGAAGTGAGTGGTCAACAGTGTCAAATGCAGTTAGTTCCCGGAGAATTAGAGGTGACTAGCGTCCTTTAGATTTAGTAGTGATCAAATCATTGACAACCTTAGAAGCATCTCTGTCTGAGTGTTGGGGACAAAAAGCTGGCTCAATAGGTTGAGTTGAGGAAAGGAAGCATTTGAAGTGTACGCAAGCCTCTAAAGAAGAAGTTTGGAATGGACATAGGAGCAGGTCTTAGCCTACCATTAGGTAGCTGCCTAGGGAAGTTAATGTTGAGAGGGTTAAAAAATCTTAATATGGTACATTTGATGATGCTGAGTGAGCTAATGATTAAGGGGGTTAATGTATATAAATGGGTCTATTAATTATGGGAGTGAGGGAGCTAGTGATTTTGAAGTGGTTGCTATTATGAGGCATAGTTATTATAAGGAAAGGTTAGTTAATTATGAAGGGGATGGGGTTTAAATTAATGATTATAAGGTGGTTCATTGAGTTTGATTGTTTTTTTTTTGAAGAGGTTATTATGATAATGATGTGTTATCATGAGGGGTTATTTATGATGGGCCTGAACTGTGCATTTGCCCCCCAAGCTAAAATTTGCCAGCCAGCCCCTACATGTAATGTGTGGGAAGAGGGTTGGGGGTGGTATTGGTGTAAAGTGCTAAATATATTTACCAGATGTATGCATCTCCTAAATCTGTTGCTGCTGAGTAGTACAAGGTGCCAGAAACAAAGATGTACATTTTACTGCACTGCACTTAGTTTTTCTGTTGCCTTATTAAATAAGCTTTAAAGTGTAAGTACTTGAGGATGAAACTAAACTGTGCAGAGGCAATAAAGAAAGTTTTGAAGGGAAATGGTAAATGAGCTTCAATGTAGATGAAGAAAAAGTAAATTATCTGGTCATAGTATCTAATTGTTCTATTTAAAAAATAAATTGGATACAATTGGGGAAACCTGAGATTGCAGAGGATTGAAGAATCCCCTGGACAGTCAGCTGCTGAAATACAATCCTGGCATTCATTAAAAGAGGGATAGATAAACATGATGCAAGTATATTTAATCCAATGTATAAGCCATTGAACCACATCTTGATAAAGAACAGTTTTGATCACCTATCTATAAACACACAGCTAAACTTGAGGGTTCAGAGGCAACCACATTACGCCTCCAAACTCTCCCGATTTTGGCGGGGCAGTCCTGAATCCCATACCTCTAAAGAGGTGGGACTTATGTGAAATTGGGTGAAAGTGGCCATGAAGTGGTTGTAGTTTCTTGGCTGCGAAGAGTGATGTGAAACAGTGGGTAACTGTAACACAAATTGTTTTTATTTTATTGGATGTTGGGGGAGATTAATATGCATTTGTCGAGTATTCATTTACAAGGTGTTAAATTTGGTAAGATGGCCAATATGGATTTATTGAAAGGAGGGTAATATTAGTGTGTGTGTGTGTGTGTGTGTGTGTGTGTGTGTGTGTGTGTGTGTGTGTGTGTGTGTGTGTGTGTTTTACGTTAATGTACAGCTTGCAAAAAAAAAAAGAATGAGGCATATAGTATTTAACATACATGATTACATTTTTATAAATTGTACTTATCAAATTCTATTGCAGCAAGTGCTTGTTTTTTTTTTTTTCGCTTGCATTTGGAAACCCCTCTCTGGAAATGACTGTTGTTAAGGTGGTGTCAACCCTAACTAGAATTTGTTTTTTCTAAGACTTATAGAGGAGGAAGGACGATTCACCCGTAGTACTGAAAGAGTACAGTATGGGCAAGTTTATATATGGAATTTATCTCAAGCATACTTCATCATACTCCCAATAAATTTGCCTGTGTTTGGAGTGCTTGGGACCTCTCCTCCTCTCTTGGTCTAATAGTTCCTTTTTCTCTTACTCTTTCTTTCTTTGAGCAGTAACTCCCCCTTCTCTCCCCCTTTTCTTTCCCTCTGTCTCTACTCTACTCTTTCCCTTTAGATAGAAAATGTCTTTGACCTTTTTATTTGGTTAACATGCCTGCTGTTTAGCTACTTATTTTGTTTTTGGTTGTTCACCTATTGTTCTGTTTATATATGCTTTTATTTACATTTTATCTCCTTATACCCTCTTTTGTACCACCTTCCCCCTCATTTTCCATATCTGTTTTCTATATTTTTGCAAAACTCAATAAAAAAACATTAAAAAAAAAATGTAATAAAAAGTACACTATGTGTAGTCAGGCTGTGGCAGTTTCTACCATGGGAGAGGGTAAAGCTGACTAATTAGAAATTGATTATAATATTACAAACAATGGTAATTTTAGCTATAATTAGTTGACACAAGAGGAGGACAACCCTTTTGACTCGTGAGTGGTTTTGGTTTGATCTGTCTTTGGATCAACACAATGCATATTTAGAATCAGTTGAACGTGATGGACTTGCGTCTTTTCATTCCACCCAATTAATCATGTAACCAGAGACAAGACAGAGAAAATTACAGCTCTAAAATTTAAATAAAAACTTAGACTTATGTCTTTTTTTCATACAATATTGCATATCAAATATGACCCCTAGATAAAGTTTAAACATACATATAGACCATACACAAATGAAGATATTTAAGATGACAATTTCCACTACTACACTAGTAGCATTTATATAGTTTGGATTTCATTGCACAAATGAATTAGGACTGAATGAAAAGGAAGTACAGCTAAAAGATTCAGTTTCAGGTCAAGTCACCCCTTGCTAAAATAAACCCTTAAATACTATGTTTCACTGTATGTAGGTGGAATGTAAAAGAAAATACTACTTTTGCAACATAGCCACAAGTAATGGCACACACAGGAGTTGGTATATTTTTTCTCTTGATTACAAACCTAATATTATACTTTGTGTAATATCGTACAATTTTTCATCGCACATCCAGAAAACATGCTTTAGATCGGGGGTGTCCAACCTTTTAGCTTCCCTGGGCCACATTGGAAGACGACGAGTTGGTTTGGGCCGCACATACGATACAATAACGATAGCTGATCATCCAAAAAACCATAAAAAACATAGTTAACACATATACATATATATATATATATATATATATATATATATATATATATGAGAAAAAAAGTGATATATATATAAATCTATATCACTTTTTTTTCAAATCCCCTATACTTACCTTTCAATCGCCCTGTTCAAAAAATCCTCTCTAGTTATTATACTATAATCACTTTTTGTATTGTTTCGATGCAATATCAATAAAGTGCATTTAAGCCAGGCATTGTATATCAGGGTGCCCTGACCAGGCCTGCGGTACCTGACATATACACCACTGTGACCCCAAATTGTAACCTGTTTTGATAATTACACCACTATGTTAGTTAAGGGATAACAACTTATAAGGGGCCAAAGAGAATAATGTATAATGCCCCATAAGTATTACAAGTAGAAGTATGTAGCAGGGAGATAAGGTCCATGATACTCCAGGACCAGGTGACTTTTATTCACTTGTCAGCGTCCCTTGAAATAATAAAAAAAATCCCCCTTAACTTACCTTTTAATTGGCTTGTTCTCCTGTCCTCTTCTCTTCTTTTCTCCAATTCTGTGCTGCTGATTGTTCTTATCGCGCGGGTGTCTCCTCTGTGCTGCGCTCCGCAATGGATGTTGGGCGTGACATCATGCCCGACATTCACTGCGAGCACCGCACGGAGGAGGAGACAAGGGAGGGAGCCGGAGTACCAGCTGACGTGACCGCAAGGTAAGTTGTTTTTTTTCTGCAGGATTTTTTTTCCCATTAACAGCACTGCCCCTTTGCCACAATCAAAACTCCTTCTGGGCCATATTTACAGGCGTGCTGGGCCTCATGCGGCCCGCGGGTTGGACAACCCTGCTTTAGATGTTTGACTTTTATTACTGTCATTAGTGCATAGAGTGTGTGAACATATTCCCTAGTGATTACTAGCAAATATGACATTTATTGAACGGGGAATATTGCTAATAGAAGAAATCTAACTTTTTATTAAAGTTGGGACCTGGTATAATTCCTTAAGTCCTACCACCATGAGACACAAATGTTGGCCATCTCTCCATGCTCCTCACCAAGTTAAGTAGGACATGCAGTGATCAGTCTGCAGTTTGTATTATGGTATCAGATGCCAGAATGTACTTGAAACACCTCCTCCTATTCTTGTGCCCTGTCGGTAAGTCCCACAATCACTGTGCACTTACTCCATCACTCAGTAACGAATGCGGCAACAATAGTGTCTTTAGGTGTGTGAGGAGATGACACATTAATTATTCCAGCCTGGTCATAACTTGGATAAAAAGTAGAATTCTTATTCTAATTTCTTTTAATAACATTGTATTGTGGGGGTAGCAGTGTGCCTGCAGAGCGAGACTGAAACATTGCAGCAAAGCATGACCGAGGATGGAGACATCCAGTGGACCGAAGAGCCATGATGACTAAAAAGAGGAGCAGAAAGGAGGAAAAGCTTGGGAGCAGCAAGAACTTTTGCGACCAAAGTTAGACTGGTCTGAGCTAAAATCTGTCTGTGTGTATAGGAGTGTCTCTAGAAATTGTGTTGTGATTGGCGCTTCTGCTAGGTGAGTCCACAACATGCCTCATTGCAGTTTACTTATTATGATAAGGAGGAATTTGCGAACATAAATAATAAACCAAAATATTTTTTTATCTTGTAGGTCTTCCTGGGCTCCTTGTTCTACCTACTCCTTCTTCCCTTGGTCAGGTGTTGCCATTAAAACTGAGCCTGTAGCACATGTGCAGCAGGCTCTGTATTTAGCTGCGGGCTACAATATTTGTCAAACCCCAAGACTTACAAACATTATAGCAGGTCAAATTTAATGAATACCCCCCTTTCCCTCTATAAAAACCCCTTTCCATACAGCCTGTTGTATCTAAAGGTGTATAACATTGCTTATTTGTTTGCATGTTGTTTGTATTGTTGAGTTTATGCAGATAACATTCAGGTTTAATCAATATTTATATTTCTCTATTGGCTGTTATTTATTGTTAGTATTTACAATTTAATTGGTATACCAGAACAACTATCTGTTATATTCTTTACTCCTAAATAAGTGAAAGATAACCCTCCAAGTTAAATGCAATAACAAAAAGGTTGTAACAGTCAATTCTCTCAATTCTGATCTAAAATCCCATAACTCTTTTCAATGAATCAAATCAAGACCAACCCAGAGTAACTGGAGTATAAAGAAAAGCAAATCTTCCACTATTTATGTTCACCTCTTTGTGCTCAGAGAACAAAAGCTTTAGACGTACCACTATAAATAGAAAACCAATATCACTGTGCTGGCCACTCATTTGTTAAAGTACTTATTTGAAACTTTGAGGTACAGTTATACAATAAACAATAGTAAGAAGATAAAATAACATGCTTACCGGTACTAGATGTGTCTATGCTCTCTACAGGGGAGTCCTTCTTTATCCTAAAAGGACAGTTCCCAAAACCACAGCTATGTCCCATAAAAGTCCCTTGCTGCATTGACTGTATTCGTTACCTGAGTCGATCCTTTTTGTGCTAAGAGGGGAGGAGGCAGAAAGCTCTGTGGTCTATGAATATTCAGATCTCAGAGCTACATAGGATTGGTTTTGGATGGGAACACATCTTTCTGGATTGTGAGATAGAACGGAGCTGTCCTGAGAACAGGGCTACGGAGGTGGATGCCGTCTGTTAGAAAAACAAACGGTTATTATACTGTACATACAGTAAGTGTAGGGGATTTCGAGGTAAAGTTACACCAACACTGCTTTCTGTATTTAAGTTTAGAAACTTAAGGAAATAGTATATGAAGTAAACTGTTAAATAAATGTGATAGTTTGTTACACATACTTGAATATCATAAAAGGTATAAACCTCTCTCTTATTCTAAATAAATACACCCACACATGGCTGTAGCTGCCTTTCCAGTTGGATAAACATGTCTTATATGAGGTCCACTATTAAACAATACAGTCTGTCTATACCAGCAATATTTATACAATATATATTATATATATTTATACAATATATCGCAGGCAAATAGGACGTGTAAGTACCAGGAAGCTAAAATACATAGTGTCACCAGCCTAAGAACTGATATTGATGATTGTGTGCAGAACACAAAAGAGAAGCCCAATACAATAGCATATATCAGACAATGCTTGAATTCTAATTATTTCTTATTTCACTTTACAGTCATGTTTAAACTAAAGAGAGACCTCAATGTTACCAATATAGGCGAAACATATAGATTTTTTTTTTTTAATGTGAACATGAAAAAGTTTTGGCAACTTGAAAAATTAAACTGATAAAAAAAACAACCATATGGTTTTTGTTTTATAATCATCCATGTAAACCAGTCAATTGAAATCAATTATATAAAACAAGGACAGATTTTACAAGCAATTAAGAACATTTGTAATGTTCTTAAAGATGCTGAAAATTCGCAAGAACAAATACACGCTTGTGTAAACAAAAACACAGACACATACATTAGACTGAATTTCTGTGGAGCAACAACCTTAGCCATGACCTGCATGGAAGGCTGTCCTGTGCCAGCACTGAATCCACTGGGCTGACAGTGACAGTTTTCCCAGTATTGGAGCCATGTTTATTGGTTCCTGGTTCTGCATGAACACATATAAAGGGCCAGTACCTGTAATGTAAGATACTGCAAGTACATGGTTTGTTGTTTTTTTCTTATAAAAGGTGAATGTTCCTAACCAAATTACATAAAACCGGTCTGGTGGTAGATGGTAGTTGCTTGGCTTCATGTCTTTGATAAATTTGTATGGATGTGATAAATCGTGTTAGAAAAGATCGAAACATTTTTGAAATTGGCTTTACATTGCTATAAAGATTATTCAAACGCTTGCTATGCGAATGCATACTGCCAAATGTAAAGTATGATGGAGGATGAATAATGGTCTGGGGCTATTTTTCATGGTTTGCATTGGGCCCCTTAATTCCAGTGCAGGGAAATCTTAATGTTACAGCATACAATGCAATTCTAGACAATTGTGTACATCTAACTTTGTGGTAACAGTTTGGGAAAAGCCCTTTCCTGTTTCAGCATGGCATTGTGCACAAAGGGAGGTTCATCAAAAAATGGTTTCCAAAATTTGGCATGGAAGCTGAACTTGAAGGGCCTGTACAGATGCCTGATCTCAACCCCAGGGCTTAATGCCCAACATCAGTGCCTGACCCCAGTAATGTTCTTGTAGCTGAATGGATGCGAACTTTCCAAAATCTAGTAGAAATCCTTCCCTGAAGAGTGGAGGCGGTTATAGAAGGTGTGTGGGGACTAACTTTTTTTTTTAACTATTTATTTTGAAAAATAGCAATGATGTACAGATAAGAAACAACAATTAGTACATTTGCAGGAATAGAAACAAAAACAGAGAACAATACAGATCATGGGCATATGTCACTGGTGCTGAAAGTATTTGAGTAGCAAATATCAAAGACAACAACAGGTTGTCATTAAACAGACAGGTAAGTATACGACTAACTCTTTTTTAATGTCCATGATATTGGAATCAGATGTTCAACAAGTACATATGGATGTCATGTTCAGGAATTTATTTGTTCAAACTGTGAGGGTTAAACACAATTTACATATCCGTATCCTACACAGTGCTCTGCCCCACACACATTACAAAAGCTAGTTATAACGAATATTACTTTTCATACACCAAATAACTCCAGAGATTTCATAAAAGAACCAGTTTATGCAGATCTAGCGGTGAGAGACTGAGGGAAGGACACCTGACCACACATGGAAAGATGACCCCCACCACAAGGAACAATGACCAGAGGAATCAGCCAATGGGGTATCAAGTTCTTGGGAGGTCATGACCCATCAACCTATGGATGTGGACCTGAATACTGTAACTGTGTAACTTTGTGATGTCACTGCTTTTTATGACTGTATAGTGTATATATTTTTTCACCTCTGGCTTTGGAAACCAGAACGTTCTAATTGAAGCTTGTTGTTGGTGCCAACCATGCAAGCGTATGCATGAGTAATGGCTTTGCCTTGTAATTTATTTTGCCAATAAAACTCTTGTGCTTTGGAACCACAACAATTGCAGCGGAAAATCATACGGACGTAATAGAACAGCTACTGGAAGCAATGGAGTTGTGGCATGCATAGTTTGTACTTATGTGAATAGCATACGGATACATGTATTTTTAGATAAATATAGTGGTAATATAAATTTGTACCTAGAATATGATGATAGTAACAATGGAGGATGTACTGTGCATGTATAGTGGAAACAGTGTAGCGACATTATGCATATAATAATGGGAATTGTATGTGATGTGGCTCATTAGGAATTTAATATAATGTATTACCATAGCGTAGAGGAAGTTTGATGATGTATCGTACCAACTCTGCTAAGCCGTTTTATATTTTATGTAAGATTGTTATTGAAGATTAAAATGTTAATAATATATAATACCTTAAATGAAGCTACATTTTGCGTACAATCTTTCTTGAAATATGTATAACTGTCTCTTTGATGTGTCGAACACATAATTTTGAGTAGAAAATGAATTGCATTTCTTGAGTTACCAGCTGAAAAATAACTTGGGACTTTAGGTTTCTAAAAAAGGTTGATAGTGTCTAGATTCTAGGCTTTGTGAATTTCTGTATTAAGCGAGACCCCATAAGTTTTGGACTGTTTTTACTATTTTTTTCTAGTTTCAATTATGTTTTATTATAAATGTTGCCAATTCAGCAGCAGACTTTTTTTTAGATTAAGAACATTTTAATTGTTACTGTCAGGGTGAGGGTATAAAATATAATATGATGAATATTAAATGTCAATGTCCAAATAAATTACATTGATCAATAGAAATAAACATGATTTTCCTCTCAGATAAATTTTCTTTTCCTTTTCAAAACATTTGGTCAATTAGCCCAGTAGGAGGTACTTAAGTTAGGTACTTAAGTTAAGCAAACCCTTTGTGAGGAGCCCAGCTTAAGATATGAAGATCACAGACATTCATTGTTTTTGATCATGTATTCCACTTCCTAATTGACTTCCTTTCAATAGGTATTGTTAGCACAAACTAACCGCTAGGTGTGAATTAGAGAGCCATAAACCTAGGTGAGAATCTTGGAGACCCAGGTAAAACCTAAAGACTCTTTATTCAAGTATATAGAAATATTAAATTTAACGGAAATGCCTTCATATTTTGAGAAATTCATGTGCTACTCCATACTGAGGGGCAAAAATCACACAAGGGTTTTAAAACATAGATGCAAACTATACAGGGAACAGCCGTAGTCACATGGAATTACAACAATATCAGATTTCATCCCCAAATACATCATATTTGATATTTAAATGTTCAGGAAGTTAGACCGGTTTATTGAAGGGGAAGTTATGTTTCTGGGATATATGTGAGAGAAGTTACCAAAGATCTAAATTTTAGGAATCGTTTTGAACAAACCCTAGGTGACAACCAGGGGACATTTCCGCCCCCCACATTCGTATCCCCACTGCCCCTGCGAATGCCGACCCATTTGGTTTTTTGCTTAAGAAAACCTGTGTTGGGAAGGGGTAAGTTGTCAGCTTCTTGGGGATCAATCTAATTGAAGGACTGTCCATCTTTTCTGCCTACCCCCAGGCATACAGATTATTATATGTAAGTGATGCTCTGTACTTAACTCCCATTTGTTTTTATAACGGTTTGCAATTTTTTATTTGTATGACAAATCTTTATCCAATTGTTTTTTATTATCTGTAAGCATTGTATTTTTTGCATATTAAATCTAAAATGTAATAGTTCTGTCCTTATTGCGCTAAACGAATCCATTGCCTGTTTAGGAAAAACAGATTGCTTGGCTGGATAAACTCTTTAGAAACCAGTGTGTGAAGGGTTAACTGTTTAGCTACCAGAGTACAGAGTGTGCACAGTTGGGTGATTAAGTCATAGGCTTGCTACGGGCCTTATACATAGGAGGCAGTTGCTGATAGGTGTGAAGCTTGCGTATGTGTTGGGAAAGGGACCAGCAAAATCTGTAACCTTACAGGAAAAGGCGAGTGTGAGATTTGGGCTGGAATCTTGTGTGTTCCCATACAGTAAGCTTCCAAGTCACAAGTGCACAGAGGGTGACTTGGGACCGATAAAGGAGTTCAGGAGCGGTTTCGTGACAAAAAAAAAAAAAAGAGAGGTGATATACTGTACGACTGTTGGAGTATATGATAAGATATCTAATCAAGGAGTAGCTAGAGGGGGCTTATCCCTGACATTGATTTTTAGATAATTTTTCCAGAAATAAACAATGCTGTGACTATGTAGCTGGTCCACAATGGAGAATGTATAAAGTTGTAGCCAAGCAAGCAACAAACGGTTCATATACCTGCATACAAAATAACTACTAATATAGGTGTATCCAGACATACATCTCATCGCTTTCTCATATCCAACAATCCATGCACTTCACATCTCTTATCTCAGGGTGATACTGGGTGAGCTGACATCCCAGTTATTTAGCTTTCCTACTAAATAATTAAGTACACCAACCCTTTAGACACCAAGATACACATATAACCTAATCATAATTCATAAACATTTTTAAGTTAATAGTGCATAAATTCTAGAACCAAGCTTAGGGTTCCCAAATGCTTGACACTGGACACGTAGTCTGATAAAGGTTCTTTCATGTGATGTAAACTTTAATGGCAAGAAAAACAAATTTTCTTAACAAGATCAGAGTGTGCCAACTCCTAGTGTCGTTTTTCAGGAGCAATAACAGAATTACTGAGGTGGGGAAGGATTTTCAATTGTATAAATTTATTTTGAAATTAAGTAATATCAAATGGGATTAGTATACTAAAAATATATAAAATACAAGAGACTGTTTTACATGTCTTTCTCAATTTAAAGCTATACAATCATAGAAGCTCCAGTTCTGAAACCCGGTACAATCCTACTGACAACTATGATATCTGGGGTTTCAGGAAAACTAAACTGAAAATTGAAGTCGTCCATCTATCCTGCCCCAATAAGCCATAATGAGTTTACACAAAACAGAATCTGTAAGTAGTTCTAGTAAACAATTGGGCAATATGTTGCACACTAAGCAACATATTTTTAACCGAAATGCAACTTTTTTCCCCTTTTGGGAGTATTGCGACTACTTCTAACAGCAAAATGCAAACGGATGCAAGCTTTATAGAGCATGTTGCCCAATTTTGTATTTTTAAACCAAACACATTACACATTGTGTGGCCCACTGCTCTGAATAAAGTCCAATCCAAAACATACTTTGTGAAGAAAAAGGCAATTTCCCATCTATATCTTTGGCCTGTCCACATACAACTGGATCTCTCCAATGTCTGTTCAAATTGGAGACATATCTGGCCATTCAGCAATTGGGCTAAATTACCAGATCAAATAGTGTGTGGTGTATGGTCAGCATTACAGCAATGGAATCATTTGCTGTTCTATAGCTTGTACTGTACTTTCATCAGAAGTGGAAGACAAAGGGTAACTAACAGACAAGGACATCCTAAAACATATCACAAAGTTTACACATATAGTGATTGTTCATTACAGGTCCTCCATGGTCTAGAGAGAAATCCACCCTCTGGGACACTGAAAATCTTAACAGCACCTCATTCTAAAAGAGGACAGGCAAAAGCGCTGACAATTGAATAGTCTCCAGCTGTTAATAGACTCAAACTCAGTTTTCTGGGTAAGAAACAAACACTTTCAGTATGAACAGTATATAATCCACAATGGTGTAATTGAACTAATGATACATTGATTTAAATACTGCACTTTGTGGAGTAACTTTCAGTTATGTCCATTCTTCAAGGTGTGGAGGTACTTTTTGCACCCAGGCAATGATTTCTGTCTGGTAGAACAACTGTAATTCAAACAGAAGGTATGAAACACAGGAAGAAAGCACTGTCTGGCACAGAATTCTCTCCAACACAGGGCTGCCAAACTCTTTATTTGGGATCGTTTACACAGATAGTATCTTAGAAATGGGTTCTAGGCCTTATTGCACCCTTCAAAAACCAGATCAACAAGTTCCCGAGACAGCCTGAAAGGGAAAGCCAACCTTTCAATTTCCTTGGCAACAGTTTAAACACATTTGTCTATGGCCATTTTTGTTTGTCCTACGGCTTTAATTCCATAGAATCCCACGGGGACAGAAAGGGTTTTCCGAATATTTGAGTTTAACCTGGAGTTAGATTCGCTATCTGGCTTCAGATTAAATAAAGGGACATTTTAAGACAAAAGTGATTATTTCAGTTTAATCTGAAAAGAGGATTCTGTAGAGCAAAAACACAGCCACCATATACGTGACCTAGTACTACCCCAAGTGAATGAATTTGTGGGAGAAATACTTAATTCTCAATTATCCACATTGATTCTTGCGGTCTAAAAATAGCACCATTATCATGAAGGTATATTTAGAATTCAGTTATAGTTTTAATGGAGTCCTAAAGTGAGCTTGACAGTACAAATAAATTTGCAGAAAAGGTCAACAATCATGCGCATGTACATTATACTTTCATTTTAAAGGGTAAGTATAAGGATCTATGTAGCGTTTGTATTTGATCTACTAGAGGCTTCCGTCTCGCTTACAACACTCTAATATCAAACAGAGTCAACATCTTCAGTATGCATCAGTTATTATAATAGGCCCTAAATCACTTTGAGATAATAAATGCAATATATACCTTTATGCACTCAATTTTAATCTGTACTTGATCTATTGGATGTCTCTACTCTTTCCAGTGCTCTGATCCTTCTACTCTCTGTACATAACATCTCATATCAGTGGTTATACATATTCTCGTTCATACGGTTTCACCTAAGCTTTGATTGGTTTCTGTATGTGTTTTTCACCGACCATGTAAAATAAAACATTTAAAAAAAAAAAAAAAAAAAAGCAAAGAAAGAGGTTGGATATCTCAGCAAGAGAACAATTCTAAGCATACCTCAACACCAACCATGAAATACTTACAAGGAAAGATTAAGGTTTTGTAATGACGTCCACAATACTATTGAAAAGCTGTGGGGAGATCTAAAACATGAAGTGCAGGCTGAAGAATAATCTTGAGCTTGAAGAATTCTGTAAGGCAGAATGGGAAAAATCCGTATAGCAAGTCAGAAAGGGGGAATTCAATTCAGAGAGATGAACCATCGAACATCACTGAGATTTCAACTGTACTTATTTATGGGTACTACGGTATCCAATCATCACAGAGCTTCCTGCACACCTCTATGGGGTATGAAGAAATATCTGCAATGTTTATAGTCATGGAGTGTCTTTGTGGCCATTCCAGAGAACTGAATTCCCAGGTGGAAGCTGTGACTTCTGCCAAAGGAGGTGTCACCAAGTACATGCACATGCCACATTCACAATTTAATTATTGTTCCAGTGTTAAATTCAGCAAATAAGTAGTGAGTGTGTTTTACAATGTGAAGAAATACATATGTGTTTGATTGTAATCTGTAGTTGTGTTATCAGTTAGAGATTCAGTGAAATGAGCAAGGTTAGGTAAAGATTTGTTTTGTTATTCTTAATATTAGTGTGACGAAACGAGTGTGATACGCTAACCATTCTGTGTCTCGTTTCTCACATAATGTGGATTATAGTACTTTTTATAGCCCTTGCTTTTGTTCCCCAGCTCACCAGACTACAACTGCATTGTCCAATTACATGTGGTTAAGGGGACATTGTAGTTCAATTTAAATATGTAAATTGTGTATTATATATTGATGACTTGCAGTAATGTTATTCATTGTCCTTAAACTGAAGCCAGGAGGGTTATGGGTAAAGATCAGGTGGTGTCCAGGATTCAGGTGAGCGGGCTGGAACTGCATTCATTCTCCCTCCTCCTTCCTCTACAGGAAGCATGGAACAGCTGGGGACCATGTGACATCACAAAGTAGTGTAAGGGGTAATTTTAGCAGGTGCTCACTGCTACCTTATCCTTGGAAGTAGGGGAAGCCAATTGGCATTAATTGTTCTACTTAGGACTAGTCCAGACGTTCTGTCTGCATCCCAGCAGGGGGTTTCTGTGAAAGGACAGCTTATCTTTACTGCCCTGCCCAAACCCCCTAGTCCTGCACTGACCAATGGTTAAGAAGAATAGACCCATGGGTTTGCCCAGGGAGGTGAAAGACTCTGGAAATTAGACCTGAGATATAAAGGAACGACTCCAGGGGGGGAAGGAGGTTCATTCTGGGATTTCATTGATGAAATGCAAGACTAGTTTTGAGTTGTCATTCTCTAACTAGAGTCTATATATGCAGCTGAGAGAGATCCATGGGTCGTGAAGTCTGGACAGCCAGGTGACTATAACTCCTTAAACTAGTGGGGTAAGGGACAGATGATGTGGTAAACCTGCCTGGCATTTATTTACTGTGTGTACATACAGGGCCGGCGCTACCATTAGGCAGCTGCCTAGGGCGCCGGCCTCTGGGGGGCGGCACTGTGGCAGAGGAGACTGATTATTAAAAAAAACAATTATTCATTAGTTAATTTTAAGCGGGCAGCGCGATCGCCCAGGGCGGATCGTCCACCCGCAATATAGTGGTCCTGCAGACCTAAGCGGTGCTGCACTGTAGCAGCACCGCATTTTCAAATGTGCCTGGCAGCGTTGTGACGTCACGACGCTGCCAGTGTAGAGAGCCGACAGGAATCTGGCAGAAGTAAAGAGAGAGGAAAGAAGCAATAAACAAGAGGCGGATAAGAGAATGGAAGAAAAGTGAAGGTGAGTACAGAAAAGGGGGAGGGGTAGTGAAAGTATGCAACAGAGAAACGGAGGGGAGAGTGAGAGAAGTATGCTGCAGAGAACCAAGGGGGGGGGGGGGGAGGGGAGTGGATGCTACAGTAAAAGGGGGAAGAGGGAGAATGGATGCTACATAAAATGTGTGTGGTGGGGGGGGGAGAATGGATGCTACAGAAAATGTGTGTGGGGAGGGGGGGGGAATGCATGCTACAGAAAGTGTGTGTGGGGGGGGATAATGGATGCTACAGAAAATGTGTGGGGGAGAGAATGGATGCTACAGATAATGGATGTTACTAAAAATGTGTGTGGGGAGGGGGAGAATGGATGCTACAGAAAGTGTGTGTGTGGGGGGAGAATGGATGCTACAGAAAGTGTGTGTGTGGGGGGAGAATGGATGCTACAGAAAGTGTGTGTGTGTGTGTGTGGGGGGGAGGGGGGGGGTGGATGGTATAGAAAATTGGGGAGGAGGCTGGAGAAAATGGGGAGACCGGGGATTACACTTATAAATGTCCTCAAGTTAGAGACTATGGAGTCTATGTACTAAAATAGTGCCGTGACAAATTGCAGCTATGCAAGGGCATATGTGACATATGTGAGAATAGCTAGTGGGCATGTGTGAAAGAAGTTGGTGGGCAGCAAGGTACATGTCAGTCTGTAACAGGTGAGTGATGTAAAGTTTTCTTTTTTTTTGTTTGTTTTGTCCTGAAATCTAACATTTAGAGCCATCCCTCTAGATATCCTGTGTTAGCTCCTGGGCAGGAGTGAAGCCTGGACAGCATTCTGCGCCAGACATCAGTGCTGCATCAGACATCTGAACTGCATCCTAGCCAGCCAAGAGGAGGTAAGTTATTATTTTTATTTTAAAAATTTCAAGTGTGTTAGGGGCTGTGAAATAAGCTTTGCCTAGGGCGCCGAGCAACCTTGCATCAGCCCTGTGTACATAATATTCTAGTGCTGTTTGTATGACAATAAATATACGGTTGTATTTTTATAACTGCATTTGCCTGAGTGACGATAAGAATCCCAGAAGGTACTGGGTAGGCTTCCCTGGCATAGGAAGGCACCTGTGGGTGGCCAGCCAGCATGAAGTGGGTAGCATTGGGCCAGATAAACCCGGTATCTTCACAATTAGTAACTTAAACAAATGTTTAATTACATTTTGAGTGCACACATAATGCACTTTTTTTGCTGCACCTCTTTATTCTTTTTTAATTGAACTGGTCAAACTTTTCCAACACCAAAACATAGTAATGTTTAATATGTTCACACAGAAGAAAAAACAAAAACCTCAAAGAGGTGCAAAAAAGAAAAAAAAGACTTTATTCACAATGTCCTGATCAACCTTAGTAGCTGCTAGTTACTGAGGTCATTATATTACAATAATTAAAAGCATCTGTAGTGTGTATGAACATACATACACACAACAATATATGTAGCAATAAATTCAAACAATCCATTTTTTTTCCCTTATAAATGCATTTTTTTTTTTTCTTTTTTTTTCTTTTTTAAAGAACCATGTTCTCTCAATATGACGGGCAACTATATATTACCGCGATGTCCTTGTAGGAAGGAAACATTTTGTTATTAATTTTGCAGTATATTAAGGTAAAAGTCTTGCAATAAAGAAAGCTACTGAACAGGCGTGTAGTTAAGACAGTGCGTTCTATGATCATACCAGACTCCTGTTCATGACTTCTCACTGCTGATCACCCTGCGTTTGGCTGGGGCCTCACTGAGCATTGCAGAGGTAGCTGGAAGATCAGGCTGTTCTCCAGGGTCATTCCCTTCAGAGGAAGCGCTTGCAGTGTCAGGACCAAGGTCACAATGGGCTTACTTACACTGTGGCATCATTTTGTTTTTGAGCAGGAAAAGGACTCCTTATGTACCAACATTGCTGAGCTATAACTATTTTATTATAGGTGAGATATTCCCACTTTATTGTAGCATCCAACTAAATGTATTCTTACAATCTCAATTACCACATAATGAACATTATCTAATGAATTTTATTTAATGATCATTTGTTAGCAATTAAATTTACCCTTGGCATTTGAATGAAATAAGAATATTTATTGGACATTTATCTATTTGGTGAACTATATAACACTGAGATCATGAATTTTGCAGTAGTAGTTTTGAACTATGAAAGTGATATTTATTGTACTGCTATTTGAAATAATTGATATTCATTTTCCCATTTAGTAAATAATTTTGTTATCCAACATACTGCCAATCTGAATAATGGATTTGTACTCTTTGACAGAGTAGTTCTATCTTTTTAGGGCAACAATTAGTATTTAATATTGAATGTTTACATCATAATACGATATTGAATAATAACAGCAATGAGTATCCAACTTAAAGATAAGATTTTTATATATTTTGACTCTTTGTTTTGGCTGTGGAATTTATAAAAATGTTCCATGTATTAGGGTCTGACCTGGTCCTGTCTGTGTATTGGTAAAGGTGAGGCGCAGCAGAGTTTGTAGTAGCTCATTCAGCATTTTGATCCAGTATTTGTTTTGTTTTGTCAGAGATGGCTCTGTCCACATTGGAGAACAGCTGACTTTCAGGTGTGTCTGCTGATCCAGAGTATAGCTCATCTTCTGGCTTTACCATGGTCTTCTCCGTGGCCAGGCACAGCTGTTCCTCCAGAGGGTCTGCTGTGGTCTTATCCATGTCGGTTTGCTCTTGCTCTGTTGCAGTGTAGCTGTCTT